>NW_027467782.1:15997580-16149893 GCF_004210375.1 Tachypleus tridentatus | reverse complement strand
TCTTTACTTGAAGTTTTATCAAGATTATGTGCTGCTCTTTACAGTAATATTTTGCAAACCAATGACGACTTGCTTCAGATACATAGTTAAGTAGTTTCTCGAAACTTTATTTACTCACCGAGCAAAAAAAAAAAATGTGTTCTTAACAATGCAGAGTAAAGTCGAACATGGCATATCAGGACAATTACAAAAAAATTGACTAAAGTTGAGTGTGGCAGTGAAAGAGTTAAGGGCATTGTAGCTGGGGGAAAAAACTTTGTGGTGTCCTCTTCCCTTGGTGCGCTAAACATGTGCTTATTTTGCTTAATGGTTAATTCAGGGTTGAGGTCAAAAAGCTTTTCATTTGGTTTGAGAACAATTCTTTTGGAGGCACAGAGAGATCTGTCTGCACTCTTACTGTAGTAGTGGAACGAATTGCAGCAGCATACGTCCAGGATGAAGTAATGGACAGCAACTTTTGAGCCTAAAGTTAATTAATGTATTGAATTGTCTTCAAATGCTGCCCTACTTTTCTCCCAATACTTTAGGGCAAGAATAGAAGTAGAATGGGTGAGAGCCATTTCAACTGACGTAATGAGGGTCCATTTCACACTCATAGACCTCATGGTCCTTGCCACCACAATGAGCACACATCAAGGAACCACAACATGATGTCTTCGAGTGACCAAACTTTTGACACTGAAAAAATTTGAGAGGTTTTGGAATGTATGGTCGTGCCTTGCAATTAAGATAACCTGCCTTGATGGTGGCAGGTGCAAATAATGATGTAAATGTTAAAGTGGAACATTGGTCAGCATCATAATTCCACCTCTGCAAATTGAGATATGCCTCACTGCAGAAACTCCTTAGGTGGAGAAACCAAAGAGGATCTATGACCTGGGGATGCTCATCAAATCCTCAACAATAACTCCTCATGATGAATTCAAAATAGGATGAGGCATAACCTCAATAGGTATATCCCCAATCGCCTTTGAGTGTAAGGAGTTCACTGCATTTAGATGTGGATGTTTCCACCAATATGTTACCAGAGCGAAGCTTTTTGACTGACTTTTGAGAGCCAGCAAATCCTTCTATTTCCTTCTGAATGAAAAGAAAGACATTTGCAAGAAAATGAGGTACAGGTGTTACAAATGTTGAAGATTGCTGCCCAAAATCTTCAAGACGTGGGCTGTTCTTCACTATTTTATTTAAGTTTTATTTGGATGGTCCATAATAAGAAAGAATATTTTGGTGCTCACTGACCCCACCCGCCATGGAGTTCTACGACGGGATGGATTACAATGCCAAACAAGAACACTGCAGCAACACCAGGGTTTCATGAGCACTATACCCAAAGACCAGTGTCAGATAACATGTTCACAACACCTGTTGAGAACATCCAACACTAGTACTTGGTTGACCCTAGCCCAAGTGGATTAGCCAATTGACCTTAAGGGGCTATTCCAAGGTCGCCCATCTACAGGAATTCAAGGTCAAAATAGTGTGTTAGGGTTGAATCCCTCAAAACCAGGAACCTCTCCTCCCCTTTATAGGTCATCATGCACGGCAAACACGTGTGTGGATGTTTAGATCCCAGAGAAGGTAAACTGAAAGAATAACCTTCCCTGGGAGGTCTTCTCACCACGTACAGGAATCTACACCGAGGGATCGATGTTAAGAGATGAAGTTTGATAATTTAATGAATGGTAATTGTTTATTGATTCCTTCAACAGTGGTCTCAAATGTGTCCTCCTTCTTAACGATAAGATATATATATTTGTTACTATTACTCATTTTGGTCACTTGAAGGAAACACACGAAAATCTCGAACTTCTTATTTATAAAGTCAAATATAAAAAAAATGTGTTTGGCTACTTTGTGGAGACCTAAAAGTCTTTTGAATGTTGTAGGATTAACAATACTGTTATACAAAGTTTCTGCGTTTTTGTTTTTTTGTGTGTATGTGAAATGGGACGAGCAAAGTACTAAATCAGCACCAGATAAAGAAGTAATGGCCACCCGGAGTCAGCCTGATAGCAGGATAGAAAACATTGAACGTGAAAGTTTGGTTGACACAAAGAAAGTCCTGTTAGCTTCACTTCAAATTAAAGTGGGCTTGATGAATCAGTTTGTGAAGACCTCAGACAAAGACGTTAACTCTTTCTTTATGGACAATTTTTCAACCTTTTCAGAAGTTCCATTTAAAGAAAGGACTTTGTTTGGCCTCGGATTAGAAAATTGACTTTTGGCATTGTTTCACTGCATGTATATGTGCGTGTATAAATAGCTTGCATACTATAGATTGCATTTATTGTTAATAGGCGATTAAATGAGCAATATAAAAAAATAATGAATTAAATATTTCATTACGATTATTTGTCCAGGTTTTCAAATTGTTGTCATAATTGATAATACAACCCAAATGTATTTGGTATATTCCATCATTTAGAAATAATCCAAAAAATCAATGCCAATCTAGTCAAACATCATGGAAAATCGTGAAAAAAAAATTAAAGTAAGTAACGGTACAGAGCTGAGTGTTCACACTAACAACGATTCAACTTCTACTGTCTTTCACTGTCTAAACACTCCCCGCTAGTACAGCGGTATGTCTCCGGATTTACAACGCTAAAATCAGGGGTTCTATTCCCCTCGGTGGGCTGAGAGGATATCTTTTTTGTGGCTTTGCTATAAGACAAATACACACTGTCTAAACCTCGTTTTGGAAACACAGTTACCATTAAATACCTCATAAAAGAAAGCAAATGGATAGAAGCCGGCCTCTAACATTTCGACTAATTGTACTCCTTACCTCCACCCTTCCAAAACAAAAAAAAAATGTATACCCTACCATAATATGTGTGTGATTTTTTATGATTATTCATCACTGCTGACTGGATTACCATCACTGTTTGGATTTTGACTGATAAATGGGATATCTCACAGGCATTATCCATTATGACAATAAGTTGGTAACGTGAACCAATAAAAACAATGTGATACTGATATATATAAAGAAATTTGGGAATTAACCGAAATTACATCGTAAAACACATACATACGGAAATAGAAGTAAAACAAATACAAACAAAACCAATATGTAAGTGGTACGCAAACACTTACCATAATGT
The DNA here is from genome assembly GCF_004210375.1 of Tachypleus tridentatus. Taxonomy (NCBI): domain Eukaryota; kingdom Metazoa; phylum Arthropoda; class Merostomata; order Xiphosura; family Limulidae; genus Tachypleus; species Tachypleus tridentatus. Next base: position 16,146,783 of record NW_027467782.1, on the reverse strand, counting down.
TACTAACACCATGTTAAACATAATAATGGATATTTTAATTCTTTTTGTTTATATGTGGAGACATTATTAAATCCTGCGTAACTCAATATAAAAGGTTACACTGGCAATGTCGGTATATTTGATATAGTAGAGACACATTCACCACTATCTGTAAATATTTCATTTTTTTTTAAGTTATATGTGGGGACATTATTAAATCCTGGGTGGCTCCACTGTTAGAGGTAAAATTTAACACTGGTCGTTGTTCCAGCAGTGTAGGTGTATTTGATACAGTAAACACATGGCCACCACTATCTGTATATATTTTCAATTTTTTCACAAGCTTCATAATTTTTCTGTTGAAAAATCAACAGAATAAGTTTTATGTGGTTTTTCTCAACATATCATAAAGGAATAAAATGTTTCATACTTTAAATTAAACGTCAGAAATATATTTCCATACATAAACATGAAAATCACGTGACTATATGTTTATACTTTTATATTATCACAGAACCAGTTTTATGTTTATAATTTAATATAATGTGCTTAAATATTAACATACAGCCCAGTTATGTTTTAATCATAATATATATATGTAATTCTCAACATATTTTGAACTTTCTCTGTTAATTTGTATAAAAGCAAATAAAATTATTTATGGCATCGTCAGTTCATCACTAGATTGATTTATAACGTCTACAAACCAAAAGGTAAAAGAATGTTTTTATTATTCGCTCTGCTCCCCGATGGTACAGAGGCGAGCTTACATATTTACAACGCTGAAATCACAGGTTTGATTCTACTTGGTAGACAGTGTAGATAGCCTGATGCGGCTTTGCTATAAGAAAATACATTACAATTCACTTACAAAATCCTTCTTAACTGTATAGATAGCTTTTCTCCAGAGTTACACTATTCACTTCCAATATTCACAAATCTTGTAGAAACAATAAATTTCTTAATTCTACAAATTTTCGTTAAAAGAATAGATAAGCAAACAACTAACTGTAAGCATAAAAAGTGTTTTATTCATGGTGGAACATATTACATGTTTCAAGAATACATTGGTTTGTCTTCTTAAGACACAGAAGGCATATTTTCACTATTTTTTACCATCAGTAAAACACTTCTTTATGTTTATAAATCACTCTGTTCGCATACTGTTATAATTACACGATGTTCTTCACAATTAATGTATTTAGTTAAAATGTTATTGATCAACTTAAGATATTATTCAATATTTCCTACCAGTAGTCATATCCAGTTACAGTTTTAACGTCTTTACTTAAACCTAGTTTTATTAAGTTCTTGTTCCACATTTTCAAGTATTTATCTTCATCAATCACAGTTGTTGTACATTTAACTTTTCAAACAACACTCGAACTACAAGTGTAAGAGTCTTATCTCTTTTCCCTTTCCTTAAGTTTCTGATAAAACATGTAAATAAGTTAAAAATGTATTATATCGCAATAAAAATAAATACATTAATAAAGCTATCAGTCACCATCGTCTTACTGACAAATGAATGTACATGATTTATAATATTGTCTTTTACAAAATACAGATTATATCCTTTTCTAAGTTCTGGGTTAATTTAAAGATAATTCAAACAGTTTTCTCATGATAAAATCTAAATTATGTTTTCCTTATTTGTAGATATTATTGGGAGATCAACTTCACATGAAACTTGTCCTTCTGTATTTCTTACACTTATTCTAAGCCTACACAAAAATCAACCAAGGGTATTTAAGTTAAGAGCGTTTTAGTCTCTGGATCAAGGCATCCCACTGTACTTACACGCAACAATCCTTCACAGATTCAAAATTATCTTAAATAGAGCATAATATATACAGAGCTATTCAATGTTTAATTCTGCACGCGTGTGAATAACTTATTTAGAAAATAAAATTACTTTGATTCTCTACGTTCTCAGATTCTAAATATACTGCGGTATACAGTATGTGAGAAGAAGATGAGGTATGACAGACATCAGAATTTTAACGTTTCATCTAAAGTTGTCATGGCAACTGTGTAACACAAAACAAACCAAATCTACATCTGTTTCTCGCGAATATCGATTGTAGAAAAATGAAAATAATCCACTTGACAAAGAAAACACACAGTAATAACTACATCGTTAAAAAAACTATAGCAAGGCAAAATCGAAAGTCACCACAACCTGAACGGATAAAATTCCACACAAACAAAGCTCAGCCTTACTATGTAACTACTGGCATGTGCCTTCTTTCAAACAGTTAAAATATGAAAAACAAAATGTGCAGATAAAAAATATAGTTGCCTTTTATGCAAAATTTCGAATAAAACTATATACTACGTTATTCCTCCCATCAGCAGTACTGATACTGAATGGTATTCTCGAAACGGTAACTTTTAAAATGTGAACTTCAGATATCGTATTGAATCAGAATATGTTTCCCATACAGTTGCAACAGTCTGCAGTAATATGCAAATAAGTTGAACTTAATTCAAACTCGTAATATAACTTATGATATGTATAAAATTAATACATTTAATCTCACTTCCTATAGTTTGTTTAGAACATTCGAGCAAAGCTATAAAGCGCTATTTTTGCTAGCCGATCCTAGTTTTTAACACATATATTAGAATTGAATAACACTCACCGATTAATCTTGGGCTATTCTGATTGAATATTTCAATGTGACCATCAACATTTTAACGGCTCTGAAGTTCGAAACACGGTTTTTGCGGCAACTGAACACGAGCCAGGGACATTCATGCTAACCACTAAGACAGTAGTGGTGAACTTCATAATATCGTTGATTTGTTTCTTACCCAGACTGTGGTCTGGGGTCCAAAATATATTGCCGTTTAACATACTTTCAGAATGCTTGACAAATTGAAAATTTCAGTTATAGACTATTAACTGATGATATGGTTTCAAATAAAGAACTGAATTAATATTTTAAAACAATTTTTAAAAACACTACAGAACTGGTTTGTTCGATCACGTTTTCGTTTTCTCAATTCGAAATTCCCACCTGTGAAATCTTTAGGTTCTCCACGACTCAACCACAATCGGAAACTTGATTTTATTTGAAGTGTGCTATTTCCCCGAAAGAAACCGAAGGTAACCTGGAGGACTCTTGTATTTTAACTACTCGCACCACGGTACAGTGGAGTTGCCCGCAGGTAATCATCAGACACTAAAATGACGTCACATAAGAGAAGCTTTCACGTTGCAATTTGTACTGTCGTGACGTCATTAAAACGTACGAGAAGTACTATACACTCTCTACACTTCAACCCAGAGTGACATATGAATTTCAAAAAATAAAGATATTTCACACCCTTAATTTGGGTTACATTTACTTATGAAGAACACTTTCGGGGACCTCACAGAAGTAATTCTAGTAATTTTTAATATTATTTTAATTACGGAAAGCAAAATACTCTTCTTTTAAGGTCTTCATAGTCCTTTGGATCCTTATCACCATCTTCTGCTTAAATTAGATTTTTCATAAAAACGTAGACTGAAATGTAGCAGTTAATTAACTAAGAAACACATCACGGAATATCCCCGAGAGGTTTCATAAAAAAACCCGCTTTTTAGAAAAGATAAGTTTATTATAAAGTTTTGTCATTTCCTAGTAAAGTCGTCGGAAAAAATTCACTGTCTTGAGACATTCGCAATAATTTCATAAATCTTATATGAAACAAATTAACTTGTCTGTGTGTTGTTAATAATGTGTACAGTAAGATATGCGACACTATTAACGGTCTTGAGAAATAACTACACTTCATTTTGAAAATAATTGTAATTTAAATTATAATTACTTTTATCATCGGAAACATAAGACGGATGAGAAGTAAGAAACAGTAAACTAATCAATAAAGAAGTGAGTATATCCAATATTTTAACCTTTATTACAGACAAAACATGTACTTTGATAAACTGTACAGATGTTAGTATTTGTTAGTGAAAGGATAAAAGTGCATTCGAGTCCTTGCCAGTGAGATGATAGAGACAAAATTCGAATGTGCACTACAGCAAGAAGATATATAATTATAGAAACTTATACTTTGGTGATTAAAATTATAAAAATAAAGAGTACAGGTCAATTAAAGTTAGTAAAGATAAAACTGATTTAAATTTAATTAGAGGATATGTAAGAGAAAACGTAATCACACTTTTAAAGAAAATGAAAGAAAACCCTGTAAAACGCTGACAACACAAAGAAACGTAAAAGTTTCACGATATTTTTAAAGTAGTTATTCGTTTTTCAATAGAAAAGGTCCGGCATGGCCAGGTGGGTTAAGGCGTTCGACTCGTAATCTAAGGTTCGAATCCCGGTCACACCAAACATGCTCAACCTGTCAGCCGTGGGAGCATTATAATGTGATGGTCAATCTCACTATTCGCTGGTAAAAGAGTAACTCAAAAGTTGGCGGTGAGTGGTGATGACTAGCTGACTTCCTTCTAGTCTTACACTGCTAAATTAGGGACGTTTAGCGCAGATAGCAATCGAGTAGTTTGAGCGAAATTAAAAAAAAAATCCAATAGAAAACAAAGTGCAAATAAAAAACCAACGCTACTGTTTTCTTCCAAAAATCTCTAGGTGTCTGCCAGATTGTATCTGTTTTAAAAAGATGTATAAATACTTTATCTGTGGATATAAAGTTTACTACAATTATAAGAGTCATACAAATATATACATGAGTCGAGCATACAAATCTGAACACCTCAGGAAATAGTAATATTATTTGAGATACCCACAGGTCTTACATCTCTTGCTACACATAGCTTTGTAGGATATCAGCTCTTTCGAAATTACTAAAGGTAAATCCATAAGATGCCAATGGATATCTGTCCTGTTCAGCTGTGTGAATGTGTTATATTGCAAACAGACACCATCAATGTGAACTTTTTGACAAAATTGTCCATTTTATTAGTCCATTACTCTGTATTTTACCTCCTAGGTGACTTAGGTTACCGTTGTTATAACGAGGCAGGAAAACAGTTTTTTTCTATTAAGATGGATACAACTTTTTTTAGTATGGAAGATCTAAAATATTTGTTGCTAACAGGTGTTTTTAAACTCGTAAATGTTGTTAACTTTAGAAGTCACACAAATAGTCCGCTTACAGGAAGCGATTATCATTATGGAAAACTGTACCAATCCTTTTTTTTTTGTATCTTAATCACATATGTAAAGTTAAGAAACTGCTGTAAAAACGTATAAAACAAGTTGAACACACAGATATCTGTGTAATGGATGATAAGATCAGTTTTGTTTTTAAAAAGCACCAAATAATTGTTACCATAGTTTTTAAGAATCACAGATGAAATGATCAACAAAAGAAGGCTTGAAGAAATGTCAAATGGTAATGGAATTTTCACAGTACACCCACATTTCACTTATAGCTGAAAATCGACTTTGTATTAAATAGAAGAAAAGCACATCAAATTATATGTTCATGAAATTGTGTCAGTGAAGTCATTCTTAAAAACAACTATGATCTTATTTATTTTGGTCGTAATGGTAGCAAAAGTAGAAACTTCGTCTCTATTTTGATACCATTTTAACATGACCAGTCATAAAATAATGGAAACGATGAAATTTTAAAAACAAAATTACTTTAATTTGATTGGTATTTTTCTAGTCCAGCCTTTTCTAGAAATTTGTAGAAGATTCTTGAGAGAAGTACACAATATTTCTTTTACGAATATGCACTAGAAAATTCTTGAAATTTCGAATGACGCGCTTGATTCATATAAAACCCGAGAGACAGTAATACATGAAGAATACAGTTTTTTCTTTTTAATTTCGCACAAAGCTACTCGAGGGCTATCTGTGCTAGCCGTCCCTAATTTAGCAGTGTAAGACTAGAGGGAAGGCAGCTAGTCATCACCACCCACCGCCAACTCTTGGGTTACTCTTTTACCAACGAATAGTGGGATTGACATTATAACTCCCCAACTGCTGGGAGGAGAAGCATGTTTGGCGCGACGGGGATGCGAACCCGCGACTTTCAAATAACAGGTCGCACGCCTTAACACGCTTGGCCATGCCAGGCCGAAGAATATTGTGAGTCATCTACAATCAGAATGCTATGTTACAACTGTGATTAGCTCGAACTAATCGGAAAACAACACAATTTGACAAGCAACATTTATAGAATTTTAACATTTTAAACCGTTCAACCTCAGTTAATCAACTTTTACGTTATTATTACTTCGAAAATATTAAATATACTCGGCGGAAAATTTCAGCTTGTAAGGATGTGCAGTCTATCAAACTAGCTAGCTTAAACAAGGAGGGACAGTATTAACGTCCGTAAGTTTATAAAACTGTTTTATACAATCCATCATTTGTAATAGCTCTTAGTGATAACAGTTTTCATAAATTGTAATTTTTGTATTAAAATATATTTGTCTTAAAAAAGTATATTGTTTGTTTCAATCTCGTTGCAAAATATCATAAATTTAATACGTAATGTAAGTAACAAAACAAAGAGGAGACTCGTCCAGGATAAAAAATAATACGTAACAAGTTGAATTTTATTCACGCCATGTTCTAGAGATCTGGTAGAAAAACGTATATATTTAAAAACTGCTTGTATGTGTTAGGAAATGTTTTTATGAAGGGGAGCAAACAACGTTTCGACCTTCTTAGGTCATCGTCAGGTTCACAAAGAAAGAAAGAGGTAAGTGACTGATAGCTGACCACATGTTTGAAGAGGGTTGTGTAATTGAGTGTAGGAATGTAGAGGGCGTGCTTAGATTTTCATGTTTATTTTGGGCTTGAGTTGTTGTATAAGTAAGGCTTCTTTAATTTTGAGTTTGTTTATGTTGGTTTCTTTATTTAGTAATTGAGTGTTTTTTATGGTTATGTTGTTTTTATTTGATTTGCAGTGTTCGAAAACGTGTGAAGGTGACTTTTTGTGTTCTTTTTCAAATACACTGCTGGCCAAAATCTTAAGGCCAATGAACGTAAAGACAAAATATACACTTTACGTTGTTAGACTCAACCACTTATTTGAGTAGAGCTTCGAAAGATGAAAATATGAAAGGGAAAATAAAAAACACAACTTTTTTACCATTTAATGGGAAAAATGTGAACACTATGAAATTTCCTAAAATACTAGCTGGTCAAAAGTTTAAGACCATACTGAAACGAAGCGTTAATCGGTAAACACGTAACGAAATTTAGTCATTTGTGTTCAAGCATTAGCGTTGTCAACATCTCCCACTAACATCTCTTGTGTTACTTTGGGAGAAAAAAACATGGCAAAGGATGAAAAGTTGACATAGTTGAGTGTAGTAAAACTGCTGTTGCAAATTTCTTAAACAACCTTGAGGGATACGGAACGAGAATTACAAGTGGTCGGCCAAAGAAACTTTCGCCAACGTTGAGTAGGAGGATTCGACAGGTTGTCCGGCAAGACAACAGCCAATCGTTGAACAAGATTAAGGCCCTTACAGATGCATAATGCAGCTCAAAAACAATAAGACGGCATTTACGAGAAAAATACTTTAAAAACCGTAAACGTCTTCAAAGGCCACGCCTCCTTCCAGCTCGGTTAAACTTTGCTGAGAAGCACCAAACATGGGACGTAGAAAAGTGGACAAACGTTTTGTTCTCTAATGAGAAAAAAATTTAACCTGAAAAATCCAAATAGCTTCAAACGTTACTGGCACGATAAGAATATCCCACCGGAGACATTTTCTACACGACACAGTGGAGGAGGTTCCATTATGATCTGGGGTGCTTACTCCTTCCATAGAAGAATGGAGCTTTAGGTTATACATGAAACAGCAGCGGCTACATTGGCATGTTGGAGAGAGCATCCTTATTGACTGAATCCCCTCGCTTGTGTAGAAATGACTAGATTTTTCAGCAGAACAACGTTGGAATCCACAATGACCTCAGAACAAAGAACTTTATCATGGCAAATAACGCGATTCTTTTGGACTATCCAGCATGTTCACCCGAAGTGAACCCAATGGAAAATGTTTGGGGATGGATGCAAGTGAAGTCTGTAGAAATGGACGTCAATTTTAAACAGTGCATGATCTTCGTGAAGCCATCTACACCACTTGGAATAACATTCCAGTCAGCCTTCTGCAAACGCATGACTTCTTCTTGGTATGGTCTTAAACATAGTGTTCACATTTTGCCTATTAAATGTTAAAAATGTTTTTTCTCCCTTTTCTTATTTCCATCTTTCGAAGCTCTTCTCAAATATGTGGTTGAGTCTAACAACGCAAAATGCATATTTTTTTCTTTATGTTGATTGGCCTTAAGATTTTGGCCAGCATTGTATATATTGTTCTCTACAAGTGGGTTTTCTCGTCATTAAGAAGATAGAAAAACGATGGACTTTGGCTACACATTCTACAAAATAAAGGTGCTGAAGAAGTTAAGGAAAACAGATATTTATTGTTATTTACGTTTATGAGTATATTAATTACAGTTAGATTAGAGCTTAATGTTCAGAATCGATTGTTAGACACAGTTTTTAACATGGATTATCATGTTCATAAGACCTCAAAGACACTCCTTAATAATATATCTCCGTCATAATTTTATTTATGAAAATCGTGCTTAATGAAAAATAAACTCTTTTATAAATGAAGTGAAATAACCTCGAATGTTTCCTTTTGTAAAGCCAAGGTTACAATAAAGTGGTTGATGAAATATAAAATACAAAGGTGTCAACACGAAAAGTATAATAAATAACCTTATGTGTGTGTATGAAGGATCATAAACACGTAGTGAAGGAATTTTTGTTTCTTTCATAATTTTAGCGTGAAGCTAAGCAAAGACTTTGTGAGCTCAGCAGTCGTTTATTCTGAACTAGAGAAAAGACAGCTAGAAAAAGGTATTCATTGTCAACTGTATTGGAATTTTACTGTTCCTCTTGTAGTAGATCTATTTTCCTAAAGTGTGTTAGAAATATTTTGACAGCGAGACGCGAATAATGAACCCTCCAGTTACGTTAACACGTGCTCTCTTAGTAAAGAATGAAACGATAAATTAAATAATCGAACTCCGGTTTTGTATTAGTCAACTAAAAAATGCGCTTTACGAAAGTGATGATAAAAAGTTTGAATGTATCAGCATATGATTGTGTCTTGCAAACAACAAAATATCAAATAAGATATTTATATGCAGAAGTTGCATGAAATGCATTCCGAGTAAAGTTTTCATTTGAAGTTAATACAAAAGCAAATACTTTATTTTTTGTGGATTTATCAAGAGAAACAATATTTGGATCTAACACCTTTTGCTGTAAATTTAAAGTATTGTTTATTCAGAATACGTTCTCAAAAAACAGTTTGTAGATATGGTTTGTGTCTTTACAGTTTATAAGATTTTTCTTCAGTATGCAGAAGTTGAGTTCATTATATCAAAATAACTTTGGAGCCTCACCACTTCTCTCCACAGATTTTCTATAATCCATCTCGTCTCTGATCACAAAGAAATCCACAGTTACTACATCAGTCACGTGACTGGTATATCTGTGTGTACAATAACATGCATATCTATTGAATTATTCAGCGGGTGATCTCGTTCCCAGGTTGAGATTTTTTTTTTTTTTCTGCGTACTGTCGCCTGGGACACTTCAACGGTTTTTATCTCTGGCATTTCTGTTCGCACGACTTGTTGCAGGTCTTCGAACCAAAATTATTTTTTCGATGATCTTAAGTACAATAAATATATTTGTTTCTAAAAATTAAAATTCTCATTTGAATATATTTTCATTATGTGGGCATACAAAGATTTACATTGGAAAGGTCTGTTACATACCTTTCCCAAAAGCTACCAATTTTCGGTTACATCACACCATTTACGAAATGTTAAGCTATGTCATAAAGTTGTTCTGATAAATTCTGTTCTGCCGTAACTTTATATCAGATTGAGTCACATTATATGCCAGGTTGCGTATTCAAAACTGTTTTGGTATAGCTTACTAATCCCTATAAACTGTAAAGTATTATTGTTATGAACATCAGTGACAGCCTCTGACTAATACTGTATGATTATTATACGAGTACCGATAAGATTACGAGTTCGTCTTCATCACTGCCCTAAAATAGCTCTTTTTTAGGGCATCTTTAGCATCAACTGATGGAATGTGATACATCTTCTAAGAGTATATTACAGCTGTCAATATCAACATCTTCAAATAATTTGCCGACCCACTTAGCACCTTGGAGTTGGGCAATATCAGCCATTACTGGAGTCCTGATTAGATGTATTAGTATATGGACGGACAAAGAGTGTAGTATTGATGGTAACATTTAAAGTAATTATACAGGGTGAGCCAAAAGTAGGTGGACAGCATTTGGAATAGGTTTATGTATCGGTTATATTAATGCAATTGTATATTATAACTATGTTGCAACTATATTATTTGTGTTATATAATTACATTTGTTTTAATTTAATCTGTTTTCTTTTTTTTAGATTGTTAATAGAACCCATAATGTCAAATACTTTAAATACAGATAAAAGAATATGGGTGTTAAAAGAGTATTGGAAATCTCAAAATACTGAAACCGTAAGGAGAAAGTGGGTTGAAACATTTGATACTCCAGCTCCAAAAAAGACAAACCATTTACCGTATCCGTGACAAATTCGACGCCACTGGCTTAATCCTTAATGCTGCTAAAACTGTTCGACCCAAAACAGTCTGTACAGAGAATAATAAGCAACGTGTTGCCGATGCATTTGTTCAAAGTCCAAACAAATCCACCAGAAGAGCTTCTATGGAATTGAACATACCACAAACCTCTATTAGGCGAATTATAACGCAAATTGGGTTGAAACCCTATCGACCACAACTAATTCATGGCTTATTGGAGAATGATCCAGACAGGCGACTGCAATTTAGTGAAATTATGCTGAACAAGATTGAAGAAAACCCAGGAATTTTACATAACATTGTGTGGAGTGATGAAGCTTCTTTTAAATTATCCGGTCATGTCAATAGACATAATAGTGTTTACTGGTATAGTGAGAACATGCATTTAACATTAGAACAACAGCTAAATCAGCCTGGTGTCAATGTTTGGGGTGGTATTTCAAGTTCTGGTGTTTATGGACCATTTTTTTTCGACGGAATAATTACAGGAGATAAGTATCTCAAAATTATAAGGAATCAAGTTGTTCCCAGTTACAGCAACAACCTAATTTACATGACTTTTATTTTCAACAAGATGGGGCCCTCCACATTATTCCAAAGGAGTTCGTGAGTATCTTGATGAAACATTTCCATTGAAATGGATTGGTCGAAGAGGTCCAATCGATTGGCCGGCACGTTCACCGGACTTGACCCCTATGGATTTTTTCTTTTGGGGAGTACTCAAGGAAAAAGTTTATAGTCAAAAACCAAGAAGTGTCGGTGATTTAAAAAATTACATAAGAGATGCATTTCAAGAAATTAATGCCCAGAGTGACTTGTGCAAAAATGGTTGTCGAAGCGTAAGAGGTAGACTTCAAAGCTTTGTAAATCAAAAAGGAAAACAATTTGAGCATTTGCGTTAATAAATAACATTTTATTTTCATTAATATAATTGTCTTATTACATATAGTTGTACGTATACGTGATCTCTAAATAAATGTTTTTTTACTGTCCACCTACTTTTGGCTCACCCTATATGTTGATACGTTTACCAATACTTATTCATACCACACTTCAACATCGACATTTCCTCTCATTAACATTAAGAAAAACTGATTTCATGTTATCTCTAAAGTAATAATTCCTTGTAAGTACTTTTAACACAATTGTAATAATCTCTTTTATGCATTTATATTTCTGAGGAACTCACTTGAAGCTAATAAATTTTGCATACATTCTACAATGGGTAATTTAAAACTTTTTATTAGATAATTCATATATAATTCGACGTTTCTCGGTTATAAAGCGATTAGGAAGGAGATTTGAAATAACGGTGATATAGAGAAACCTCAGTTAACAACACGATACTCACCCAGTTGTGAGTTTTACTTAAATTCTTGTAAAAAAATAAAGCAAATACAATACTAATGTCATTTATAAAATACTTTATGGCAACTTCCACGTATTTTACCTCAGAGAAACAGACCAAAACTCAAAACAACTTTCATGTAACACAAAGAAATACAATCTCACGTTTTTTAAATTTAACAGTGCAACTCAAATAAATATACTACATGTAACATTTAAATTCCAAACAGAGAATCCAACATCATTAGACGATAAACCAAATAATTCCTTGTAATACAAGAGCAAACACGCGTTAAATCAACATAAAGAAACACTTTTATATCTATATTAATAAAATTTAATAAATCTTGTTCGATGTATTATAATTTGAAGATGATACTTTTTATTTACAATATTTTATAATTTACAAAATATTCTGAGAGCACAAAGAGTAACGCAGATAGTATTAATAGGAAATTACACGAAGGTTGTTAAAAACTATCATATCAAAATAAGACAGTTCAATTATCATTAAATTATCATTATCATTCATTATCGAATTTTTAGTGGTAGTTAAACTATATTTCAAATGTTTTACAAACGATAATTAATGACAGAATTAATTTTCTTTTTTATTTGCATGAACATCCGGCTTGGTTGTTTACTAAAACATGACACATTGATATAAAATTTGTATTGTGAAATAATTAAGTTAAAAGTGATACTATTGTCATCATAATCTTACGTATACATGAGCAATATAAATAATTTTGTAGTCAATACACATATTGAAACGAGCAAATTTGCACATTTTCACTAACATAAGGTCTAAATAAAACAACATATGAATCAAGATTTATATGTATTTATACTAAAGCTATAAAAATATTTAGAAATTAGTACTTTTTCGAGATTTGCGACTGTAAATCCCTTTCACTTATCAGCCCCCAAATATATTCTAACATCGTGTTTTCGTCATACGCTTCCAAGTCACATAAGCAAAGTTTGAAGACAATAGGCCTTTTCCATTTACTTCAGGCATAAGCAATTAGTAAAAAACATCTTGTCCCCAGGAACAAGAAAAGGTAAAAATTTTCTTACATTGTGTAATCTTACGTATACACAGGTAATTATTTTTTAACTCAATACACATGGTGAGTGAAATATCAAACGAAAAGGTTATGGCTGAAAGACATTTAAAAGCAAGATGGACGATATCAATTTAGATGTTATTTCGGTTAAATAAGTGTCGTTTAATAAATGAAAATATGGTCTACAAAAAACTTTGAGTTTACCTCTGACATCATGTTTGTAATCACCTTCACGATTTTTGCATGTGTAAATTCCCGCGTCTTCAAACTGGATGTTGGTTAGCACTAATTTGCCACCGCATTTTATTTGCGTTCTCTCACTATTAATAACTCGTTCATTGTGATTTGAGTACCAAATAACTGGTTCTTCTCTCTCTCTTTTATGAGCTTGGTTTGAACATATTAATGTAAGAGTAGAACCACGTTCAGTTTCGTAGATGAATTTAATACCTGAAACAAGCAGGAAACTACCGAAAATATAAAATAATTGAGTGTAATTAGCCATTGAAATCTCTCTGCACTGTACTCTTTGTAAGTCACTTTCTGTATTGCTTCTAAGTGAAATATCAGTGTTACTATGCGCATAATAGTATTCTTGTTTGAATGACGTCATGAACTGAAGTAACATTGTGAGGTAGAAAAACGTTTTACTATCAATAATGATTACAAACTTTATTGTTTTCTGTGGTGCGAAAGACGCTTGAACTGAGAAATTATAATAAAAAAACTATTGTTCTCAGATGTAAGAAATAAATTTTATTGTGTATGTACAAGCAAGGAAAGGAGGTGAGATCAAGCATTCTTGTTACAGAAACTGGAAGAAGTCTTCTAGTACAATGAAATCTGACATAATTGTAAAAGGATTTCAAAAGTCAGAAGAGATGCATAAGCTCCGATATAAGAAAATGATTAATGGTGGTGATTCATCTGTACATAGAAAAAATATGGACTGTATGTCTTATGACAGGAGTGTAGTACATAGAAAAAATATGGACTGTATGTCTTATGACAGGAGTGTAGATAAAATAGAGTACACAAATCATGCTGTAAGACTATATACAAACACTTTATTCCAAATAGCAGGAAAAAGTGCAAAAAACTGCAAACACTTGAGCAAAAACAGAATATTGAGATTTTAAAAATGTGCTCATAGAGCTATTCGCCATAATGCACAAAATAGTAATTCTTTAGAGGAGCTGAAGGAATATTTAAAGAATGCACCCTACCATATATTTGGAAATCATAGGAAGTGCAAATCCTATTACTCTTCCCATGAAGACATATCTGACATCAAAACAAGCTATTTGAATAACATACCTTATGAAACGATATTCTGAATAATGACTGCTGGTGATGCATTAGTCAGAAAGGCTCACCGTCTGATAAGTAATTGAACAAGTAATTTAGCAGAGACTTATATGCTTCTTGTGGCAAGTTTTATCGGTGACAAACAGATTCTAGAAGGTGTTTTGAAACTGCGTTTCGATATATATGTCTTGTTTATTTAAGATGTAAAGCATCACCGGCCTTGTGATTTCCTTTTGTTGTTGTGCATGTCTTCAAACAAGTTATATTTTTATATGTTTATATTATGAATCAATCTTTACGTTACGAATGTTTGTTGTTGTTTATAAATGCAAGTATTTTTAGTGTAAATATAATTTTAAAAATAATTGCTTTTTTTACTTTATCAGAGTTTACAATATTGCATCACAACACAAATGGCTGTATTGTTTATTCTGATATATTTTACAAAGTTACACAGTTTAACCTCACAAACAGTTTGGATTTATGTTAGTTTTCATCATGTAATATAAAAAATATAAAAAATACATTAAGAAAATAGTTTATAAATACTTTCAATATTCTGTAGTTATTTCGTTGTATTATTATAAATAATAATATTTTTAATTAAAAAATAATCACAAAAAATTGCAAATTTCGATCCGTTTTGAACTTATTTGGTTCAGTGACGTCAGCGGAGCTTTTTCTGGAAACTTGGCTTGTTTGTTTCTGACCTTCGCGCAATCTACCTGTGCTTGTCGTCCCTAATGTAGCAGTTTAAGACTATATAGAAGGCAGCTAGTCATCATCACCCACTGCCAATTTAGTGGATTACTCTATTACCAACAGATAGTGGGATTGACCGTAATATTATAACGCCTCCATGGTTTAAAGGGCGAGCATGTTTGGTTTGTTTGTTTGTTTGTTTTTGAATTTCGCACAAAGCTACTCGAGGGCTATCTGTGCTAGCCGTCACTAATTTAGCAGTGTAAGACTAGAGGGAAGGCAGCTAGTCATCACCACCCACCGCCAACTCTTGGGCTACTCTTTTACCAACGAATAATGGGATTGACCGTCACATTATAACGCCCCCACGGCTGAAAGGGCGAGCATGTTTGGCGAGACGGGGATGCAAACCCGCGATTCTCAGATTATGAGTCGCACGCCTTAACGCGCTTGGCCATGCCGGGCCGTAAAATCGAAGTTTAATATGTATCAGCATGTTTGGTGTAACGGGTATTCGAACCCGCGACCTTCAGATTACGAGCCGAACGCCTTAACCACCTAGCCATGCCAGACCAAGAAACCTTATTTACCAACTAAATGTTCTAAATAAGACATGCATGTAATTGTTTCGTGTCTCCTGGAGTGTTTCTTAGGCTGTTAGGGTAGGGACACATGACTGCTATAGTTAAAGTTATCGTTTATAAAACAACTTATTACATGCCTAATTATGTATTGTTTGTCAAGTACAGATTTATATTTCTCTTGAAAATTGAACTTTTTCACGTTTATCTATAATAGTGTTAGTTTCCAGTGATCTGTAAGTATATTATGGCAGGTTAGTTTACTTAATTCTGTGTAGAATGTGGCCTTTCCTAAAGGTGATAGTATTTCTTGAATATGTAAAATGAAACTGATATCACCAATCACCGTGTTCTCACTATGCATACAAAGTTGACATTTTTACATACGTAAATATATATGCAATAATAAAAATAATAGTTTTTATTGCACAATAACTCTAAAGCTAAAAAGCGTGTGTGAATACAACTAAGAAGGAATTAAACATAGGCTTCGTTTTCTGCATGGTAACAAACTCTGTTGATAATTCTTACCGGGCAACATACCTTTTATGAGCAAAGAATTTTACACTAACTTTCTTTATTTGAAGCGTTTTCAATTTATGTTATAAGGTCCATCTAAAAATATAAGTTTATTATATTCAAAGTGACTGACTGTACAGTATCTTGTGTGTTGATGAAGTTATGTAGGCTCATGTATCGCTGAACTAAATATCAGAAAATAATATGAGGCGTTAGTTTCTCTTTTTATGTACTCAGCTAAGATAATTTGTAATTCAATAACATAACTTTAGCTTGACGATATAATATTTATTTTGCAGATAAAGTATATCTATTGTAAAGAACAACACAAACTACAAAATACATAAAACCGAAACTCATACTTCAGATAATACAGATCACAATGTTATGAAACCATGTATACATGAAATATTACTGTACATTTCTCTGTGGATCACTAATAAACATGAAGATCAGCAATCTGACTGTGTTGTTTATTAGTGGCAATTACTTTTATTGTTACTAGTTTTATATTTCCGTGGGTGTTATGATTGGCTTGTTTCCATTCCAGAAAATTAGTTTACTTGTTATGGGATACTATAATTGACTTGTATGCATTCCTAAATATTAGCTTGACCAATTGTTGAGTAGAATTCGAAATAGCAAGCGAGTTCTTATAGGAAGAGTTAGTTACATGCGTGTCACGTGATATTTTATCAATGCAATAGAGATAGTACTGTACATAGGCTCCGCCTTTAAACTGGATCATCCGACTGATTGAAATATAACATATTCATGCTTTAATGTCATCTATTGGTGTAAATTAGTAATAGTTCTCTCTGGAGGAAAACTTTAAGAGAAAATATGAATCTTAGTTTGCTTTGTGGTTTTAAAGGTTACGTTAAGCTGTACCTGTGGATAATTTCTTTAAAGTTTTTTAATTTCATTTTTATATTGTTATTTTAGTGTATTTCTATTCGTTATGCTCGTGTAAGTTTCAAACTTGATTGCATTTGTCCCACCGCCAGACGGCTTCAACAGAAGCACTCAGAAAATAGAAATACATTACAACACTATGATCAACGAGCACACAGGTGAGTGCAGTTATACTTACCAATTCAAGCAAAAAACTGAAGATGTTTTTAGAAGACATCAATTAAAGTAACTTACGTGTAATGTCAATCATCGCTATTCGACTTATAATTCATAATAGAAAATGGAAATAGATTGTATTTTAGAAAGTTGCAGACACCTACAAAACTAGATTATAAACACTCTCCCAATCCACTTCAGAATATTTAGAATTATTACCACTGACTTATCACGATAGCAAGAACGAGAAAAATATTTTTTTTTTTAAATCT
This sequence comes from Tachypleus tridentatus, assembly GCF_004210375.1. Taxonomy (NCBI): domain Eukaryota; kingdom Metazoa; phylum Arthropoda; class Merostomata; order Xiphosura; family Limulidae; genus Tachypleus; species Tachypleus tridentatus. Next base: position 16,129,300 of record NW_027467782.1, on the reverse strand, counting down.
TAACACAAAAGCTACAAAACAGAATAATTAATCACATTAATTAGATGAATGTTACTATTAAAAACTGTTCCATTCTTTTACATATTGTACTTTAAGGCATTCTTCAAAATTAGAACTATTAATTATTTTTATCCTAACAATAACTGTACAATAGATAATTATTTTTTATATAAGGAATTGCTGTATTTTAACTGCAGTAAACTCTCATTGTTTCGAAGTCGCTAGAACCGAACTGCATGTATCGAAGTGTCGGCTTGTAACGATGTATAATCATAGTCCCTAGGGTGTGAAAAGCATCAATATTACATCCTTTGTATCGAACCAGGTACGAAGATATTTATTTTTCTCTTCTTCCCTAAATTAATTGTCACCACTGCCGACCACCCGCTACGCCGCTAGCAAGTGCAATTAGTCAGTCTCCGCGCAACAATGTGTGGTGCCACCATCAAAATCTTACACTTGAGAAATAGCGGACTGCAGATGGGGTAGTAGATTAGCCTAGCAATGTTTTTACAACAATTATGGTCAGTAACACTTTAAACCCCTGCCCGCCCCAACTCACCCGCTCTCCCAGCAAAAATTAGCTTAAATATAAAATTTTCAGATTATGGCTTGAGTAGATTATGCCTGGGCAGCCTGCATGCTGTGGCCTATAAAAGGCTAATCACAGTCAACTTAAACAGATCATTAATCATTGATCATGGCGAAGCGCAAGCTTGTATCGATAGAAACTAAAATTACAGCAATAGAAGAAGTTGAAAAAAAAGTTAAAACAAAAACAGAAATAGCAAAATCATTTGATGTGCCTCTGAACACTTTGTCAACATGGTTGAAAAATAAAGAGGCCATATTGTCTTCTCGAGACAACTTTTGTCCCAATAGAAAACGCATGCGAACTGCAAAACATTCTGACCTAGAAGCGGCATTGCTTCTGTGGTTCAAAAATGCTAGATCAGAGAATGTTTTATCTCTGGGCCTGTTATGCAAGCAAAGGCAAAAAAACTTGCTGATCAAATGGGAATCACTGACTTTTGCATGAGTGATGGGTGGTTAACCCGATTCAAAAAAGACACGACATTCAATTTCGTACGATCTGTGGTAAGTCTGGTAGTGTAGAACCAGAGCAAACAAACCAGTGGACATCAACAACACTGCCACGCCTGCTAGAAAACTACAGCCCACGGGATGTCTTCAACGCAGATGAGTCTGACTTATTCTTTAAACTTCTGCCAGACAAGTCTCTTGTTATCAAGGGAGACTCCTGTCACGGCGGGAAGCGAGCGAAGGAGCGGCTGTCTGTTTTGGTATGCGCCAATATGGACGGCACCGAGAAGCTTCCTTTACTTGTCATAGGTGAGTGTCAAAAGCAGGTAAAAATATTTTCCTGTGTTTTCTTTAGAAGTTGTTATTTTATGATTTTCTTCAGATTATTGACATGTAAATGTTTCATTTTTAATTTCAAGACATTAACCATGTACATTTTCTTTCTTTTTTTTTTTTAGGAAGGCAGCAAAACCGCGTTGCTTCAAAGACGTCAAAACCCTGCCAACACCATTCAAAGCCAACAAGCGAGCTTGGATGACATCAGATCTATTCACCGAGTGGCTGAGAGAACTTGACCGAAAGTTTATGCTGCAGAAAAAAAAGGTCCTTATGATAATTGACAACTGCCCCGCCCACTCCAACCCCACTGGACTTAAAGCTATCAAGCTGGTGTTCCTGCCTCCAAATACCACAAGCAAGACACAGCCCATGGACCAAGGCATCATCGCCAATCTAAAACATCATTACCGCACCCTACTGCTACAGCGTCTTATTGATTCAATAGACAATAAAAGTGTTTTCACTGTGACTGTGCTTGAAGCCATGCGACTGCTATGCTCTGCCTGGTCATTGGTTAAAGCAATCAACCATAGCCAATTGCTTCAGAACTTGTGGCTTCTCCTCTCCAGAGCCAGCAGAAAACAGTGAGGACCCCGAGGATGACATACCATTGGCCCAGCTCTTGACACGGCTGAATGACACTGGGTTTACGGTGGATGGCACAGCAGAGGACTACGAGACTGCTGATAATGATCTAATCACTAGCGCGCCCCTGACAGACAGTGATATTGTGGCCATGGTGCAAAATAAACAGACACCAGAAAATGACAGTGAAAGTGAAGATGACGACAATGAGGAACCCCCATCCCAACACATTCTGCAGCTCGTGAGATGTGCCTGCAAGTTCAGAGATATTTTGAACACCAGGCTAACGCAGGACAGTTTATCTCTCAATTAAACATGATGGAGCGTTTTGTGACCAAGTGCCAGAGGGACAGCAGTTCGCAAAAAAGCATTGTGCAATATTTCAAGTGACTCCAGTTAGACGTTCTTGCTGGTGTTTGTATCCTGTACATTATAATTACATATGTCTATATTATGAATGTTATTTTTTTTACAAGTGCTGTTAATTGTCCTTTTGAATTTCATTAAACGTGTTTTAAGTGTTTACACACGTGTGACTTCTGAGTCTTTAATCCAATTATCAATACTGCACCAGCCGTCAGTTATAGGGCCTACCATTACCAGACTTGGCTAGTGAATGAAAAAAAAAAATCCTTTTTAACGAACTTCTTTTGTAACGAACAATTCTCTTTGGTCCCTACGACTTCGTTACAACGAGAGTTTACTGTATTTTTATCTCAGGAATATCTGTGTTATAACTATTAGTTATTTTTTTTTATCATGGGGATAACTTATTATAGCCAGTAAAACTGAAATAGAAACCTGTATAACCCGAGCGTTCACGAGAGGTAGACCTTATTTTTTCTCGGGTAATCTGGGAAAGCCTTGTATAATTGAACGAGTTATATATAAAGATTTAGTTTAGTAACGTCATACAGGTCATTGAACTTTCCGGGAAGTGTTTATTTCACTGTGTAGTGTTGTAAGCGTCCCACTTCCCGTGCTGTGTGGCAGATGTCTTATCTGTATATGAAAAGGTGTTGGTGGTATTTTAACTTTGGATAAAATATGTGTGTGTTGTTATAAACTGTGTTTAGGTGTTTAAGTAAAGAAAAGTATAGATAACACCTGGAGAGTGATTAATAAAGATATGTTATATAAATCAAGTATAGATAACACCTGGAGAGTGATTAATAAAGATATGTTATATAAATCAAGTATAGATAACATCTGGAGAGTGATTAATAAAGATATGTTATATAAATCAAGTATAGATAACACCTGGAGAGTGATTAATAAAGATATGTTATATAAATCAAGTATAGATAACACCTGGAGAGTGATTAATAAAGATATGTTCATGTAAATCAGTTTAAAAACAAGAATTATTTCATTAAAAAGTAAGTGCAGAATAAAGTTATTTTTCTGACAGAGATAAAACTAATGGAGATCACTGATTCCTGGATCTAGATTAATTCAGAAACGTTGAACAGTGTTTAACTTGGTAACCCAATATGTTTCTATTTATGTTACTAAACTAAATATTTATATAATGCTCGTTCAATTATACTGGGCATTCCAGATTGCCCCTGAAGAAGAAAGGTCCATATTCAGCTTCTAAATGTCACCATGATAATTCGGTGAGTTGTTTTTTAATCCTAGGATTAACTGTATTATCATCCTAAGCTATTTTTAACTCTGTACATTTATGGATGAATAATGTTTTACTAGTTGACGAAATTAATTACTTTTAATTACAGCAAGCTGAGCAGTTTGATGTTCTGGTCAACTGTGCAGGAATGGGGTCAAAGCAGCTGTTCGATTACAAATACTTGACACCGATGCTCGGACAAATAAATCAGGGTAGTTCTATGACACTTTTGTTAACTTAGAAGGTGGAACAGTGAATAGAGAAAAAATATTTCTGCTATAGAATTCATTTAGAAAATGAAAATAAATTATTGGTAATCCATATATGGTAAACAAAATACAGTATAAACGTTTATGTTAACACCGTTAGACGAAGTTGTTTTTTTGTTTTTTTTTACTTATGTACACCATGATTTCACGTGCATAATTACTATCCGTTGGCTGTTTCTTCAAAATTATGATGTATTGTTTGTTTTTGAATTTCGCACAAAACTACACGGTTATTATTAATAGTAATTGCAAATGATGATTTACATACAATAGTTTTACAAACTTATAAAGAATACTGAGTTTTATATCTGGTCTAGAACTGAATCTTTTATCGACGTTCATAAAGAACGAATAAACTCTTTGTTGATACACCTGTACACTTCTCTTGACGGCAAGCTGAGATTGAAGCTGGTTGTTTTTGTTGGTTTTGTTTTAATTTTGCACGTAGCTACACCAGGGATATCTACACTAACCGTCCCTAATTTAGCAGTGTAAGACGAGAAGGAAGGCAAATAGTCATCACCACCCGTCGTCAACTCTTGGACTACTTTTCACCAATAAGTAGTGGGACTGTGGGCCACGTCATAACGTCCTCACAGCTGAAAGGGCGAGCGTGTTTGATGCGACGGGGATTCGAAGTTTGAAGCACACGTATGTTTCATCGGTGACAATATTTAACGTACTTTTAGAAATTCTAACTTGCGAAATTTACTGAAGTTAAGCAGTTTCTAAAGTTCGAAATCTGTAAACGTTCCTGGTCAGTTTCTGTAGTTTTCCAGTTAACAAGCGTTAATCACAATTATAGCTGCCGAGGCTTATTGTATACTGACTGTAGCTGACCAAAAATAATTTTCTGTTATCTCTCGGTTAGCTGCTATTATACGATTAACACGGTATTCCTGAATGTTTGAAAATGAGCTAGTGTTTTCGTGAAACAAATATCGTTGATGCTTATTCTAAAGAATATTGTAAAAAATTAATGAACATCCAGGACTTGCGCAATCCACACCCATCAATATACGTCACATGCAAAAACGAAAACTATACTGAAACAAGCGTAGGTCTTAAATTCAAAATATAAAGTTAAATCCATTATAATTTCCTTCCCATTTTGATATCTATGTTGTCATACAAACTTTTAATTATCTCATTCTTCGCCATTACCACCAGCCTCTTCCCTCCATTTTACCTTTTGTACGCCATTCTTGAATAGCCATCATTCGTCATCTTCTGTTCCTTGAAGGCTTTTTTTCTACTTGATAGTTTGCTGTTCATTTTCGTTCCACCACCATACATCAAGCTGTTTGGTTCAGTTTTTTCGGCTCTTTCTGTATATCTCTTCATTACTCCTTCCACACCTTAATATTCTCGACTTCTTTCCTCTTTTCCTAATTTTTATTCTTCATTATGTACATTCAATGTTAGCAGGATACTGTTACTCCTGGTATCACTTAACATTTAACGTTTTTTTTCTGTCCTCCATTCGGACTATGATGTAACCAATCTGAGTCTGGTACTGGTACCTTCTGTAAGTGATAAGGTATCACTCTCATTCAGAATCCGGTATTTGTCAGGAATACATGTCATTTCCTGTCATTTTAGTAATATCTCTCCTTACACGTTTTTTATTCCATATATTCTCTTCTCGTGTGTTCCACTTTTTATCTTATCCAGATATGCTCCCACCATCAACATTCCACTTTCTGGCATCCCTACAATTATATCCTGTAGTTTTTCTTCAACTTATCGACGGAGCATTCTATCTGCAGACCATAACCAGACACTAAGTTCTTCAACCAATTCTCAGTTGCCACCTTCACGCGCATGAATCAATCCGACGTTTTCTCAACTCGACCACTTCCATCTTAAATTACTATCTAGTTCAATTCCAAAATTGCTCTTACCTTTTGATCATCCCGAGTGTAACAGCTCTTAGCTTTCACTTATGTTTTTTGTACTCTGTCCTTTCCACTTCGTGTCTTTAATACACGTAATCTTTTCCTTTCTTCTTTCTAGTACATCTGTTGGTTCTCTGTTTCTACCAGTCATTCTGTCGACATTCCATGTTACTATCCTTAGTTTCCAGATCTCTTCTTTAACCACTTTCAGTTCAGCGGTATCCGTTTATTTTAAAAACCCGCCTGGGAAATAGGGGGCAGCATCGACTAGAGGGGGATATCCTAACTCTCTGACATACCACGTGATTCTTATCCATATTTGTTTTATAATGTTTTTGTGTCCAAGTTGCCAGCTTTGATGACAAACACCATCTTTACCCAACTGGATTTGGAACCGACAATGGAGAAGTTATAAATAAAATGTATTAGTCCTTATTTCGAAAACTAGAGCACCAGAAAAGGAAAGAAATGCCAAAGCAATACAGCACCAGCAGAGACATGTTTCTTCAGAATGGTTAAAATGGTGCTGTTTGGTTGTACCAGAGACATCACAAAGATATGTTTTATACATATATGGATGCAAGTGACTTTTGACACTTGTTTCCTTACTTTACAACCAAAATTTATGAAAACTAAAAGTACGATGACAACTAATCAATTACTGTGAATTATAACTTTATTTTTTAATATTTTAATTTTTGTCCATAAAAGGTTGTTTTTTCTTCTTTATACATGAATAGTGATTGGTGAATTCTAGAAATGTCATGAACGTTTTGGCTACTACAGAATCTGAAAACTTCCTGTATTACGCAAAATCTGCCCAACGATAGAACACATTTCAACGCAATGAATTGTTTTGGAATTTCGCACAAAGCTACTCGAGGGCTATCTGTGCTAGCCGTCCCTAATTTAGCAGTGTAAGACAAGAGGGAAGGCAGCTAGCCATCACCACCCACCGCCAACTCTTGGGCTACTCTTTAATTAACGAATAGTGGGATTAACCATCACATTATAACGCCCCCACGGCTGGGAGGGCGAGCATGTTTCGCGCGACGGGGATGCGAACCCGCGACCCACAGATTACGAGTCGCATTCCTTAACGCGCTTGGCCATGCCTGGCCTCAACGCAATGAGTAATTCATATTATTATAAAAGAAATTAAATTACACTGAATGCCAACTGATGACATATAAACTACTGATAGGCAAATTACAGTAAATTACAGTCATTTGAATAAATAGTTTAGATCTCTGATGTCTGGTTTGTTTTGAATTTTGCGCAAAGCTACACGAGGACTGTCTGCACTAGCCGTCCCTAATTTAGCAAAGTAAGACTAGAGGGAAGGCAGTAAGTCATCACTACCCACCGCCAACTATTAGGCTGCTCTTTTACAAACGAATAGGGGGATTGACCGTAACTTTATAACGCCCCCACGTCTGAAAGGGCTAGTATTTTGGTGTGACAGGGATTCGAATTCGCGACCCTTGGATTACGAGTCAAGTGCCTTAACAACTTGGCCATGCTGGGCTCTCTTTAATATAAGTGTTCCGAGAAGAAAAGAAGTTCTTATGAGTGAAAATAGTTTAACTAAAATAAATAAACCCATAAACAGTTGTACTTTAAACCACGAAATTCTAGCAAGTATCTCTAAATACCAATTTCTTCGTGTCTTTACAAATTCATCACTCACAACTTGAAGTCCACATTTAGAAAGATGAAGGAGCTATTTGATGTTTACATAATATATTGTAAGGTGTTAATATTTGTGTTTCAACATGTCTTCCTTGTTTTAGCACGTTACTCTCAGTTGTTGATCTTTGAAGTAGACTTTTCATTTTCAATACAAATATGACTGCTGGGTCACTGAAATATTCATTTAAAGCCACCGATGAAAAATAACACACGTTTTTAACCAATCCAGTCAAAATCAAATATTACAAGTCATCAGTCTTACCTAGTCTGTACCAGCATGATTAAAATACAATTCTTATCCCCAAGAGTTTAAATGTTATTAGAAATTAAATGTTTGATAATGTTACTATGTAGCTCAGTTCACTGTAATATTTCGAGTTGTCAAAATGTCTAAAAAAGTTTTTTACAAATAAATAATTAAAGTATAACAAATTTCAGATCCTTTTTGAGTTTCATCTAAAAATAGATTCTGTGTAGCTCAGCCAGTCATTTACGATTGCATCATTATGTTAACTGCTTAAAAACTATAGTGTAACGACTACTATTTTGGATTAATTGTATTTATCTTAAATCTTTGGTCATATTATTTATACTTTTTTGTATATTAATGAAAACGAAAAAATTATTGTCAAAATAATTGTGACTTAACCATGTTATAAGCTCCATTGGAAGCTAAAAAAAAACAAACAACATTATCTGAGTGATCTAGCCCAAATTCACGTCCTTTCTACAGCAGAAACAGTAAAGCTAAATAATTGATGTTAAAAGTAAATGAAAAGTAAATGTCAATTTTTTCACATGTATAAATCGTAAAAAACCGCATAAGACGAGTCGTGAATACGTGTCTAAATTTAGAGTGAAAGTTTTGGGACTCATCAGGTTGGGAGTTTCTATTGTTGTTGCAAAAGGTTATATAGCCTGTAATACTTTTGTTTTTTTTCTTAGCTTTCATGGTTCAAGAATATTTTCTGATACGGATTTTTATTTTTTATGGTCTGAATCTGCCAGATTCTTTCCGTTCTAAGTATTTTTTCTCACAAATTTGTGTCAAGTAAAATTAAAAGAAACAAAACAAGTAAAAATAAAGAGATTTAAGAAACCAATGACCTAGTGATACGTAACAGTTAAAAATAACATTTCAGAAAGAAATGTCTGATGTGGAAGATGTTATTCGAGGTGTATGTCTGGAATTCAATATTTCCATGAAGTTCCAGAATGAATAATTTTTTAAGTTTTGTTGTCATCTGACCATGTACCTCTCGTATATATAATGATGCAAATAAAAAATCTGAACAGAAAAACAACTACATCATCACTTTGTTTCTGTGCACTAATCTAATAAATTTAGTACTAATTCGTTTGTAAAGGCTAGTTTCGGAATGTCATGCCAGTCTAGAAATATGTTCTCATTAGGAGCTTCTACCTTCTCACAACTGGTACTTTCAGTTGAGCGACTTTGTGGGCTTGAGTACTCATATCTGTTTCTAATGGTTTTCGCTCTCGTTCTAGTCTCAGAATTATAAATAAATATTAAATTTTAAACATGTTTCTACAGCTTTGTGGATCCTACTTCCAGTGATGCCTCTCTTAGTAAGATATATCCTTACCGGTACCAAACAATATTCAATAAAACATAAATAAGCTGAGAAGAGTGAAATTTTGAGACTAAATATAAAATTTTGAAGTTTTTGTCAGATAAGATATTGAATCGACTTCCATGTAATTCAGAGTGATATCACTTAAGTTCTCTCTGCAAAACTCCTATTTTATTTATTTAAAGTATAATTACTTATGGATCCCCTGTATAAAACTATAGTGTCGCAAATGTGGGGCGTTATAATCAAAGCACCTGTTTTATTTATTTTGAGTGACATTACCACTTATGGCTCCTCTGGAAGATGCATATTTTATTTTTTTCGGATTGACATTAATTATTATTCCCTGCAAAGCGTTTGTTTCACATATTTGGAAGGTTGTGGATTTAGCGTTACACGTTTGTTTTAATATATACATTTGTTCGGTTTGATGAATGTGATGCATATTGTTGAATGTGTATTGCGCAAGTCCTACCTGTTCTCTAAATTTGTAAAAGATATCTATCTTAAGTAATGCAACATTGTTAAGAGAGTGGCAAGGCAAGTGAGAAGTATTTTTCGAAATATTGAAACAACCATGTTAATCTGAATTGATTTTTTGTTTTTACATGATATACTTTGTTTCGATGCGAGTTGTGTTACAGATTTTTAAACGTGTCTGATGTTTTTGTCAAAAAAGTAACTTTTGAGACATAGCTTATCTACTGGTCACAGGAACGAACCCAATTGCCGAAAACTGGAGTGTAGAAATCTGGTGATCAATCTTTATATTCAATGATAAAGAGTAACTTAAGACTTGGTGACGGATAGTGTTAACTACCCACCGTCCTATATAATTTATCACTTTAAAATTAAGGACAACTAATGCAATAACCCTCTAGCAACTTTGCACAAAATTCACCAGGCAGAGAGTGCATGTTAAGTACTTATAACTGAAAACGAATAAAGTGGTCGAAGAAGAAATATTGTGTTGTATTGTATCATGTTATGTACTTATTTATGTTAATTAAGTCTTTTATACATTACTGTGTTTATAATTTGCAGTCATTTATTCGAGTTAAACAAAGTATTTTTTTTTAAATATTAAACCAGAATAGCAAAATATCTTATCATCTCTAGATGGATTAATTAACTAAATTATTCAGAACATTTGCTATAGATCTTAGCTATCCTTCGAATGTTCACCTTTCAGTTGATGCTTATTTTACGGATTTACAGTGTAAATATCTGGGTTCAATTTCTTGAGAGGGCAGATTACAGAAAGTTCATTGCAAAACTTCGTGCTACAACAATCACAAAAACTCCTTCTGGAACTTTCTGAACGACCCCCAAAAGTACAGCGGTATGTTTGCGCACTTACAATTCCGAAGAAACTGGGTTTCAATATTTGTGATGGGCAGAGCACACAAAGCCCATTGTATAGGTTTACGCTGAACTTCACTCCTGAAAATACAAAACAAAAATAGCTTACGTTGCTGCCATCTGTACGCGAATACTCCCACTAAATATGATATGTGAAATTTGTGTTCAACCTAAAATTGCGCCAGAAGTCATATAAATAAAATATACATTGGTGATTTGGATAGTTACATCTATGAAACTGTCACAAAATCCTCCTAAAATCGCAATAAGGAAATATCTGAAGTGAGGTGCGTATTGTTTTCAAATGGAAGTTAAAATCTCTAAAGCGAACTTTACACATCAGTTGGCCTGGCATGGCCAAGCGCGTAAGGCGTGCGACTCGTAATCCGAGGGTCGCGGGTTCGCGCCCGCGTCGCGCTAAACATGCTCGCCCTCCCAGCCGTGGGGGCGTATAATGTTACGGTCAATCCCACTATTCGTTGGTAAAAGTAGCCCAAGAGTTGGCGGTGGGTGGTGATGACTAGCTGCCTTCCCTCTAGTCTTACACTGCTAAATTAGGGACGGCTAGCACAGATAGCTCTCGAGTAGCTTTGTGCGAAATTCCAAAAAACAAACAAACAAACACATCAGTTATAATTAAGAAGAAACCCAAATGTTTTACCCGTCAAAGTAACGTACAGTTATAAATAGATAATGGCTAATATCATAGAACAGTAACATGATAATTCATCGTTTCTTTCAACTGCTCTAGTCACCCAGCCATTATTACGGTTCCACCTGAGTAGCTTGTTTGTTTGTTTTATAAGGCCACCTGGCATTATATTCTCTGTTCGTAGTTGTATTATTTAATTACATAAAAAAAACATTTTGATTGTATCAATACCTTTAGTACATTAAAAAGTGAGCTCAAGTTTCATGACAGTTGACAGCAAAAAAAAGAAGACCCAGGTGAATATTATATTCTTTATTTTTCATATGTGTGTTTCATTTATTATTTATATCACTGAGTAAAATGTAAAAAATAGTAACTTATGAGATGAGGTAGAGTAATTCTTCATAATATTGTGTGCTTGAGTGCAGCCTATGGGTTATTTAATTTTTGTGTTTTGGTTTCAGTTTCGGAGCTCTTTTAAAAACAATCTTGCGAGGGATGTCAACATAGTTAACTTGATTATTATTTTTAGTTTCATGTACAATAAGATTATGTTCGCTTTGGCAACGTTTTAATTGGCACATGGGTGTTGGTTTCGCAGCTCTACCAATAATAAATTTGTTTCGGCTTTCAGCATTTTCAACAGCAATAAAAAACGTGTCTCTGGTAATGTTCTGGTTTACTGTCAAGTTTTACAGTGATAATTTTATCAGCATTGTAAACAAGTCCAGTAGACGGAGGCCTGATGCTGCTTGACACCTCCATCTGGATACGTTCATCGTCTTAATACGTTAATAGTGTTATTGTTCAGTAAAAGCACTATCTCTATCATCAGGAGAATGACATCAACTCCTTGTTGGCTAGTTCCATCTTTACTCATGAAACTTTATTATTGAAGAGGTAAGAAGTCGTATGTACCAAAAGAAAGCATAAATATTAGGAAACAGGTGGGTGAAGTGGTTATTTAATAGGCAAAACATGATACAGATAGTCTGCTATAAGGCACATCGCTTTCAATACATGAGAATCTATAAAGTAGATTCATTGGATAGATGCCCATAAGGTCGAGTGTTTAAAACAAAGAGTTAAAGATCTAGTACTTACTTTATTGTTGATATATAAAACCACCATGAAATTGTAAGAATGGATGATAATCAAACAATCCACTAGCATTGGTAAGAAATGCGAACATCTCCGTTTGATAGAATAAAGATCGAGCACACTGATATGGAGGAATTGCTTGTGCTGGTCCAGATGTCTGAGGTGAGATTGTTGTTCAGAGATGGAAAGATAAGCATCTGTGAAGAGGTGTAGGTCTGTTATCAATTGATTTTGATTTATGATATAAAACTGCTTCATAAGCAACTGAAGCTTTGAATATTGATCAGTATTGGGAATAGAACCCTGGATTTTAATGTTATAAGTCCGTAAATTTAAACTTAGTCCATCGATGATCCGACAGAACAAAAAAAAAAAATAAATCATGTATGTCTACATGTAAAATGTAAGTAATTTTACACGTGAAACTGGTAAATGTCGTCCTCATGTACAGTGACCTTATAAGATAAATCAGTCAGTAATAAACGTCGCTGGAAAGTCCTTGTTTGTCTTTTTCTGTAAAGCCCTACAGGAGACCCTATGAGAGAAGAGAGGACAACAAATATTGGTGTAGACTGTATAAGAAGACTTAGGATATGAACTAAGAACAGTGTTTGTATATAGTGTTAAAGATTGTTGATAATATTTTTATTGAAGAAGGGCTTATTTCTGGATACACAAGACTGCTTAGTGTTGGTTTTATTATTTGGATTATTTCATGACTTAATATTTAATTATTGTTAAGTTCTTTAGAATAATATTGTCAAGTGTTAATCATTTTTTACTTAGGTTTTGATAAAGTGAAAAGACAGAGTTTGTTTGCGACAACTGTTTTATGTGAATTTGGTTAGTTTTCATTTCTCTAAATAATCTGTTAGATAACATTTTAATGATGTCATTCAATATTTGAATTTATAGAAAACTAAATTATCATGGATTTGGAACTGAAAACAATTTATTATATCAATAAAACTAACATACGAAAACAATTAGTAAATGCATTGAAAAGAAAATTAATTCTAACACAGCAGAGGTTTTATATAAAAATGTATTTTTAACAATTGTTTTTTTTATAGAGATGTATATAAATATTATAAAGTTTATAACATAATCCATCATTTGACTAACTGCTAGACCAATTGTCCCCAAACCTATGATGTACTCTTAAAACCCCTGGCAATGAAGTAGAAGTACAGTGATAAATGTACATAGCATGTACATCATCTTCTATTAAATTATGATTGATTAATATTATAATAATTTGAAATTAACCCACAGATCATCTCTCTACATGGTGAACTCATCTATAAAATGTCTCATGTGGCTTGTTGTGATGAGAATACACTCCACTTAGTGTGTAACCATCCATAACTAATACATCTTTCAGTTTACCTTGTAAAGTCTGGACTTAACCATCTGTACATTGACACATGATCCAGTTTCAGCTATGTTTGGTAAACATGATGGCATTGTGAAGGCTGGTTCTAACGAGTTGTGTCTGGTAATAGTTTTAATTGTGGGTGATCTAAATTGGTAGATACTGGTCATCTGTTTCTGTTGTGAATGACCTTGTCCAGATGTGTAATCTTGGTTTGAAAGTAGTGCTACATTTATGCTAATGGTACTTGTAACCATTTTTCAATATTTCGATATTTCTTTACTGAGGTCTGGACATTGTTCACAAACAATTTGAAATACTTTAAATTCTGTGATTGACTTTAAAAGAGGCAAGTAAGAGAAACTCGTGCAAGTCCACTGAATGTAGTGTAAGCTGAGATGACCGATTTCACATTTCAGATCATACGTCCAATCATCACATATCTGGTTAGGATAACCATAAATGCAGGAGAGTTGATTAAAACATTAGTTTTGTTACCATGATAAAATTACCTGTTGGTAATGAAATAAGTAACATTTGAACAAAATACTCTTGTGATGGTTTATATTGTCAGATGTGTTTTTCGGATTATTTGGTAAAGATGGTAAAGCCATATCATTCTACATAATGATATCAACAAAGCTATTTCTATTTCGTTAGATCACTGTGTTACCGAGATCAGCAGTACAAGTACTGGATCTCATCAAACAAGTAACTTGTCATCAGTGTAAGTACTGAAGATCTCATCAAACAAGTAACTTGTCATCAGTGTAAGTACTGAAGATCTCATCAAACAAGTAACTTGTCATCAGTGTAAGTACTGGATCTCATCAAACTTGTCATCAGTGTAAGTACTGGATCTCATCAAGCTTGTCATCAGTGTAAGTACTGGAGATCTCATCAAACAAGTAACTTGTCATCAGTGTAAGTACTGGTGATATCATCAAACAAGTAACTTGTCATCAGTGTAAGTACTGGAGATCTCATCAAACAAGTAACTTGTCATCAGTGTAAGTACTGGTGATATCATCAAACAAGTAACTTGTCATCAGTGTAAGTACTGGATCTCATCAAACTTGTCATCAGTGTAAGTACTGGATCTCATCAAACTTGTCATCAGTGTAAGTACTGGATCTCATCAAACTTGTCATCAGTGTAAATACTGGAGATCTCATCAAACAAGTAACTTGTCATCAGTGTAAGTACTGGAGATCTCATCAAACGAGTAACTTGTCATCACTGTAAGTACTGAAGATTTCATCAAACAAGTAACTTGTCATCAGTGTAAGTTCTTGATTTAAAAACATAATTTCCATTTCTCTGATTCCTTTTTATAGAATGTATTTGACACTAGTTATCTGAAACTACTTACATTAATTGTACACAAACACAATTATTTGAATTAGCAAGGAAAAGCTAAAAACAACTAGGTACAATATAAAAATCAGATTCATTTTTAAATATATTGTTAATTTGTTACATTTATAACAAGAGTTTTAACCACGTTATTTAAAAATGCTACGACCTTCTAACTGAATTTCAGACATTTTTCAAACTATAAAATACATAAAATCATATACTAGCTGTTGGCTCAGCTCGGCGAACTATGCCAGTTTGTGATGGTAAACATCCTGTGTGAACACATGAATTCAAAGTATCAAAAATAAACTTTACCAAAAGAACCAAGAATCTTATAAATTTGACGGTGAGGTAATTTTTTTATATTTGTGTTTTGACTTTTTATAGGAACATATATTAGAACCATGATTGTCAACTATGTAACTGCACTATTCACATCACTGAAAAACTACACCAAAATAAACTAAAAACGTGGAGTTTCAATATTATAGAAACGTGGTAACAATACAGAGTGTTTGGTTTTCTTAAAATGTATTCAACAAAATGACTTCTTTTACCTCTGTTTCTTTTTCAGGGTTTATAGATAATCACGATCAGTTCTGAAGATGAATTTTAAATTTCACCAGTTGGTCATAGTATATCCGAAAGAAATAATTCAGTGCCTTAACAATAGGTTTTTATTATCATTAAATACATGGAAAGTAAGGAGTTTCTGGAACAACTTTTTCTTTCACTCCTCTCTTCCACATTTAATGAATAATCCAATAACAGTGAACTGTATATATGTATGGTCTAAAAGAAGAAAGTGTTGGAGAAGGTGTGTTCAGTTTCAATCTGAGGTGAACGAGTTTCACAACTTAAACAGTTGAACAAACACCCTAACTTCTCTTTCTCACTTTTGTTTATATAAAATTTTCAGATCTAGATAAAGTCAATGAGTGCATCCTGTTAATAAATACAAATAACTAATTGACTAAAAACATTGTTTTCAAATATCTCACCATCAATAGAAGCCGAAACCAATCAACAGTAATTGTATGAAATCAAAAGTTATTTGTAGATGGAAACACGTAAAGATTAAATGTAGGGGTGTAAAAGTTAGTTGTAGTTCTAAAGACGCAAGGTTTAGTTGCAGTTATGGAGAGATAAAAGCTAGTTCTAGTTTTAAGGATGCAAGATTGAGTTGGAGTTGTAGCAGAAGTCGCAGATGTAAACATGTATGGTCTAGTTGTGGTTGTAAGGACGTAAGATTAGCTATAGTTGTAAGGATGTAAGGTTTATTTGTAGCTCTAAAGAGATAAAAGCTATAGCTGTAGTCGTAAGAATGTATGGACTAGTTGTACTTGTAAGGCGATAAAAACTATAATTGTAGTGTAAGAAGAAATGAACTAGTTGTACTTTCAAGTATTTAATAATTATTTGTTATTATAAGGATTTATGAACTGAGGGTGTGATTACTATATGTTGAGATGTAAGGGTTCATCGTGATTATACAGACACAAGAGCACATTATAGTTGTAAGTATTGTTGAACTTCTAAGGACGTAAGAGCCAAAGATGTAATAATAATTCAGGTTGTGAAGACATAGAGCTAGTTGTAGTTGTAATAACGTGACTTAATGAATAAGATCTATTTCTTGAGTAACGAAGTATAAGTATTTTAACATTTCCACTGAACCCGGATTGTATATTATATCGATTGTAACACACGTAACACTGTTTTTGTATATTTTGATAATATTACACATTTGAAAGTGACGTCTGCTGGAACTTTTGCGTCAAACAACAAATTCATTCGATATACTACTTCAAGTCGATTGAAACAAAGTAAAACTTGAGTAACGAAGTTGTTATAAGAAGAAAACATATTTTAACATTTCCACTGAACCCGGATTGTATATTATATCGATGTATTACTACACAGTTCTATACACACGTGTTATGACACTGTTTTTGTATATTTTGAGACGACAAAAGAGAATAATATTACACATTTGAAAGTGACGTCTGCTGGAACTTTTGCGTCAAACAACAAATTCATTCGAAACGCCATATACTACTTCAAGTCGATGGTGAAACAAAGTAAAACCAATAAGATATTCGCAAAAACATAAAATCCAATGTAACAATGTTTGAGAACGAGTGAGTGTAAGCATATAAATGGTGAATTTTTCAGCAATGCAAACAAGTTCAACTATTAAAGAAATTAATATTTCTTTATAATTCAGTTACTAAAAAACCACTTGTTTGCTACATACCTAAAAAGTTATAGTTTGCTGAAACTGTTAAAAACCTGCTTAGAAGTAAGTTCAACGGCACAGCTACATAAGAATCTATACAATAAAAGTTCCCTTGCAATATTAAACAGTAAAGATGGAGCATTTTTATTGTATTGACGTTGGAAAAATATTCTTTTGTTTATCACTGTAGAGTTTAAGGAAATTTGCATGTGTTACATGAGAAAATAAATGACATATTTTTGTTAACATCCGACACTCTGAATGCTAGAGCGTGAGTTTCGGGACCTCTTACGATCGTTGGGGCACCTTAGGAGTCAATGTACCATCGATGATTCTTGGGCAGGAGTTTACCTGGCGGCGCCCATCTTCTCTCCATGTAGCCGTCCCTACTTTACTAGAGAAAGGTTAGATGGAAGGCAGCTTGTCAGCGTTACCCACCGTCAACTCTTGGGCTACTCTTTATCATCGAATAGTGAGATGTACCGTAACTTTAAAATGCTTCCACGCTCACAGGACGAACATGTTCAGTGACGAGAAGCGAACCCGCATATCTCGAATGTCAGACATCCTTCCTAGAAACATAAAATTACACTTGGCTACAGCAAACCATTTTATTGTACATAATTGTGCAAAGTATTGTGAAAAAAAATTGCTTTTGCTTACCAAAAAGCATTATGGATAGCATAGAGTCTAGTTACCCATCAGTTGAAACTTGGTGTAACCTTGTGTCAGTATGACACTTTGTGACTAGGATGGCTGTAATATGCTACTGAACACTTTAAGCTGTATTATAAATATATATACTTTTTTAGACGTGGAGTTCGTTACTTGAAGTTAATCAAAAGTTACTTATAACAACGTGTTAACAAAAAAAAGTATCTAGTGAACCAACAGCAAGTTTACGCCCTTACAACACTTAAATCGGGGTTTCAATTTCCCGCAGTGGGCAGAATGCAGATAACCCAAAAATTAGCAAGATTGCTTCGGGTTATGATGAAGATATATCAAATTACGATAATCGCATGTGATGACAAATCTGAAGAGACTTTAAAATCTGATTCATGGATAAAGGTTCGTGAACGTTTATAGTACTTAGCATACTTCAACATGGGTATGTATCCATTAATATCAACATTGTGCTCTTAATATTAAACTTTCATTTGTTATAAGTTTATAAGTACATATATATTACAAGTACTGTTTCTTTACTTTATTATGTCATTGAATATTAAAATTAGACACCATTGACTGAAGCTAGTGATTCGACTTTGAGCCTTTAGAAAGGGACAACAATCGTTAGTTGAATTCAGGGTCTAAAACCAATAAACATTGAAAGTGTACACTTGAATGTCTAGGTTTCCTTGACAACGCTTATAAGCTCTTAAAGAGTTTCTTCTTCTACTGTTGTATATGATTGAAAACTCAACTTCATCGAACAGTTTTTAGTGCACATTCTTATGTTTATGTTTAAAACTACGCAGAAATCTCGGTAGTAATCAGGAGAATTAACTGCAATATTGGGCTTGGTGTGATTTAATGATTAGCATGTTATATTTTGGTCAGAGGGTTATGTTTGGCATCTGATGACAAACAACTTATTACACACCGTATTTAAGAGCTACGAGCTCATGATTCTTTTTTTTTATAATTTCGCGCATACGTACATGAGGGCTATCTGTGCTAGCCATCCCTAATTTAGCAGTGCCTACAAATAGTTGGATTGCCCACACATTATAACGCTCCCAAGGCTAAAAAGGGGACTATGTTTGGTGGGACTGGTATTCGAAACCGCAATCCTCAGATTACGAGTCGAGCGCCTTAACCACCTTGCCAGGCCAGGACCACTTGGGGTATCCGAATTGATAGTGGAGGAAGCTATATACTGACTGTCTGCCTTTCCTCATGGGATGTTTCAGTGTTAAGGTAACGTAAATTAATCACTAATTCCTGCAATCTAATCTTGATTGAAATATATGTTTGACTCTTGAGCTGCTATTGTTTGACTGTCACTCTTATAGCATGCCAACAGTGCAGGACATTATTTCGTTCAGTAGTAACTGGACTTAACCAAGAACCCTCAGTCCCATGGTCTGGATCACTGGTAACGGTTGTTCTCTTCCTTTTCTGTGGCCGTAAAAGTGGTAGTTCATTTAAAAAGTGAGCAAATGCTTTTGTTGTTTAGCCCCGTATTCCTCGAATTCGGTGGGTAAGCCAGATGTTTTTGGCATGATTATCACACTTTTAGTATGGACGACAAACAGGTTGGTGTCTTCAAACAGGCCCACCAAGTTGGCCACACTGATTAATTGAAGAGCTAAGACGGTGGAGCTCTGGAATTGCAGGTCAGTCTTGAAGTCCTGAGCTATTTTTCTTACTAGTCTGTTAAAAGGTAGTTTGCGAATAAGCTGCTCAGTGGACTTCTGGTAAAGGCAGATAATATGGAAGAAATTTATTTCGACCACCTGCGGCTGGAGCACTCTTTGGAGCAGACTTAATAGCTAGTTATATTATGGGTACTTCACCCCTGGGTTTTCTTGCATTTTGTTTCATACAGTATGACGTCTTAGGTATGAAGGGTCTGTAAGGAAGCGATATAATTCATACCGGCTACTAAGACCTGTGAGATTGATTGGTTGTTTATTAATTATGTGATGACTATCTGTGTCAGGAGACCCTGATTTTGAAGTGATAGATTAGAGGAAAAACAACAAATTAACTCCAATCACCGCCAACATCTGGACTATTCGTAACGAACGGAATGTTTGATTATAACGCATTTATGACCGAAATGGCCACCATGTTCTTATGTTGTTTGAGTCTTGTGTTTGAGAAGCAGTGCTACTAACCCTGCTTCGTTCTTTCAGCTATGTGTGCGTTATAACAGTAACAGACAATCCCACTTTTACTTTAAGACTGTAAATGGTATGAACTGATTGCCTTTCTATTGGTTTCTGGTAGACAGCAATAAAAGCCGTAGGGGGCGTTATAATGTGACGGTCAATCCCACTATTCGTTGGTAAAAGAGTAGCCCAAGAGTTGGCGGTGGGTGGTGATGACTAGCTGCCTTCCCTCTAGTCTTACACTGCTAAATTAGGGACGGCTAGCACAGATAGCCCTCGAGTAGCTTTGTGCAAAATTCAAAAACAAACCTTTACAGCTTGTTAACAAATTGTGCGTAGAATATAAATAAAGGGTTGTTCCTCGCGATCACTTGTATAACGACTTGTCAGTGAAGATCTCAGAGCAACAAGATTTAGATGTGAAGAGTTGTATTTATCGTCTTTAACCGTCCTCCGTTGGTACAGCGGAAAGACTACGGATTTACAACGCTAAAATCAGGGGTTC
This sequence comes from Tachypleus tridentatus, assembly GCF_004210375.1. Lineage (NCBI taxonomy): Eukaryota > Metazoa > Arthropoda > Merostomata > Xiphosura > Limulidae > Tachypleus > Tachypleus tridentatus. Next base: position 16,108,815 of record NW_027467782.1, on the reverse strand, counting down.
AATTCCCCTCAGTGGCTTTGCTATCAGAAAACATATACATGCATACTCGTCTTTAACCTATCATATTTATTATATGTTTTTATTATATGAAATATAAAACAGAAAAGGCGTTAAGGCGTTCGACTCGTAATCCGAGGGTCGCGGATTCGAAAACCAGTCGCACCAAACATGGTCGCCCTTTCAGCAGTGGGGGCGTTATAATGTCCAGAGTAAATGAAAAGGATTGAGTCTGGGTTGTGGTTAAAGGTAACTGTAATTAGGAGCTTAGGAACATGATAAATGATTTATTTCCTGACAACTTTCTGGAACAAAAAGTTAGATGTCATAACATTCAATCTGTACACGATTTATTTAAGATTAAGATTATTTTGTCATTGTAAGACGTATATATTCATTTAGAGTTCTGATCCAGTTATTATTAAACAAATTTAATTTAAGATTTTAAGAACGACTTGAAGAATAAATGTTACTTATCTAAATCCATGGTTCTCAACGCTTTTTAATATAAGAACTCTTGTAGTGTTAAACTTGTGTCACATAACATCATTCATTACAAAAAACACTGTAATACCATATCAGTATTTATAAACAGGATATTTATGTTTAATATAGCTATATATCAACACACATACATGTAGAACATGAAAAATTTACTGAGTCAACTACTCGGGCACACACACGTACAAGTTTAATCCGTCAAATAGTTAATTTTTACATGATCCAAACACATATTGTATCTGGTCTCATTAACTAGTTTAAAACAACGTAGTGACTTAAGTTGTGACATTACAAAATTATCTATACTAATAAACGAATATGATGTAGTCACATCGCAATTATATGACTATTGTGTAGTATAGAATATGCAGAACTCTTGCATTCTGCAGAACCAAAATATTCTCAAAACCCCTGGATGTTTATAGAGGAAACCAAGTATTAAAAACAACAAGTTAAAAAGCAGTAATCTAAATTGGTTTCTGAAAAACCTTTCGATAAGATGATATTGATAATGTAATAATTATTAAACTTAAAGTGGTACTTCTAATATCTTAAGTAAAGAATTTATAACAATATGTCAAACGTACTATCTGCAACATCAGTTACTGAGAAGGCCTTCAACTCTCAGTTTCATCAAATACCTGACCTATACAATTAAAACTGAAAGATTACCTATGAACATCATTTACACCAAATAGCATCATAAGTAGATTTATTTTATGGGTTTGTTCAGTGTTTATTTCTTATTATTAGTTCAACAAAATGTCTGGTTAATATATTAACTCACCAGCTACTTCTAACTACACCATGTTGATTTTAGGTATATATGCATTATGAAACGGATACAAGTTTTCCTTAATGGTCATGTACAAGTATTAAAGTTGCTAAAGATGATGTAAGTTTATGGTAATAACTAATCACATCAGCTGTAACCTGGAGATCTAACTAATATATAAAACCTTCCTTGAACTTGAAAAAAAATATCTAGTTCAAAAGATTCAGTTAGAATGATTCATAAACAGTACAAAAATGTTACAGAAGGCAAGACTCCCGGCCATGTCGACACACTGTTCACATTTAGTGGTAACATTCCTAAAACTTATAAACAAAAAATGAAGTTTCTCACTTATTTCTATTTGCCGCACTCTATATTTTCTTCATCTATTAGCTTGTTCGTTTGACGAGAAGCTCCACAATGGGCTATTTGCGCTCTATCTACTACAAGTATCCAAACTCGGTTTATATTATTGTATGTCTGGAAACATATAGATATACCACTGAGGAGTCACCCATCAGTGTATGAGAATAACTGAATGCATCTAGTGGTGTTATTTCTATGTTTAAAAACAAAGTAAGATTAGCTAGCTCTTCATTTAGTTCTATCCACATCATAGTTTTCTCCATCCATCAGTGAGATGTGAATATTTGTAAAGGTTTTTCAAATCCATTTTATTATATAACAGATATCATACAATATCTTCCAAATATCTCTATGTTTATTAATTATCCCAAAAAACTTATTGTTACATACAATAAAGCACAGCTAGCCTAGTTACTCTGCGCCACAAACACCAAACCAACATACAATAATAAATTTAAAAAAAATTAAATTAAAACTTTCTGTAAGATCAGCAAATACCTCCATTTGCTTCATAATAATTTGTTTTTATACAATACTAGTCTACTATGTACCTAAGGGGTTACGTGCACTCACTTTAGACTGATAAGGGAGTGGGGCAACACTGAATATCTTACGTTCTCGAAAGTTAGCTGTGATGCCGATTTACATCATTTAGTGATTTTTAATTACAATAAATACAAGACAATACATGTGGGTTATTATAATTTCCATCACTAACTATAAAAAGCTTATTCACTTTCATACACTGTGTAAAAGCGCTAGGTAAGTAAGTCAGATTAAAAGACAAGTTAAGTCGACAAGATACACGAACCGGTAAATATACATTTTCGAGAAACCGAGTTATCGTTTCAGGAACCAATGAATAATGGCAGGCTGATCCGGTGTATCTATCTAACCTAAGTCATATAACAATGAATTTAAGTATTTCTTCACATGTTTAAGTAACCTATTTCGTTTGATATACTATTTTTGAAACAGAAACTAAAACATTAGCCATAAGAAGTAAGGCAGTTAAATAAAATATAAATTTAGCTTCTTATGTCAAACACGAAAAACGAGCAATACAAGGAGCTCAGAATCCAGCTAGAGAAGTTCTAATCAATAAAAAGAAGAAACATGAAGGTCCCATATTCAGAATACCTAAGCTATGAGACGAAGAACATCGACTCTAGACTTTTTCGACAAGTAATCACGACTCTCCTACCAAATTACAAGAACACTATCATCATACAAAATTTGAGCGAAACTTGTTTCCCTCCCCCCACCTCTACAAATAGTGATTGAAGAAAGTCAGTGGACTGTCTATCTTCACTGACCAATAGAAAACATTTCGAACTTTCTATAACTGGATTAGGAGATGATTATTTAGATCCAGTTAAATCATACCTTCATGTAAAGGCAAACGTTGTTGAGCCTGGTAGTACAAGGTGTATAAAAAAAGATAAAGATACATTCGGTTCATATAACACCGCGTAATATAAGGTCATAGTCATGGGTTATTACATCAGATCGTGGTGTTACTGTAGTTTTTACGGTATTATCCTCAGTTAATTGTGCAATACTTTCACTACCGCCAAAGGCCCGGCATTGCCAAATGGTTAACTCGACTCGTAATCTGAGGTTCGCATCCCCGTCACATCAAACCTGCTCGCCCTTTCAGTCGTGGGGGCGTTATAATGGACGGTCAATCCCAGTATTCGTTGGTAAAAAGAGTAGCCCAAGAGTTGGTGGTGGGTGATGCTGACTAGCTGCCTTCCCTCTAGTGTTACATTGCTGAATTACAGATAGATAGCCCTCGTGTAGCTTTGGGCGAAATTAAAAAACAAACAACCACTATCGCCATTACCAGTAAGGACGTCTTCTGTTGTTATTTTTCATAACTTAATACAAAACTTTCATCTTTTTCCTAACTCTGGAGTTCCTATTTCTGTCTCTGGCATTTCTTCTTCATAATCAAGAGGTATGTCAGACTCAACTAAGTTGAGTATATTTCTATGTTCATTCTGTTTTTGTTTCATCAACTATACACTCATAATAAGTGTTCACACACTGCCTTGGCCCATTGGACCTGATTCATAACATTAGTACTCGTTGCGGTTTACATTCTAGTAATTTTTAATACATCAAGTGTATCTTCACATAATTTGGTACACCTTTAGTAAACATTACAAGGCTTTTGCACACAGATTTTTTATTAATATTCTTTCGAGAATTTGTCGATTCTTCTTTAACTAGTTTGAAAGCAAAATGATTTTCATTTTGAGGTTAAAATACTCTTCGTTGTCTCAAAACCTCATATTTAACTTGTATAACCTCTAGAACCTCTTAAAGTAATACATAGCTTCTGTTTCCATTGAAACTTTATATTTTTCTGTTATTACGTTTATCACTTAATTCTTCAGCCTGTAGAAAACTCATCTATTTTAATGTAAAATCAGAAACAAAATGAGCAGCTTATCCTTTTCTTCATTATTAATTAAGAGGTTCCAAAGTACGAACCTTGAGTTTAAACTGTTAAAACATAACCCATAAATTTTCTGTAATTATTTTACTTTCAACATCTAAGGTTAAATCCACTGTAAATAGAGCTTAAATCACTGACCGACTGAATCAGTCTTTGCGCAGCATAAAGAAATAAGTCGCCTGTTAGAATCCCCGTCACACCAAACATGCTCACCCTTTCAGCCGTGGAGGCGTTATAACGTGACGGTCAACCCCACTAATCATTGGTAAAATAGTAGCCCATGAGTTGGCAGTGAGTGGTGATGACTAGCTGCCTTCCCTCTAGTTTTACACTGCTAAATTAGGGACGGCTAGCACAGACAGCCCTTGAGTAGCTTTGCGCGAAATTCAAAACAAACAAACCCTAGAGGGCAACAACCCACGTGCAAAATATAAAAGTGTCATTCATACATGTCTTTGCTCAAATAACACAGTATTGGACTTAAAGGGCTTATGTTTCATACAATCCTTACAAAAGAAATTTCCAAGGGTAATCAAATTGTAATTTGAACGTGTGAAAATATTTATTATATGGTTCAAAGTTGCGCTGCTTCAATAAATGTAGTAGGTTCTGAGCCGATCCATTTACATTGCACGTCTTTCAATACAAATGCTCATTTATTTGATGTCTGTCGAATTTCGCAGTATATGCGTGGGACGTTATTTTGGCACATTATTATAAAATTTACTATTCTGTTGTTTTAAAGTTGTCAAGTTTCGAATATGGTATAACGTGGTTTTAAATTTACCACAATTTATACAATCAGAATGACAAATACAGTGCTTATCTGTACAATACAAATGCATTGGCTTATAAAAGTATACTACTTCGGCTATCGTACATTACATATGCCTATAAATATAAATGCTATTATTCACTCATAACTGTTTAAATTTCAGTTACACTTCTTAAAACATAGAAAGTAAATGAGAAATACGTTGAACAACATTTATTTCGAGTACGTACCCGTGTAACGAAATTCTGCACCTGTTCTATCACTAAGCCTTGTCTAGACTTGCGGGTGGGGTGTGTAGAAATGATAATATTTGTAGACTTCAAACACTTACTTTTGAAAAATAAAAACAATAGCAAATAACAGTATTGGTACACTCTAAATCCTGTAATTTAGTAACGTATCTAAGTAAAATACATGTGGATTGAAAAAATCCAAATTCTTATGCAGAGAAACGACTTATTGATCACATCTACAGTTTGAGCAAAATTATTTCTTTCGCCTTTAAGTCATTTATAACAACTGTCAGAATTACGTAGAAGGGAAAAATTCTCTTTCTATTAGTTATAAACTTAAGCTACTCAGTAGTAGGTGGCACTAGTAAAGAACCTTCAAATAATTCGCTGAATATATCGACATCTCAGCAAATAATAAAGGTTGGAGGTTCTTATTTTATATTTAGCTTGTTTATATCTCAAATTCAAGTTTCTAATTCGTTAGATACTTGTACATATTGTATGATGGGCATATTAAAATAGAAACAGAGCGAAATGGCAACTGGACGTATCATGTGACACACAAAACCCAATACTTAACATTTCCTTTTAAATTAAAAAACATTGCAACATGTATAATTTTACATTATAAACTACGTTTTGATACCATTCTCATTGACGTAAGTAGTAAAATGTTATTTCACAAAAATTTTGAATGTACAGTTCCAAACGTGCACTTTATCCTCCAGGGGGGAAGGGATGAAAGAGTTTTAATAAAGTCTATATCTTTTATAACTTTCTTTAATCTATTAATTAATTACATTTTCCATAAATCTCCTTAATCTAAACATTAACTGGACCAGTTTATTTAAGAACTGTATTTCGATCTTTCTATAGCTTTGCTAGCTTTTTAGTAATTCCTTTTTTTAAAATCAGGGTGTGTAACAACACTTTGTCCCTAACCTTAGGTCACTACTTTGTGCCTTTATATTTACTTGCTTCTCTCTATGCTCTGCAGTTTTAGTTAAATGTTCATTAACTAACTCATAGGCTAACTGCATTTGATGTAACAATTCTGCCTTGAAATCACAACCTATCACACACCTCATTTTTTAAGAATTAGTATTTCTTGCATCATGTAATAGAGAAAGAACGGACTTTCTTGAGTAGACTCATTGTAGCACTTCTATATGCTAATAATAACAAATGGATCTGCTCTTCACTAGATGTTTGACCTTCCTCGTAATACTGAGAGGTCATGTCTAAATAGTTCGATAAATTCATTCTACAAACTCGTTTAACAGATGGATGATAAGATGTCATTTCAATTTTCCTTATACGTAGTAAGTTGCAAACTTTTTTCATTAACTTACGCACAGTTATTTCCTCCATCTGTCAGTATATTATACCTAGTGACTATGTTATTTACAAATGCTTTGGTGATTTCTTTGTTTTTCTGTCAAGTAGTTCGGGACTATTAATACGTTTTTTTGGAAACAAAGAGATGGTTTGGCCCAGTTGAAGTGTTTTGACAAAGACATCCAAATACACAAGAAATTGGGTAAGATGAAGGATGGAGTTCTCCAATTTGATCAACCAGTTTACTTAAGCAGCTTGAAGAAGGAGCTGATGAACACAAATAACTGACCCCTGTTCGGAATGGGCCAGAAGTAGTGAGTTACGAATGTAAAACTGGAAATTCAGCCCTAGGCATGAAGACAAAGAACAAAAGCTCTTGTCACCTGACAAAAAACATAAGGAGCAGAAGGCAGCTTAAAGGGAAAGATGCAAAATTGGTACACCACCTTTTGATAGATGAACCAAAGATAAGGACAAGATCATACTGAGATTAGAATATGCAGATAAGCTTTGGAGATGTTTATTTGATCATCCATAAAACTTTTCACTGCATAGTGGGGTATGACTCCATGGTGACACATGGAAGATGAAAAAACAATTAAGGTGGGACAGAATGATCATGGACCTCCATTTCCTTGTCTTTTGGGAACCATAAACAGGCAAGAATGAAAATCCAGAGTAGGATGTGTAAGAAGTTCAATAACCTGTTGGGTGATGAGGTCCTATACCACCTCTGATAGATGCTGGCAAGTTATGGGATCCTAAGAAGGGAAGAAAACAGGTACCTGAGACAAGGGAGATAGGGTTAGAAAATAAATTTTGAATCCCTCTGACAAAACCTGAAGTACCCAAATATCTATGGTGAAAGGCCACCACATATGAAAGAAGTCTACAAGGGAAGCTCCCACAAAGGTAGTAACCAGAATTGTTGGTGGCATATTGTGCATTATTACAAACAATGACAAACTGTGGTATCATGAGAACACAGAACAGGTAATGGCTGGGAAGTGGAAGAACGAGAAACTGAAATTGGAGCTACTCTTGGCTCTGACCGAGATTAACAGGCAACCAGATGTAAAAGGGTAGATTGTTGTTGAAGTGATGCCATCCGAGACTCCACGGGCTCTAGAGCCAAATCAAAGATGAAACATCTTAAAAATGGAGCCATACACAAATCCTAGAGATAAGAAACAGGTAACCGGTTTAAGGTAAGATAGCAACACAACGTAAAAGGTCCTAACAATAGATAAATAATATTTCCAAAGCCAGAGCTAAGTGCAACAAACAAAGCAACAGGAAGAGTGAGAAAATCACGAGAAAATCCCTCAGGATTTCTTTGAAGTTTCATACTGGTGAAGGATAGTGGAAATAAACTCTAAAAGAGTCATGAGGGTAAGCTGAAAGCAAAAACACTGAGCATGGATGAGAAAAACAGAAGATTCACAATCTCCCCCCTCCTGCACCAAATGGATAAAACTGAATCCAAAAGTTGTTGGTCGAGATATTGACTATCAGCCCTTTGATATGTGATATGACGAACTGATCTGAAACTTGTGGGGAACAAGGTATACTAACACCATTGCTCAACTGAGAGGCAAATTGGTCAGCATGAACCCAAATGTTGGAGGGTGGAAGTAAACCAAGTAGGGATGGGATGTATATTCATACAATAATAAAAGACATAGGTCATAAGATACAGGAGCAAGAAACAAAACATCACATACCTGAGAAATAAAGTTTTAAAAACCATGGAAGGCCAAACAAAATTCACAGGAAGGGTATGGACACATTCAAGAGGCAGAAACAGACAATTAAAGTCCTCCTCAGCCTGCCCTAGTTCCACATATTCAGAAGGAATTAGAGTACCACCTGAAATAAAGGTTTTACTGTATAAAGTTCAATCTTCTCGTGTATAAAAGTAGAGAAATCTCCCAACGTGTCACCAGCACCCAAAGCCTGTGGTAAAGTGCCTGTTGAACGTGAGACTATCAAAGTGGTGACATTTGAAGCAGAACAAATGTGACTAGAATATGGACGAATGCCACTGACTGCCCTCAAAAGTTGGAGTATTTTAAATTAAAATCATTTCAATAACAGTATTATTCTGAAGTACAAACAAAGACAAAAAAAAAAAGATGCCAAGTGCATGTACTGCCAAATGAAAAAAAAGAGAGTCACACATCAAGTGAGTGTATTATGCTCTTATTATACAAAGAGAGAGTCACACACATCAAGTGAGTGTATTATGCTCTTATTATACAAAGGAGTCACACATCAAGTGAGTGTATTATGCTCTTATTATACAAAGGAGTCACACACATCAAGTGAGTGTATTATGCTCTTATTATACAAAGGAGTCACACACATCAAGTGAGCGTGCCACACACATCAAGTGAGTGTAGTGCATGTACTGCCAAATGAGAAATGCTCTTAATACAAAGAGAGTCACACACATCAAGTGAGCGTATTATGCTCTTATTAGTGAAGCAATGCATGATGATTTTCACGAGACATACCTTAGAATATTTTAATTCTAACAGTAGTTGCAGAAGGCTTGTGGCACTCATAAACAGTTTAAATACACAGGACAGCAACAATTTAGCAGGTTATAAAACGTCAATATTACCTTTAAAAAATTGTTGCATTAACTGTCCAGGTCTAATTAACTGTTTGCTCCCTAATCTCAAATAAAGAACCATGCATACCAAATTTACATACGAGTATGCTAACAAGTTCATTGCTTGAATCTCTTGTTACAGTCCATTAGAGCCATGATGTATAATATTTTACATACAGAGTCCATTACAACCACATTATATTATAATTTTCACACACACAGTCCAATGCAGCTCCAGTCTATTATATTTTACACACATAGCTCATTACAATCATAATATATTACATTTGACATACACTAAACAGATGCAAGGTTTTTATCTACTACTATGTGTTGTTTCATTTATTTTTGAGCTACAATTACTTAAAATTGTTGCTAAAACTGCTCAACTGTAAGGTTTCCCTCCATTGTATGTTCTCGTTATTTTGATTCATTCATCATTTTGAAGTCTTTTCTACAGGTTACAAGACTGTATTCTTTATTAGTAATATCTCTAATAAGAAAGCTAATCCATAATACTTACTCCAGACTCTAAAGACACTCTTTATCAACCAATAGTGGGATTACTGTTACATAACATAGGTGAAAGAACAAACATGTACAGCCACAGGTTTTGATCCCATGATTGTCAGTTGAGCTTGCAAACTGAAATGCCACACCAGGATGTAATAATAAATAATTCATACTTACTTTATTTGATGAGCTTTCAAATTAAATTTATTTTTACAATGAACACCAACATCAATACCAAAACATTATAGGTAAAACATAATAATGATGTAACTTACACAGTTTCACACTTTATAAACCTTTTCTCTCTATTGAATTCCTACTTAAAAAAGTATATATCCATCCATATTTAAGACTAAGTGTATTTAATGGTAAAAAACATGGTACAGTATCACAGCAATCATCATTACTTTCAGCCACTGATTTCTGGGTTAATTGTAAGTGGCTGATTAAGTTGTTGTTTTTCTCAAATTGTGGATATGTAATTTAAATAACTAGAAGTGTTAAGATTAAGACAAAATAAAACTGTTTAACAATATTTTATTTATACATTATCATGTACAGAACAGAATAATCTTAGTATAACCTGTATGATTACTTTATTTAACATGAAAAGTTGTGAGACTAGAGATTTGGAAACTTTCATGTTCCAGAATCCAGAAGGCTGTAAAGTGTTCTGAACATCAAATCCAGCTAAATAAATTATAGCAGTACATTCTCAGAACATGGTGAAATATTAATATAAAGATACTGGTTTGAATAAGTACTCACTATCTATACATTAAGAAACTAAGCAGAAAAACTACCACTTCCTTTCTGTTTTATTTTACAGAACTAATGACTGTTGTCTCCAGCAATTTCCATTCAGGTTTAATTTTAACATTCTTAAATTTAATTTGTCATGTTAACACTAACACTGAATAATTCTAAATTACACACCAAAGATAGATCTATATACCTTAATCCCGTCTTTTATGATTCAACAACTATTGAACATTTATCACATTCACTGGTAGTTACTGTTTGTTCTAAAATATATATGTAAAAAATGGCTGGTTTGGGTTGAGAAATTTTTTATGTAGAGGAGTGAACAATGTTTCGACCTTCTTTGGTCATCGTCAGGTTCACAAAGAAAGAAAAAGGTAACTGACTGATAGCTGACCACATGTTTGAAGGGGTTTTTGTGTAACTGAGTGTAGGAATGTAGAGGGCATGCTTAGATGTTTGATTATATTTATTAATTTAGGTACAAAGGTGTTCCTTTGTATTGGTTAATTTTTGGCTTGAGTTGTTGTTTCTTTAATTTTGCATTTGTTTATGTATTTAGTATTTGGGTGTTTTCTATGGTTATGTCATGTTTATTTGATTTGCAGTGTTTGAAAACGTGTGAAGGTGACGTTTTGTGTTCTTTGAATCCAGTTTCCATTTTTCTACTTGTTTTTCCCATATAGAAGCCTTGAAAGTTATTCAAAAACCAGGCACATTGTATTTTATAAATAATGTTGGTGTGATGTTTGTCAGTGTAGTTTTTACACAGGATAGACCTCTGTTTTGTGCCTAGTTTTTGAATAACTTCCATGACTTCTATGTTGGAGAAACAAGTAGAAAAATGGAAACCAGATTCAAAGAACACGACATGTCAGTTACCTTTTTCTTTCTTTGCAAACCTGACGATGACCGAAGAGGATTGAAACATTGTTCGCTCCTCTACATAAAAAATTTTCTCAACCCAAACCAGACATTTTTACATATATACTTTTCTCTACAAGTGGGTTTTCTCATTATCACTGACTGTTTGTTCTAAATTCCTCACAATACTATATAAAACAAAATGGTATGGTTTCTCCCAAGTGTGTAATTTCTAAAGTATTTCTAATCTCTTATTTGTTCCAAATTGAATTCAGTTGAATGCAAAGCTGTAAATCATGTCTCCAATATGTATTCCGTTATGATATTTCAATACAATATTTTTTACAAACTCTATATTACATACTAGACAAAGATTAAGATTTCAGTATGTATTTGTTCATGTTTTTTTTAAGTTAAGAGTTATTTTATAATAGTTCTCCACAAAACTCACAATTGTAATATTTCTATCTGGTACATATACTTTCAAAATACTTGAAGAAACTGCTTTATCTGAAGTTTTTTTCAATAATTTGTACAACAGTAAGGTTTCTCCCCATTTTATATTTTCACATGTTTTTAATTTTCTGTTTGTTCCATACAGTCTTTCACACATTGTACACTGTAATGTTTCACCTCAATGTATATTTTGATGGTGTTTTTAGTAACTCTTTGTTCCAAATTGTTTTCCACACACTGTACAACTGTAAGGTTTCTCCCCAGTGTGTATTCTTTGATGGTGATTTAAGTAACTATTTGCATGAAATTGTTTTCCACACACTGTACAACAGTAAGGTTTCTCCCCAGTGTGTATTTTCACGTTTTTAATTTTCTGTTTGTTCCAAACACTCTTTCACACATTGTACACTGTAATGTTTCACCTCAGTGTATATTTTGATGGTGTTTTAAGTAACTCTTTGTTCCAAACTGTTTTCCACACACTGTACAACAGTAAGGTTTCTCTCCAGTGTGTAATCTTTCATGTATTTTTAAATGACTTTTTGTTCTAAACTGTTTTCCACACACAGTACAACTGTAAGGTTTCTCCCCAGTGTGTATTCTTTGATGTTGTTTTAAGTTACTATTTCTATCAAAGTGTTTTCCACACACTGTACAACTATAAGGTTTCTCCCCAGTGTGTATTCTTTCATGTATGTTTAACTCATCCTTTCTTCCAAACTGTTTTTCACACACTGTACAACTGTAAGGTTTCTCCCCAGTGTGTATTCTTTCATGTATATTTAAATCACCATTTGTTATAAATTGTTTTCCCCATACCGTACAACTGTAAGGTTTCTCCCCAGTGTGTATTCTTTCATGTATTTTTAAATGACTTTTTGTACCAAACTGTTTTCCACATATTGCACAACTGTAAGGTTTCTCCCCAGTGTGTATTCTTTGATGTTGCTTTAAGTGACTGTTTTTTCCAAACTGTTTTCCACAATTTCTACAACTGTAAGGTTTCTCCCAGTGTGTATTCTTTCATGCATTTTTAATTCACTGTTTGTTCCAAACTGTTTTCCACACACTGTACAACTGTAGGGTTTCTCCCCAGTGTGTATTCTATCATGTATTTTTAAACGACTTTTTGTCCTAAACTGTTTTCCACACACTGTACAATTGTAAGGTTTTCCCTCAATGTGTATCCTCTGATGTTGTTTTAAGTTAATATTTCTTTTAAACTGTTTTCCACAAAGTTTACAATGATATGCTTTCTCTCCAGAAAATGTCTTCTTTTGTGGTGTTAGGTTATCATCACATTGATGTACATTAGATGGTTTTAAGTTATATCCACTTGACTTTCTTTCTCTGCTAATATTGTTGTTTGAGAATTTTAAGTCTTCTGTAAAGTGATTTTCTTGTTTTATTACACAACCAGTAAACTGACTTCCAATATAGTTGTCCACACTGGTCTTCATATCTAAAGTAGATATGCATGATGTTAAAATTAGATAATAATAAATAAATCCCAAATTATATAATTTGATGAACATCTACGTATATTTTAATGTTGAAACATGATCAACACAAATATCAATATTAAAAAGATCAAAGATATAACTAAATTTCACAACTTAATAAAAAAATGTTTCTATCTATCTATATCAGAATAACAATGAATACATGTTGGTAATGCACCACATTCAAGAGACATTTTAAGTTAATAAAATATAAAACTGCCTGTACAAATATAACAGTAGTGTGTAACATTAACCAGTGCCTTTCTGAATTAACTGTCAGTGTTTTCTAACTTCAGGTGGTAATTATCATGATATAATGATTTGTCTAGTTTAACATGTTAAGTAACACCAATACTTTATCATTCTTCTTTAAAAGTACTGTATATGTAAAATGAATATTTATAAATGCCAAGATTTAAACTAAATATTTATCTACAGATAATATTTATCAACTTTAGATATCAGACTCTTGTTTCATTACTCACTTAAGTATGTCAAATTAAATGACTGGAGATTTGGCATTATTAAAGTCTCAGGTTCTATAGGTGTCATTCAGGATAACTACATTTACAGAAATAAATAATAGCAGTACATTCTTTGAAGAGGAAGAAATAAAAATACAACAAAACTGGTCATCTTGAAGACGGCTTTTATTTATGTTTTGAAAAGTGTTGTCATTTTATCAAGTTACATAACAATTTCCAAGTGGAAGTAACAAAAGACTTACCAAAGAGAGATTACTACACTTCATATTAATCTCATTAGATTCAATAAATCTTAAAAGATCAACAAGAGTTCCAGTACTTTCTTACTTACACTCAGTCCATATACTCCATGTATTTCAAGACATTTCTGAACTGGTAGATCATGTCACTACACTCTATCAATAGTATGGTGCCACCTATACTGCTATTCCTGCTTAATTTAACTTTCTTGATTGGCATTGTATTTTATCAATTGTTTTAATTTTTTGAATTTGATTTCAATTGTTTCCATAGTCTTGCATTTGAAATGTTTTTGGTTCCCAATTTTTGCATGTTATTCATATGAATTTCAGGTTTAGATTGTCAGAAACTATAACACAAATGGAAGGAGTTCCTAGGATGCTGATTTGAGATTATCTGTTGAGGAAGTATGGGCCTTAATTTGCTGGCAGACAGAATCTTATGTTTGGCCAACAATTTCTTCTTTTCAACATGAGCACATTTCTGACCAAGAATACCATCAGGTTTAACAAACTTTACTCTCTTTTTATGTAACTTTTTTGGTTAGTCACATTTTACAGGATATTTTACTTTCCATTCCTGGGTGAGTTAGTTCATCAACTTGTTAGGCTGGCATAGTTTAACTTACCTACACAAAATTTCTTTTCATCAAATTCATTGCATAACCATGTCCTTGGCTGATTATCTTTGTCATCTATTGGAGGAGATCATTCAGGATGGAAATTGGACTTTTCCCAACATCTTTATCACTAATTATTCTCACAATCTGCCTATCTTGCACTGGTGATATTCATCTTCCTCCCATAACTATTATAAACACATCTGTCCACCTTTGATTGGGGTAATTTTTATCAATTCCTTTCATTCATTTTTTTTCTTTTTAGTGACTAGTTTTAAGCACAGTCACAGGCTGACAAAGATTGAGATAGCTTTTTGTGAGGAAGGTAAGTACATATTGGAAATACATTTTGATAGCTTTTGTGAGGAAGGTAAGTACATATTGGAAATACATTTTGATAGCTTTTTGTGAGGAAGGTAAGTACATATTGGAAATACATTTTGATAGCTTTTGTGAGGAAGGTAAGTACATATTGGAAATACATTTTGATAGCTTTTTGTGAGGAAGGTAAGTACATATTGGAAATACATTTTGATAGCTTTTTGTGAGGAAGGTAAGTACATATTGGAAACATTTTGATAGCTTTTGTGAGGAAGGTTTGATAGCTTTTGTGAGGAAGGTAAGTACATATTGGAAATATTTGATATAAAGAAGTATAAGAAAAAATTATTTAACCCTTTCATCATGAATAGATCAAAGTGCAAGTCATAGCTTTTAGACATTTATATTCAAAATTTGGTATCAGAATATAATTAAGGAAATGAAGTGTAGTATTATATAACTTTTAAGATGTTAATTTCATAAGGAAATGTTAAAACAAGTATCCTCAATCTTCCCTTGAATGAGAGCTGCAACATTTGTTCTCCCTCCACTCTCTTTCTGAGAGGTACAAAATTTATTGCAAATTATTCCTCACAGTATAAACATTACTAAGGAAAAGTCTACCTTTAAGAGTCTTCAATGTTCTTTGTTTATAAATTTACAAACCTCTTTCACATATTGCAAATAAGTTCTTCTGTATTTTGTACTGCATCTTACAATACGTTTTGTAGTTTGAACATCAGTATCTACATATTTAACCAAAAATCCTATGCCCTTTACTGGATGGTATTGGCAACAAAATTCCATGAACAAATTTCCCATTTGGGTATTCAAGATTTATAATTCTCCTACACTAAAAATGTATTTCTGATCGGTACTTACCTCCTGTCACAATATTAACTATTCCCATTTGGTGCTGTCCTCTAACTGCAAACGTTTTTATTAATGCCTGCCATAAGTCTTATGTTCCCCAATGTTGTAAATCCAACACATTTCTCATGTAAATGATTATGTGTCACTTGTTAACCAACAGAAGTATGACATGTACCCCCAAGATGTGGGTACTAAAATTTTATTAAAATAAAGTAGAGAACAATGTTTCACCTTTTCTAGGTCATCTTCAGGTTAACAAAGAGTTTGCAACTGACAGTTGCCAGGAATGTCTTCAGGACCAGAGCATAAATGGGTACGGGATTGTAGGAGGCATTGCAGCATATGTTAGGTTATTAATTAGCATAGATATTGGTTTAATTTCAGTTTGAGCTGTTGTATAAGTAGGGCTTCTTTGATTTTGTGTCTGTTTATGTTTGTCTCCCTACTTAATATTTGGGTGCTTTCTATGGTTATGTTGTGTTCATTTTATTTGCAGTGTTCAAAAACATGTGAAGGTGTTCTTTGAATCTGGTATCCATTTTTATACTTGTTTCTCCAATATAGAAGTCATGACAGTTGTTGCATTGTATTTCATAAATAATGTTGGTGTTTTATATGTCAGTGTAATTTTTACGTAGTATGGACTTTAGTTTTGTACCTGGTTTTTAATAAATGTGGTGTCTAGTGGAATGTTGTGATTTGTTATAAGTTTTTTTCCAAATGTTGGTTATTGTTTCACTGGTATCAGGAATATATGTTATGCAGCACTGTAGTTTGTTGTTTCTTGAGACTTATTGTTATTTGTTGTTTTTGTTGACCTAGGATGTGTGTGTGTACGTTTTCAACAGATTTTGGAAGAAATGTATAGTTCAGTGTGGGTGATTTTTCTGTGGACTTCTGTTTTGAATTGTGTATCAGTTCTTGTGATGCTGAGGTTTAGAAATGCTATTTGATTAATTTTCTCATGTTCACAGGTGAACTTAATGTTGGGATGAATGGAGTTAACACAGTTGAAACAACTTTATATGCAAAAACGGCTCGTTTGGGTTGAGAAAATATTTTACATAGAAGAGCGAACAACGTTTCGACCTTCTTCGGTCATCGTCAGGTTCACAAAGAAAGAGGTAACGCAACGCAAACGCAAACTAACGTGGCAGGGGTTTAGTTTAGAGAGAGAGAAATCAGAAGAGTTCTCTCTCCAACTGGGGTGTTCAGGAACTTTGTAGTTCCTCTTCGTCCCCTTACATGAGAAATGTTTTAAAATATCCGTGGAATTTTTACTTTATTTTTAACATTTCAAAAAATGGAGTGGTGTATTTGTGAGTGAGAGGAAGGACGGGAGAACTGGACGAAAGCAGCGAAAGAGAAGTGAGCCAGACCTTGGCTCGAGGACGGAGTACACTGGCGGCTGGCGAATAGATTTTTAAAATTTACTGTGATTGATTAGATACCCTTGACTGGGTAAACGGCCCTTTTCAGAATGAGGCTGGGACCTACAGGTCCGATGCCAGAGATTTTGCTGTGGGGGGAAACGGGAGTACCCCGAGAAAACCCACTTTCACGGCCTGGGCGCCGAATAATCTACCCAGACCGTGCCCGGAAGTAGCTGGGAAGAAAAAAAAAAAAAAAACTGATGAACTATGTTGGTGGTGTACGTGGAAACTGTTAGCTGCAGTCTTGTAGATCGGGTGGTAACTTCATCATGAACTTGTTTCCACACTTGAAGCCCATTGGTGCAAGCGAGAAACGTGGTCTTGGTGGTGGAACTACTGGCTGTTCTTCGGTGAGTTGTTCTTCGCTGGTCTGTGATGCTTTGTTTCTTCTCGAGATTTTGGTTTGAGTTTTCTGCGTGGAGGTAGATTGTTTTTCAGTTTGTGCTGTCTCGTCGATGGTTATCTTCGTAATGGTTTGAGTCTGGCTGGTTGTTGAATTCTGTGGAACTGGGATTGAAGTCTGGCAGGAACTGTCCTTTTTCTTTCTTGAACTACTGGAACTTGGCGTGTTACTAACAATGGGTGTTGTCGTCTTCTGAGTCGGGTTGTCTGAATCCGTCTTCATGTTTCTTCTAATACGGTCTGGACTCGGCGGTATTTTGGTGGTTTCATGTTGGAAGATTTCCGTTGGTTGTTTGCGATATCTGGGTGCTTGGTTTGAACCATTATTGAGTGGTCGTCGATGTGGGCGTTCGGCTCTAAAATGAAATATATGTTAATAACAGCCGTCTCGTAAAATACAGTCGGCACTGTACTTCGATGTTGTCACTATCTTCATGAAGTGTGTGGGATGATTACTGTTCTTAGAATAAATTCGATGAACTGCGTATACCTTGGCTTGTATTTGGGGTTCTATGGTTTGTCTGATTTCTTCTGGTTGAATTGATGGGTCGACGCCCCTGAGGAATACAGAATAAAGATTGACTTACTTTAAATTCAGTGTTCCATGGCTGGCACAGATAGGTTTGGTCTGTAGTAGTGGCTGGTTGGATGAGGATTCCTCCCCGGCGTAAAATACGGGTCCTGGACGGTTCGATGGTTGCCCCAGGCTTAGCTCGGGCGATCAACGTGGCGACTTGGTACGGCGTGAGGTTCGGCGGTAAGCCGTCGACGATTACCGGCGACACTAACGGCCTGACTGGCGAGGATGAACGTTTCGTTCTGAATAGCATATTGGCACGTCTGACTTGCTCGGTGACTAGCTAAGTGTGTTTAAAATGATGATCAGGAAATAAATCAATGTGTTGAACAAAACAGATGAATAATATTTATACAGAGAAATATATATATTAAAAACGGCTCGTTTGGGTTGAGAAAATATTTTACGAAGAGGAGCGAACAACGTTTCGACCTTCTTCGGTCATCGTCAGGTTCACAAAGAAAGAGGTAACTGACCGGAAGCTGACCACATGTTTGAAAGGGGTTGTGTTACTGAGTGTCGGAATGTAGAGGGCGGTGTTAGATGTTTGAATATATAATTTTATATATTTTATTATATTAATATAGGTATAAAGGCGTTCCTTTATATTGGTTTATTTTGGGTTTAAGTTGTTGTATAAGTAAGGCTTCTTTAATTTTGCGTTTGTTTATGTTTGTTTCTTTATTTAGTATTTGAGTGTTTTCTATGGTTATGTTGTGTTTATTTGACTTGCAGTGTTCGAAAACGTGTGAAGGTGACTTTTTATGTTCTTTGAATCTGGTTTCCATTTTCCTACTTGTTTCTCCAATATAGAAGTCGTGGCAGTTATCACATTGTATTTTATAAATAATGTTGGTGTGGTGTTTGTCAGTGTAGTTTTTACACAGTATAGACCTCAGTTTTGTGCCTGGTTTTTGAATAAATTTGGCATTAACTGGAATGTCATATTTTGTTACTAATTTTTGCCAAATGTTGGTTATTTGTTTGCTGATGTCAGGAATATATGGTATACAGCAGTATATGGTTTCGTGATTTTTTGATTCGTGAGATATATTTACTTTAGTTGGTTGATTTTGCTTTCTGTCTAGGCGTGTGCGTATAATGTTTTCTACGGTTTGTGGAGGAAACGTATTGATGTTGATGAAGTATTGTTTTATTTTGTCTAATTCATCGTTAATTTTATCTGGTGAGCATAGTTTTATGTCTGTGTTTATTTGGTTTCTTAGTATGTTGAGTGTTTTTTTTTGTTTCATGTGCTGAGTCCCAAGGAATGTATAGTCCAGTATGGGTGATTTTTCGGTGGATTTCTGTTTTGAATTGTGTGTCGGTTCTTGTAATTTTGAGGTTAAGATATGATATTTGATTGCTTTCTTCCTGTTCACATGTGAAGTTAATGTTGGGATGTATAGAGTTAATGTGATTGAAAAAATTAAGTATGTGTTCTGTAGATTTGAATCCCGCAACCGTGTCATCTACATATCTGTACCAGTATAGTGGTGGATGTAATGCTGTGTTAATTGCTTGTGTTATAAAAATATTGGCTAGAACTGGTGATACTGGGTTACCCATGCTTAGGCCATTTGTTTGTATATAGTTTTGGTTGTTGAACATGAAGTTTGTCTTTATCATGGTGAATTCTATGAGGGTTGCTAACTGGTTACTGGGAATTTCTATGGTTGGGTTAGGGTCTCGGATATAGAGTTCTAAGGCTATCTTGCAGGCTTCAGTGGTTGGAACTTCTGTAAAGAGTGATATAACATCGAAACTGGCCATTAAGGCTTTATGATTAAGTTGATTTAGATTAGACTTGAAATTAAAAGAGTCTTTGATGAATGAGCTGGCTGATGTTACATATTTGGAGAATGCCCATGCTATGTATTTACCAAGATTGTAATTAAACGATTCATATGTGGACATTATTGGTCGTAATGGACAATCTGGTTTATGAGGTTTGGGGATGCCGTATATTTGCGATGTGCGTGAGTCGGTTTTACGTAGGTAGGAATAAAGTGTTTGTGAAATTCTGTTGGCTTTTCTCATTCGTAGTAGTAATTTGTTCAGTTGCGTCTCGTGTGTCTTTGTTGGATTTGTGTGTATTGGTTTAAATTTGTTCGTGTCTGATAGGATGTTATTCATTTTTTGGATGTGTTCATTCGTGTTCATTATGACTATAGCGTTACCTTTATCTGCTTTTAGAATTTTTATGTGTTTGTCTTGTTTTAGGTTTTTTAATGGAATTAATGTCTCTTTTTGTAAGGTTGAAACAACTAAGAGTGTGTTCTGTAGATGTGAATTCATCAATTGTATCACAAGAACACACATATATTTTTTACTTCAAGTAGGTTTCCCACCATCACAAATTACTACGGAGGAGTGTGACATACTCGTGATGCATGTTGCTCTCTCTACACTCCTCTACCTTACTCTCACTTCAAAGTTTAGCAGAAGGAGCGAGCATCAGCAGTAGTGAAGAGAAAGAGTGGGAAGTATGAGTGGTGATAAGTACCCATCAGAAATATATTTTCAGTGTAGGAAAATTATATCTTTCAATATGGCACTAACCTGCCCTCACAATATATGCTATTTTTCACTTTTGTGTATGATTCAAGAAAAACAAGGGCAGAAAACATGAGGTGTAATGTGGCTAGGGTGCATCAGATCATACACGGCAAGTATGCAACATCCAATATATCCTCTACTGGGAACAGACATCTTGCAATGGTAGAATGAGAACACCCAATCAAAGGTGGTGAACTGCAGATGATGGCTGAATTCTAAGTGTTACAAAAGTGTATATGGTGTACTAGTTCACACTCATCCAAATCCTCCTCCATGGGAAACTGATATTCCATGAAAGAAGAACAAGGACCCATTCTGTAAGTGCAAATTAAGCATGGATGCAGCTAGTATAAAGGAAAGTGAGAATTGGTTCACTCAAGTCATAACTTCCTCTGTAGGGAAGCCAATATCATATGAGGGAAGGACACGGGCATCAAATTTGTACATACAACACTGAGAGAGGCCATGTTTTGTTTTATCTTACACTAGCAGAACACCATCAGCCTACTCTCAACTGAACTGTTATAGCCATCTATGTTGAACTCATCACCCCAGTGGTTTGGTATTAGAAAATGGCAAGAACTTCCATACTCCAATTAAAGGGAGGAAATAATGAGATGAGGAGTCCAGAGGATCGTCATGATTGGAGACAGTGCAACGGATGACCATAAAAAAATTTTGGAAAAGCAGGCCCTATCAAATTTTTCACTCAAGGCATGATATGAATGGGAAGCTACCCCTGTCTTCTTTACCCATATCATCCATGGTTTATACAGTCTGGAACAGACGTATTTATGAAGCAAATATTGCATGGTTATTTACCTACAAGTGATCTTGTGGAATATCCCTTCCGTATCATGACTGTGTGAAGTAATAGACAAGAGCACACAAACAATATGGTGTACAGTTTGTAGTTAATACTTACCACAGAGTAGTATTGAAAAGGTGAATGTGAAGCAAGAAGCCCTGTAACAAAAGAAAGCATTAAGAAAATCTTACCCACTGTCTATGCTGCAACAAAATGTGACATGAAGCCACAGGCAGTAGGAAGTACCCAAAGGATACAGAACTTGCTATGCAATAGAAATAATAGGAGATGAATATTAGTACAGTGAACATGACCAAAGCCAGAATCTCATTTGAGATTGACTTAGAGAAGAACAAGGGGAAAAGGTGAAGAGGCCAATGGGAAGTGAGGAAAAATGGAAGATAGGAAGGCAAGATGAGTAATGAACCAACAGATGAAACAATAAACTGAAGTGATTGATTCATTGATTGATTTAGTGTTTTATGTCACAAAGCAGCGAGGTTATCTGCGCCAGACATTCGGTAAAAATGTAAAAAAAAAAAAAAGATAAATAAATGTAGTAAGAGACATAAATGGAAATGAAGGTAAAACAAAAAAGTATAAAACCAATGTTGACACCTAGTCTACAATGTTAAGATAGAATGCAGAGTATAAGAAGTTGTAAGGTATTTACTCTAGCAAAAAGGTGATGATCATAACCCGCCAGGAAGACTAACAGGTAAGTTCAAGAACCACCGTCAGTCACCTGAAGGTGGTCTTTCCAGTCCTGGTTCCGGGTTATGTGTCATAGCAACCAGTATCAAAATGTAAAAGAATAGAAGTTTTAAAAGATACATAGCAAAATTGTAACAATGAGTAGCCAAATGTCCAGTAAAAAAGATAAAGTCAAGTAAATGGAGTAAAATTTGTAAAAGTAAATGAAGGTAAAAACAAAACAGCAATTAAAACAGAAAATGGTGTAAAAACCAATGGTGACATCCAGTCAACAAAGTTGTGAAGGACTACCTGTAACAGAATGGCAATGATCATAACCCGCCAGGAAAGGTAACTAACAGGTAAGTATAAAAACCACCGTTAGTCACCTGAAGTTGGTCTTTCCAGTCCTGGTTCCGGGTTATGAGTCAATATGGCCAGTACTAAAAAGTAAAGTAGTAAAAGTGTGAAATGATATGCAGCAAAAGTATAATAACAACTCGCCAGGACAACTAACGAGTAGTTCAAACGGACAGTTCAAACAGTAGCGTTAGTCACCTGAAGTTGGCCTGTCGAGTTATTTAATGTTCTGGCCATTGTCCAATGTCAAATTGAATGAGAGAGATTAAAACTGTAAAAAAGAAACCACAATTAAAAAGGTGTAATGAATAAATATGCAACACTTAAATGAGATTAAAAAGATTAATGGCCATTAAAAAATTAAAAACATTATCAAGGTGGACAGAGTCACCATCACCAATAACTCTGTCCAATGTTACAGACTGACCCTGGGAAAAAAATATGTTTAAAATATTGCCGTTGTTGAAAATTGTAACGATGGCAAGAAAGTAAAACGTGGCTGATAGTGATTTGAGTGTTACACAAACTACACATTGGTGCATCAGTTCCAGATAAAAGAAAATGATGAGTTAAAAAACTGTGACCAATGCGTAGCCTAGTGAGAACAACTTCCTCCTTCCGAACTTTACGGAAGCTAGATGGCCAAAGTCCAATTTTGGGTTTGATTTGAAAAAGTTTGTTGTCGCGTTGCTCACTCCAAGTGGACTGCCAGCTGGCACGGAGCCGAGTCCTGAAGATAACACCATAGTCCATGTACGGAATAGTCACAGGAGTGATGGTGCTGAAGCAGACATATTTAGCTGCCATGTCTGCAAGCTCGTTCCCGCGAATACCAACATGGCCTGGTATCCAGAAAAACTGGATTGAAGTAGCTGCTAATGAGAAATGGGCCAGTCGGTTTCGAATATCAGCGAGAATAGGATGTAAGATAACGTGTAGCGATTCCAAGGCAAGTATAGAACTAAGCGAATCAGTATAAATAGTGCAGTTGGTGTGCTGCTCAGCTGCAATATGATCCAGGGCAAGAGATATGGCATACAGTTCAGCAGTGAACACAGAAGCTGTAGAAGGGATTCTGCACACAACTACTGACCCATAGCAAACCATAGCAGAGCCCACTGAGTTACCTGATTTGGAACCATCTGTATAAATGGGAACTGAATGATTGTTTGAAAGATATTCATTGAATAAAAGACGGTACTTCCAATCTGGAGTATCTGCCGTTTTTAGGCGACTGAAAGAAAGGTCACATTTGGGGGCTGTAATAAGCCATGGTGGGATGGGCCGACCTGTGGAATCTGCAATGTTATCCGAGGACAAACCCAATTCATCCAATTGCGCCCGGATGCGAAGGCCAAACGGAGCAATGACAGATCGTCTGTTCTGAAAAAGTACTGCCCACCGAGGAAGGAAAACACATTTCCAGGTGGGATGCTTTGGTAAGGAATGAAGTTTCGAAGTATATTGTAAAGATAGTTGCAAACGGCGAAGGTGTAGAGAAGGTTCATGAGATTCAATGTATATACTTTGAACTGGAGAGATATGGAAAGCCCCAGTGCAGAGTCGAAGTCCTTGGTGATGAATGGGGTCCAGCATCTTTAAGGCCGAGGGTCTGGCAGAACCATAGACCATTGATCCATAATCGAGTTTCGATCTAATAAGAGCACGATATACCTTTAACATTGAATAACGATCTGCCCCCCAACTGGTAGAAGAGTGAACACGGAGGATGTTCAGTGCTCTTGTGCATTTGACCCGAAGCTGCTTTAAGTGTGGTGTAAAGGTCAGTTTACGATCAAAGATAAGCCCCAAGAACTTGGTCTCCGGGACCACTGGCAGCAAAACTTCACCGATATGAAGGTCAGGATCAGGGTGAATACCCCGTCGACGGCAAAAGTGCATGCATACAGTTTTGGAGAGAGAGAAATTAAAGCCGTTCGCCAGAGTCCACTTCCGTACACAATTGAGGGCGGTTTGTAGTTGCCGCTCAATATATCTCATGTTTGACGACTGACATGAGATGTGAAAGTCGTCGACATACTGCCCATTCGCAACAGTGAGAGGGAGTCGTTCAGTGATGGCATTTATCTTTATACTGAAGAGTGTAACACTCAATACACAGCCTTGAGGGACTCCAAGTTCCTGTACAAAGGAACGGGAAAGTGTCGAACCCACACGAACTTGGAATCTCCTGTCCATTAAAATTTTTTAATAAACATGGGTAGATGGCCACATAACCCATATGTATGGAGGTCTCGCAAAACGCCATACCTCCATGTTGTGTCGTAAGCCTTCTCTATGTCAAAGAATATTGATATAAGATGTTGGCGGTTGAGAAAGGCTTCTCTGATAGATGTTTCAAGACGAATTAGGTGGTCTGCGGTGGAGTGCTGTCGACGGAGCCCACACTGGGTGAGCGAGAGGAGGCTGTTTGATTCAAGGAACCAAACAAGACGAGCATTAACCATCCTTTCTAATGTCTTACAGAGACAGCTCGTCAAAGCAATTGGACGGTAGTTTGAAGGAATCTTGGGATCTTTCCCTGGCTTAGAGAAAGGTAAAATAATAGCCTGGCGCCAGGCATCAGGAAAAACATTATCCTGCCAGATCCGGTTGAAAACAATCAGAAGGACATCAAGAGAAGCAGGAGATAGATGGTGCAGCATGTCATAATGAATATCATCAGGTCCAACAGACATACTGGCAGACCGATGAAGGGCCATTTTTAGTTCCTCCAGGGTAAAGGGACAATTATGGTCAAAGAAACAGTCAGTTCGAAAGGAAAGAGGTGATTGCTCTGCCCGAGTCTTGATGGCCAGGAAGGTGGAGAAACAAGCAGAAGTGCTAGATACCCGGCAAAAGCTTTCACCTAGAGTGTTAGCGATGTTCCGAACATCAGTCACCTCCTGACCATCAGAGAGTAAGATCGAGAGAGGGACAGAATTGTAGTGCCCATTAACCTTTCGAATCCTGTCCCATATGATCTTGAAACTGGTGGTAGAAGATATGCTGGTTGTGAACTTAATCCAAGATTCCTTCTGGCTTTGACGTCTTACCAACCTAGCATGTGCACGGCCCGTTGGATAGCAACCCGGTTTGAAAGTGTGGGATATCTACGAAAAGTATCCCAGGCCCCCTTTTGAGCCTTCCGTGCTAAGTGGCAAGCGGGATTCCACCACGGACGAGGATATCGTGGAAAACGTGTCGAGGTTTTAGGAATACACTGAGCAGCTGCATGTGTAATACAGTCAGTTACCGTTGCTACACAGTCGTCTATTGATGGCTGATTTACGATGGCAGGATCAAGTTCTGCGAGAGCAGTGAAAGTGAACCAGTCTGCCTGATCCAGCTTCCACCGGGGCACGCGGGTAGGGTGGCATCGACCACGGCCAGTCTCTCTCAAAAGGATCGGAAAATGATCACTGCCTAGTGGATTACTGTCAACCCTCCATGAAAAATGGGAGAATAATGAAGGGGAGCAAACTGAGAGATCAATAGCGGTAAAGGACTGACTAGGTGCATGAAAGTAAGTGGAAGAACCAGTATTAAAAAGAGAAAGATTGTGATCAGAGAGCATCCGCTCTACAGATCGGCCCCTCCCATCAATAATAGCACTTCCCCAGAGGGGATGATGTCCATTAAAATCCCCTAGGATTAGAAATGGAGATGGCAATTGTTCAAAGAGAGCATCAAGATCTGATTGATCATATGTCTCTCCAGGGGACAGGTACAGAGAACAAACAGTGATGGTATGACCCAAGGAAACACGGATGGCTTCAGCCTCCAAGGGTGTGTTGAGTGACAAAGACAGGGTGGGCACGTGTTGATCAACCAACAGTGCCACCCCTCCACGTACTCGACCATCACACAACCTGTCATTTCTGTACAGAGAAAACTGCCGAATGGAGACAGTATCAGCAGTGTTGAGAAATGTTTCTTGTAAATAAAGACAAACAGGATGGTAGGAAGCAATCAGCGTTTTGATATCATCCAGATTAGAACGTAAACCTCGACAGTTCCATTGTATGAAGGTGGCCATTTTTAATGATGTGTAGGCGAAGTGGCTGGAGGACCCTTCTGTTTACGATCACGTCTTTTTTCCTTACTGTTCTTATTCGGAGGAGGTATATCGACCTCCATGAATCCTGCCCTGGGTCGATTGGGCAGGTCTTTGTTGTTGAAAGGGAATTCCAGTGACTGAGGATGCGAACGAATGATTGTTTTGCATCTTGGGGTGGGAGAAAAAGATGTATCTGAAGAAATGACTGTATTTGAAATCAAAGGATGTGGATCTTAGGGTTTGTTGGAATGTATGGGAGGAACAGAGATGGGTGTATAAGTTGATTCATCCACCTTTTTAACCACGGAGGTCAAAAGGCTTTTCATTTGTTTTGAAAACGATTCTCTTGGAGGCACAGAGAGATCTGTCTGCACACCCACTGTATTTGTGGAATGAAGTGCAGCAGCATATGTCCGAGATGGAGTTGTGGACAGCAATTTCCGAGCCTCAGAATAACTAATGTCATGTGTCGTTTTCAAACGCTGCACCTCTTTTTCCTCCAACCATTTTGGGCAAGAATGAAAGTAAGAGGGGTGAGAACCATTGCAGTTTACGCAATGTGGATTCATGTCACAGTCATAGGCATCGTGGTCCTTGCCTCCACAACGAGCACATGTCAGGGAACCACGACAAGATGTCTTTGAGTGGCCGAATCTCTGACATTGGAAACATCGAAGAGGGTTTGGTATGTATGGCCGAACCCTGCAAATGAGATAACCTGCCTTGATGGTGGCAGGTGCACGTGGTGAAGTAAATATTAAAACGATGGTATTTGTTGGCAGTGTAACTCCATCTTTGTGAGTGGAGATGCGCCTCACTGCAGAAACTCCTTGAGTGGAGAGACCAGCGAGAATCTCTGACTCGGGAACGTTCTTCAAATTCCTTTCAACAATAACTCCTCGTGAAGAATTCAAGGTAGCATGGGGTGTAACCTCAATAGGTATATCCCCAATTGCCTTTGAATTCAAGAGGAGTTCACTCTGTTGGGATGTGGATGTTTCAACCAATATGTCACCAGATCGAAGTTTCTTTACTGACTTTGGAGAGCCAGCAAGTCCCTCTAGTCCCTTTTGAATAAAAAAAGGGGACATTTGCCCTAAAGGTTTTTCCGAAAGAGAATGTAATATAAGAAAATGAGGTACGTGTGTTACTGATGTTGAAGATTGCTGTTCTGAGTATTCAAGACGTGGTCGCTTACCCATTGATTGTTTTTTTACAATGTTATTTAAATTTTTTAGAGGATCCATAGGAAAAGGAAAAAAATTTCGGTACCCACTGACCCCACCCACCATGGAGCCCTACAATAGGATGCACTACAAAGTCACGCAAGGACAATGCAGCAACGCCAGGGTTTCGTGAGCACTATACCCAAACACCAGCATCAGACACAATGTCCACAACACCAGTTGAGAACTTCCAACACTGGTACTTGGTTGACTCTAGCCCAAGTTGACCAGCCGATTGACTCAAGGGGGGCCACCCAAAGGCCGCCCGTCTACAGGAATTCGAGGCCAAAGTGGTGTGTTAGGGTTGGACCCCTCAACCACCAGGATCCTCTCCTCCCCTTCACGGGTCGCCACGCACGGCAAACACGTGGGTGGATGTTTAGATCCCAGAGAAGGTAACCAGATAGAACAGAACCTTCCCTGGGAGGTCCCCTTACCACGTACAGGAATCCACACCGAGGGGACAACTAAAAGTAACACTAAAAACAATTCAACAGTCTCCCAAATAAAACTAAATATAACACATTAAAATTGCTGAAGTACAACGTAATATTAATTTCAAAAGTCTCTACTGAATGTATAATATAAACCTATCAACTTTATAACACAAGTGGACTTAAAGTATATTTACCATCCATGCATGTCAGAATTTGCATTACTATCCTCTTTTCCATCTCCCTCTTTGTAGTTACAACTTAAAATTCATCAATAACAAGAATACAAAGAGTACTATTTACTGCTTTTCTGAAACAGATCTCAAATTCTTTCCTCTGTCTTTATAAAAGGAAGACCTAATTCTTGAAAAATTAATGTTATTTTAGAAACTGTAAAAAAACGAAAAAACAATCCAAATAAACAAGTTATTTCGATATATATATATATATATAATTAATCCAGTTAACATATTTACACTTTTATGGATGAAGAGTACCTTTCAGGTATTGCATGCACAGCTGCATATCAAATTATGAAACATATGCAAAAATATTAAAGTGTATTTTAAAATTTTGTAACAATTATTTCAGAATTCATAAATTATATAATCTAAAAATATTTCAAAAAACGTTCAATGAAGATTTCTGCACAATTGCTTATCACATCTTAGCTGTGGTATGAAATATAAAATGTATCTAATGAAAATTAGTGTCTTTGATAAAGTAGTGTTCAAAACAATTGAGACTCTAACTGGAAATGTTTAAAAGAAAAAAATCTAACTGAAAAAATAGATATTTAAATTTTCCACATTTGACAGAACCTTAATTTTAAGAACAGGTTGGCCATATTTCTAAAAAGTATATAAATTAAAAAATGGACTTAAGTTACAGTAGATGTTTTCTAAAGTAACAGTTCACTCTTAAATTAAGTGTTCAAATTCTGAGTATTATACACATTTTGAACACTGGAGTAAATCCGATGGAAAAACAAAATTTAGGAACTACCAGTGAATAGTATTTCAATTATAAAACTTTCACAACAACATTATATTGGTCACTGTTGTTGTAACTTGAAAACCAGTGAAATTGCACATGATGGTTTTATTTATTCTTTACTCATCACAATAAACCTATATTTATATCTGAATAATATGTACTGTTGATACTATTAACTCATTCATATGTTTTAAAATAAAAATAAATATGAAGCCCAAACTGTTATCAACTGTTTATCTTCAGTGTCTACAACGCTGGAATTATTGATAAACTACCAAAACATTTTCTGACCAACATCATCTTAAGTCTCCCCGACTTCTTTTTACATAAATGCTTTCTAACATACAATATTAAAATAAAGAGCACGTAAGAGATTTCTACTTAAATTATAATTTTTATCAGCTTCACTAAGCCCTATTCACTGTTGCCCAAAAACAAATTCTTCTTACATGCAAGGTTTTCACCTCACTACGTGTGTCTGCGAATTTAACAGATGACTCTAATAAGGGGATATCTGATAATTGATTTAAAAATAAAGGTGATAAAAATACCAATGTAAAAATTACAAGTACATAAATATTTTCAAATTTATATCAGAAACTGTAAAACCAAAAAGCTATATAATTCTACATCATTAACTCACAAGTCAAAAGTTCTCTCATTTTCAATCAGAAATACATTGTGTGCATAAGGTTAACTTTTGTGATTACATTCTTAAATATCAAACAATTTTGTTTTCTGTAAAAAAGTATCTATTAATATGTTTTTATGAATATCATTGAATTAACTTTTATTACGATCTAATTCCATATTTTCTTTTGTTGTACATTAAATAAATACTATAGTTTATAATATATATATATACACATACACCACTTGGATTTGTTTTTGAAATATCACTAGGTGATTTAATAGACAAAAGAAAATTTCATCTAAAATGACTGATAAAAATTGATGTATAAATAATTTACTGTGACTGCAAAAGTTTGGTTTGAAAGCTACTCGAGGGCTATCTGCACTAGCCATCCCTAATTTAGCAGTATAAGACTAGAGGGAAGGCAGCTATTCACCACCATCTACCACCAACTCTTGGGCTACCCTTTTACCAACGAATAGTGGGATTAATCGTCACATTATGATATCCCCACAGGTGAAGGGGCGAGCATGTTTGGTGCAACTGGGATTCGAATCCACCACCCTCATAATTACGAGTCGAGTGTCTTAACCACCTGGCCATGCCGGGCCGACTCAAAAGGACAAAACAAAATATTTCAGGCAAGTAGCTAGTATTCATACTTTTCTTCTTTTAATCAAAATTCTGAATGACATGGAATTTGTAACTGTAATAAAATGAATGAAAAGTGTGAAAATAGCCTAGAAAATACTGGCTAACCTATTGACTGCCACTTGACGGCAGTGACCATCATTTCAGCCTATCAGATTTAGTGAATGGGCTGCACAGAATACATGTATGTCATACTTATTTTCTTCTAAAATATTTTTTTTACATCCTCTTATAATGCCCAGACATGTCAGCAGCATTGTCGTAAGACCGACCCCTACATTTTGGAAAATTAAGTTTCCAAACTTCACGTAAGTATTGCAATATGTGGTTTCCATTTCCTCACTGGTATGGCTTTTTAGTTCCAGAAATGTTAAAAAGCATTCAATAGGCTGCCTATCTTTAAAGTATCAAAGTACAACATTTAACTGATCCATATGTGATACATCTGGCGTCGAGTCAATTGACCAGAAGAATTTACTTCATTAACAATAAACCAGTGATTTTGGACAAATAGGAAGGATTTTCTTTTCCATTATTTCTATATTTCGAAATATGCCCTGCTAAAAATGGATCAAACTGACTTATGAGCTAAAACAGCCCTAAAAAATTCCCATTCTGCAGTGAACCAAATTTTTCATTTGTTCCTCGAAAAGCCAGGCCACGTTCAATTAACGCGCGAAAAACAGCTATTACATGCTCCAAAACATGTTCCCAGTAATTGTACTCTTCTTTAATTTGCTTTTACAATTCTTGTTGCAAGCCTAAACCTTGTCTGCGAGTTAAGTATGTTAACATAGAGTCTCGGTGAGTAGTGCTTCTGTCATAATGATCAATTATAATAGTATTTCGCCAGTCACTGAACCTTTCTCTTTCAACAAAACGCGAGGAAAATTTAAGGGCAAAATGTTTACAAACAAAGCAGTAAACTGCCCCTGTTGACTGTGAATACAATAACCATTCTCTCTTGTATTGCTCACCATTGGCTTTTACCCCAAAGAAACGTTTTTGCGAACAGTATCTCGTTGGTTTGCCACTAAAGTCCAGCAAGATTTGCTAAATGGCCTATTGTAGTGTTGACAGTCAGTGGATCCACAAGCAATCTAATAAGCGACATCATCAGCAGAGAAATCGAGTCATAACTCTGGATCTTTCACTTTAGTTTCTTCATCTTTTGTAGACTGAAGCATTTTACCATAGTCCAGCAGATTTTCATTTTCAGAAATTATTTCAACTTCAGACTGTCTTATAGAGCAACTTGCATCAACATTAACACTGGAGATATCAGGAGAATTTACAGGCAAAGTAAGATCAGTTGTGAGACTTGTGCCAGTTGAGCCAACCTGTGAAACCTCAACATCATCATGATGTTCTGACCTTGAAGTGGACAAACAGGTACTTGTAGGCGTGGAGCTTGGTTCAACTTCAATTTTGTCAGTCAGATGCAGTACAACTGACTTCTGATAGCAGAGATGGGTTTTGATTTGGAAGATCATGTTGGTTTTAGTTGAGTGAATAAAACTAGTCAGCTTTCCAGTCTTGGCCATTAAATCCAATGCCTTTTGTTGGTTCTTCTTGCCACTTTTCTCTTTTGTGCACTTCTTAATTGAACACGTTTCATATTGCAATCTGAAAAATACAGAAACAAAAATAAAATAAAAAACACAAAAAATATTGATTGTATATAGTTATAATGATTAGCAAAACACAGAAATTCACAAAGAAAAATGTTGATAAGATAGCCAAACACACTAAACTCTAGGTCTGCATTTAGAAAAAGACTGTCAGAAAGTTATCCTACAACCTAGGCTCATCTGCACAGAAACACAAATTCATAAATAATCTTATTGATTTGCTGCATTCTAATTGGTTGAAAACCATTCCTGACCAGTCTAAAATCGATTCGCGACTGGCTTTAATCCATTTTAAAAGAATTACTTTCTAGTCATTGCAAAAGTTTCACTAAGGTTGTTGCTATGGTAGGTGTAGGCATGAAGCAATGTCAATGGTAATATGCAAATCCATTGTGAGCCAAAAAGTATTCCAAAACAATTTGTGATCAACAACACATTCTGTAGTAACCTATATACACAGGGATTATTCTGTAATGGTACACATACCTAACATATAATCAATTGTAAACTGTACTGCATATTGAACTACTAAATGGTGGGTTAGGCCTAGGCTAGAGTACCTTAATCCAAATCAAATATCTGAAGAATGATTTGTAACCTCAATTTTAAACTCAATTTATTGTCTAAGTAATTCTCAGCTTCAGATATGTTTATATCATTACATAATCACAAGGGAATACATACATCTCGAAATACTCTTATAAGTTGTATGAACGGTGGCAATGCTACAGTGGTATTCCTTTCTCAGTTTTTTATTGGTATAATAAATTTCAAAACATGTACTCACGAACAAAGGAGGTTTTTTTACAGCAAGTTGTTTCTAGCAAAAAAAGTACGGCTCAGAGAAACTTCAATGAGAAACATACTTATAAAAATATTACAAAACACACACGTATAATGCAATACTAACACAAGTAAAACTAAAACAAACGAGACAATAACCCAAATTTAACGTACGAAAATATAAGCTGAAAAAAACAAAAGTAGCCACGTCTCTGTTCACATATATCACCATTTCGTTTGACTTATGCATCTGTGGTATTATGCTCTTATTTTTTCTGTAGATGTGACTGAATAAAGCAGTAAAAGGTAAAACCAAATAGTTCCACTGCCTATAAATTCTTATAAATAGCCACAAGAAAAGGAATGATTGAAGAAACTATTCATTTTCAAGGTCAGACATTATAACATACGATCATCTTTTACCTGAAGATTTATCAACATTTCGTACTGCTCTTCACAGTAATCTTTCGCAAATCAACGACTTCTTACTTCAGATACATAGGAGTTTCTCGAAAATTTATTCACTCACCGAGCCAAAAAAAACAACAACTTTATTTTAACAATGCAGAATAAAGTCGAGCACGCCAGTTAAGGGCAATTACAAAAAGATCGACTAAAGTTGAGTGTGGCAGTGAAAGAGTTAAGGGCATGATAGCTATGGGAAAAATTCTGTGGTTCCCAACCTCCGTTGGTGTCCTAAGCACGTGCTTATTTTACTTAATAGGTTAATCCAGGGCTGTGCATAAGATAAACACGATATAATTTCCCAGTTCAGGCGTCTTTCATACTTAAAAAAAACAATTAACTTTACAATCATTATTGTTAGTAAAACTTTTTTCACCTGATAATGTTACATCAGATCATGACGTCAATCAAACAAGAATACTTTGTGCACATAGTAACACTGATATTTCACTTAGAAACAAAACAGCAAGTGTCTTCTATGGCTAATTACACTCAATTATTTTATATTTTCGGTAGTTTGCTTCAGGTTTAAAGTAGTCCACGAAACTAAAAGTGGTTCTTCTGTTACATTAATCTTTTCAAAACAAGCTCATAATAAAGAGAGAGAAGAACCAGTTATTTCGTATCAAATCTCAATGAACTAGTTATTAATAGTGAGAGAATGCGAAAAAATACGATGGCGTTTTAGTGCTACCTGAACTTGAAGACGCGGGAATTTACACGTGCAAAAATGTTGTAGGTGATTACAAACATGATGTCATAAGTAAATTCAAAGTTTTCTTAGACCTTATTTTTATTCATTAAACCATACTAATTTAATAGACATAACATCTAAATCAAAATTACCCGTCTCGCTTTTAAATCCATTTCAGCCACAACCTTTTCGTTTGATATTTCACTCATCATGTATATTGATTAAAAAATAATTTCTATTGCTTGTGTGTATATGTAAGATTTTGAATATGATGACAATAATATCACATTTGTTTAAATTATTTCGCAATGTAAAAAATATATTAATGTGTTACATTTTTGTAAACAATCATGCCAAATGTTCATACAAAGAAAAAAAAATAGTTCTGTCATTAATTATCGTTTGGAAAGCACTTGAAATATAGTTTAACTGTCACTAAAAATTCGATAACAAATATTTTACCAATCTTACTGTATGTTTGCGATATTTATTTGCATTCGTTGGTTAGAGTTATGGAATTCCTGATTTTTTCTCTTACAGGGCTTGATAGTTAATGAGGTTAAAAGTAAACTAGAGACTCGACAAATCAACCTTAGGGATCTAAAGATTTAGTTAGAAATTTATAAACGTGAAGATATCTTACTGACACACTACACTTTCAATCGATTTAATGTTTGTGTAATGTGGTTATTACTATAGCCGTTCGACTCTCTTTTTTTTTTTTCCAGCTTAGCTGTACATTTATTTTCGCGTATACAAGATCGATATTTTCCTCCTAAACTCAGTTTTTACCATAAACGGATACTTCTTTAATAGTATAAAGTTTTGATGTAGATTGCAGAGGCTAGTGAAGCCTAATCATCATGTTTAACGTCACATTTGCTTGCAGATATTTCTGCCTCATTTTTCTTAATTTACTCATTACGGATTTTAAGTCAGTGGTGTGCGAAAATCGCATTTTAGGAGTTTTCTTTAATGCGAAAACCCGTAAGTAGAGTTCGCATTCCCGTTGCATCAAACATGCTCGCCTTTTCAGCTGTGGGGGTGTTATAATGTGACAGTCAATCCTACTATTTGTTGGTAAAAGAGTAGCGTAAGAGTTGGCGGTGGGTGGTGATGACTAGCTGTCTTCCCTCTAGTCTTACAATGCCAAATTAGGGACGGCTAACGCAAATAGCCCTCGAGTAGCTCTGCGCGAAATTCGAAAAATCAAACAAACCTGTCAGTATTCTTAACTACGACTACCAAAATATTTTTTCTTTCTGCATTGCAGAATATAAATAGGATAGGTAGAAAATGTTTCAGTTGGCGAAGCAATGAATGTTTTCGGTTTAAAAAAAACAGAGTTGAAAAATCAATTCAAGCGAATATATTCTTTGACCACATTCCTCACAAATTGGTATTGTGTAATTTCTTCCTGGTGAAATTTTGTTTTTAGATTGTAATCAGTTGAAATTTCTATAAGCTGTTCTTTCTCTTTCAAAGACAAATCGTTGGTACTTGCAGGGTCAACAAAGGGATTTTGAATCCACAATAATTTTTCTAAATGAGGAGGGAGGTACTCCCCAGTAGTTGAACATAAATCAGATTTGTGCTGCAAGACTGAAACCTTTGCATCTTCATTTAAGGAAATTTCATTCATAAGTAAGAAACCAGTGAAATTTTCGGAGCAATCAAGTTATTCCGTAAGTATACAGTATACATTCATTCCAAAGTTTTAGCTTACGTTGAAGCGCTTCCATTTCACTCTGAGCTTTAAAGTACGTTATCCTGCATCATAGCATTTACTTCGTTTAGATAGGTAAATACGTCCAAAAGGTAAGCCACTTTTTATGTCCAGAATTTGTCCCTTAATTTGTATGTAAATTCAGATAAAAAGAAACCTATCTCCTCACGCATTGAAACCGAGCAAGCACTTTTCCCCGAGAAACGGACTTCAGTATGAAGCAGTAATTGTTCATGCAAACTTCCCATATCCTCACAGAGTAAACTGAAGATCCTCGCATCGAGTGGTCTTGATTTTATAAAATTAACTATTTTTATGACATCACCCAATACCTTTTTTATGTGTTCTGGCTTTCGTTTCATTGCAAGTACATGACGATGAAGAATGCAGTGGATATTCTCGATGTCCGGGTTTTTCTTTTTTATGCGTGCCACTCCACTTTCCAATCATAGATGTAGTCTCATCAGTGCAAATACTTGAGTAAAGCTGCCATGGGATCTTATGTTCTTACACAAATAAATCGATCGGTTTTTAAATATTTCTTCGCCTGTTGTTTGAGTAGACAAAACTTTGCAAATTAGCGTGTCTTCTTCAAAACTAGATTCGTGAATATAGCGAACAAACACAAGCAACATGGTATAACCTACAACATTTGTTGATTTATCCATCTGAAACGAAGAAGTTGGTTGGACTCGCTTTGACTCGCCTTATTAACCCTGTTAAGCAACTTGATGACATAGCCTTGATTCTCCGAGAAACCGAATTGTCAGAAAGGGGCACAGAGTTAACGTTTTTAAGAAATTTCTCATCAATCGTGCACTCTAGTAAATTTTATGCGCATGGTTTTATCAAATCTTCTGCACTTGTATGAGCTTTATCTACTTTTGCAATACGAGTAAATAACACAATGTGATGCAATAAGAGCACGATTGTTGTCCTGATGGACAAACAAATGAAATATAGCTTTTCTTGCATTTACTTGCAAACAATTTCTTTTGAAATACTCGGAAGATGGATTTTTTAATTGGGAGTGTTTGGTTTCCAGATGCCGTTTTAACGGCATTGAGGAGTGGGATAAACTTTCTTCAGACCGATGTCAGAGACTGGTAGATGGCTACAAGAAGCGTCTCATTGCAGTTATTTCAGCCCTAGGGGGTAACACTAGCTATTAGGGGGTAGGGTGTCCAAACTTTTTCCTCAGTTCGAATATGCATTTTTGTAGCATGACATTTACAGAAAATCTTGAAAAGTCTTTTGTTTAGTTATATTCCTATAATCTCTCAGTATTGTTAAAATTGAGATTAAATATCTATATATCCAAAACGGTTACAAAAATACACAGGCTTTCATAGGGTGTCCTAACTTTTTCACATGATTGTACACGCGTGATTGACTACTGTGCTGGAACCACCTATTGAACATACATGCCGGGTTGACGACTTTTATGATATATTTGAACAACATAATGTCTGGTTGACTACTTAACTGTAATCTGAACAATATACATGCCTTGTTGATTACTTTAGTGATACATCTGAATAACATACTTGCGTGGTGGACTATTTTACTGATATATCTGTAGAACAGACATGCCTTGTTGATTACTTTACTCATACATCTGAAAAACATACTTTCTTAGTTCACTAATTTACTGGTAACTCTGAACAACATACTTCACTGATACACCTGTATAACATAGGTACCTCGTTAACTACTTTACAGATACATCTGTACAACACACATGCCTGATTGACAACTTTACTGATACATGTGAATTTCATACATGCCCGATTGACTACTTTCTGGTATAGCTGTACAAAATATATGCCTGGTTCACTGATCTGCTGATACACCTGAAGAACATATATGCCTGTTTGAGTACTGATATGTTGGAACAACACACATACCTGTTTGACTACTTTTCTGATACATCTGAACAACATTCATGCCAAGTTGACTACTGTACTGGTATATATGTACAATATACATGTCGGGTTGAGTACTTTAATGACACATGCCAACAAGATAATGCCTGGCTGACTATTTAACTGTTCATCTGAACAACATACATACTTAACTGACTACTTTACTGATAGAAACATAACATAATGCCTGGTTGACAACTGAACTGTACATCTTTACGATATACATGTCTGGTTGACTACTTTACTCATACATCTGTATGACATTGATACCTTGTTTACTGCTTTACTGATACCTGTGAACAACATACATGCCTGGTTGAGTACTTTACTCATAACTCCAAACAACATGCATTCATTGTTTACTAGTGTACTGCTACATCTATATAACATACATGCCTCACTGACTACTTCACCGATAAATTTGAACAACGTACCTGCCTGGTTCACGTTAGTGATACATCTGAACAACATACTTCCCTAGTTGGCTTTTTTACAGATACCTCTGAAGAACACACACATGCGTGGTTCACTACTTTACTGGTACAACTATACAACACACATGCGTGGTTCACTACTTTACTGGTACATCTATACAACACACATGCGTGGTTCACTACTTTACTGGTACATCTATACAACACACATGCGTGGTTCACTACTTTACTGGTACATCTATACAACACACATGCGTTGTTCACTACTTTACTGGTACATCTATACAACACACATGCGTGGTTCACTACTTTACTGGTACATCTATACAACACACATGCGTTCACTACTTTACTGGTTCTATACAACACACATGCGTGGTTCACTTTTACTGGTACAACACACATGGTGGTTCACATCTATCTACAACACACATGCGTGGTTCACTACTTTACTGGTACATCTATACAACACACATGCGTGGTTCACTACTTTACTGGTACATCTATACAACACACATGCGTGGTTCACTACTTTACTGGTACATCTATACAACACACATGCGTGGTTCACTACTTTACTGGTACATCTATACAACACACATGCGTTCACTACTTTACTGGTTCACTATACTTTACTGGTACATCTATACAACACACATGCGTGGTTCACTACTTTACTGGTACATCTATACAACACACATGCGTGGTTCACTACTTTACTGGTACATCTATACAACACACATGCGTGGTTCACTACTTTACTGGTACATCTATACAACACACATGCGTGGTTCACTACTTTACTGGTACATCTATACAACACACATGCGGTTCACTACTTTACTGGTTCTATACAACACACTTTTCACTGGTACATCTATACAACACACATGCGTGGTTCACTACTTTACTGGTACATCTATACAACACACATGCGTGGTTCACTACTTTACTGGTACATCTATACAACACACATGCGTGGTTCACTACTTTACTGGTACATCTATACAACACACATGCGTGGTTCACTACTTTACTGGTACATCTATACAACACACATGCGTGGTTCACTACTTTACTGGTACATCTATACAACACACATGCGTGGTTCACTACTTTACTGGTACATCTATACAACACACATGCGTGGTTCACTACTTTACTGGTACATCTATACAACACACATGCGTGGTTCACTACTTTACTGGTACATCTATACAACACACATGCGTGGTTCACTACTTTACTGGTACATCTATACAACACACATGCGTGGTTCACTACTTTACTGGTACATCTATACAACACACATGCGTGGTTCACTACTTTACTGGTACATCTATACAATACACACATGCGTGGTTCACTACTTTACTGGTACATCTATACAACACACATGCGTGGTTCACATCTATACAACACACATGCGTTCACTTTACTGGTTCACTACTTTACTGGTACATCTATACAACACACATGCGTGGTTCACTACTTTACTGGTACATCTATACAACACACATGCGTGGTTCACTACTTTACTGGTACATCTATACAACACACATGCGTGGTTCACTACTTTACTGGTACATCTATACAACACACATGCGTGGTTCACTACTTTACTGGTACATCTATACAACACACATGCGTGGTTCACTACTTTACTGGTACATCTATACAACACACATGCGTGGTTCACTACTTT
This sequence comes from Tachypleus tridentatus, assembly GCF_004210375.1. Classification (NCBI taxonomy): domain Eukaryota; kingdom Metazoa; phylum Arthropoda; class Merostomata; order Xiphosura; family Limulidae; genus Tachypleus; species Tachypleus tridentatus. The sequence goes on along the minus strand of NW_027467782.1, from coordinate 16,068,918 downwards.
ACTGGTACATCTATACAACACACATGCGTGGTTCACTACTTTACTGGTACATCTATACAACACACATGCGTGGTTCTATACTACTTTACTGGTACATCTATACAACACACATGCGTGGGTTTCCTACTTTACTGGTTACTCTATACAACACACATGCGTGGTTCACTACTTTACTGGTACATCTATGGTACAACACACATGCGTGGTTCACTACTTTACTGGTACATCTATACAACACACATGCGTGGTTCACTACTTTACTGGTACATCTATACAACACACATGCGTGGTTCACTACTTTACTGGTACATCTATACAACACACATGCGTGGTTCACTACTTTACTGGTACATCTATACAACACACATGCGTGGTTCACTACTTTACTGGTACATCTATACAACACACATGCGTGGTTTCACTACTTTACTGGTACATCTATACAACACACATGCGTGGTTCACTACTTTACTGGTACATCTATACAACACACATGCGTGGTTCACTACTTTACTGGTACATCTATACAACACACATGCGTGGTTCACTACTTTACTGGTACATCTATACAACATACAACACACATGCGTGGTTCACTACTTTACTGGTACATCTATACAACACATACGTGCGTTCACTCACTTTACTTTACTGGTACATCTATACAACACACATGCGTGGTTCACTACTTTACTGGTACATCTATACAACACACATGCGTGGTTCACTCTTTACTGGTACATCTATACAACACACATGCGTGGTTCACTACTTTACTGGTACATCTATACAACATACATGCGTGGTTCACTACTTTACTGGTACATCTATACAACATACATGCGTGGTTCACTACTTTACTGGTACATCTATACAACATACATTCACTACTTTACTGGTACATCTACAACATACATGCGTGGTTCACTACTTTACTGGTACATCTATACAACATACATGCGTGGTTCACTACTTTACTGGTACATCTATACAACATACATGCGTGGTTCACTACTTTACTGGTACATCTATACAACACACATGCGTGGTTCACTACTTTACTGGTACATCTATACAACACACATGCGTGGTTCACTACTTTACTGGTACATCTATACAACACACATGCGTGGTTCACTACTTTACTGGTACATCTATACAACACACATGCATGGTTGGTTCACTACTTTACTGGTACATCTGGTACACATGCGTGGTTCACTACTTTACTGGTACATCTATACAACACACATGCGTGGTTCACTACTTTACTGGTACATCTATACAACACACATGCGTGGTTCACTACTTTACTGGTACATCTATACAACTGGTACATCTATGCACACATGGTTCACTACTTTACTGGTACATCTATACAACACACATGCGTGGTTCACTACTTTACTGGTACATCTATACAACACACATGCGTGGTTCACTACTTTACTGGTACATCTATACAACACATACATGCGTGGTTCACTACTTTACTGGTACATCTATACAACACACATGCGTGGTTCACTACTTTACTGGTACATCTATACAACATACATGCGTGGTTCACTACTTTACTGGTACATCTATACAACACACATGCGTGGTTCACTACTTTACTGGTACATCTATACAACACACATGCGTGTTCACTACTTTACTGGTACATCTATACAACACACATGCGTGGTTCACTACTTTACTGGTACATCTATACAACACACATGCGTGGTTCACTACTTTACTGGTACATCTATACAACACACATGCGTGGTTCACTACTTTACTGGTACATCTATACAACACACATGTGTTGTTCACTACTTTACTGGTACATCTATACAACACACATGGTTCACTACTTTACTGTGGTTCACTACTTTACTGGTACATCTATACAACACACATGCGTGGTTCACTACTTTACTGGTACATCTATACAACACACATGCGTGGTTCACTACTTTACTGGTACATCTATACAACACACATGCGTGGTTCACTACTTTACTGGTACATCTATACAACACACATGCGTGGTTCACTACTTTACTGGTACATCTATACAACACACATGCGTGGTTCACTACTTTACTGGTACATCTATACAACACACATGCGTGGTTCACTACTTTACTGGTACATCTATACAACACACATGCGTGGTTCACTACTTTACTGGTACATCTATACAACACACATGCGTGGTTCACTACTTTACTGGTACATCTATACAACACACATGCGTGGTTCACTACTTTACTGGTACATCTATACAACACACATGCGTGGTTCACTACTTTACTGGTACATCTATACAACACACATGCGTGGTTCACTACTTTACTGGTACATCTATACAACACACATGCGTGGTTCACTACTTTACTGGTACATCTATACAACACACATGCGTGGTTCACTACTTTACTGGTACATCTATACAACACACATGCGTGGTTCACTACTTTACTGGTACATCTATACAACACACATGCGTGGTTCACTACTTTACTGGTACATCTATACAACACACATGCGTGGTTCACTACTTTACTGGTACATCTATACAACACACATGCGTGGTTCACTACTTTCTACTGGTACATCTATACAACACACATGCGTGGTTCACTACTTTACTGGTACATCTATACAACACACATGCGTGGTTCACTACTTTACTGGTACATCTATACAACACACATGCGTGGTTCACTACTTTACTGGTACATCTATACAACACACATGCGTGGTTCACTACTTTACTGGTACATCTATACAACACACATGCGTGGTTCACTACTTTACTGGTACATCTATACAACACACATGCGTGGTTCACTACTTTACTGGTACATCTATACAACACACATGCGTGGTTCACTACTTTACTGGTACATCTATACAACACACATGCGTGGTTCACTACTTTACTGGTACATCTATACAACACACATGCGTGGTTCACTACTTTACTGGTACATCTATACAACACACATGCGTGGTTCACTACTTTACTGGTACATCTATACAACACACATGCGTGGTTCACTACTTTACTGGTACATCTATACAACACACATGCGTGGTTCACTACTTTACTGGTACATCTATACAACACACATGCGTGGTTCACTACTTTACTGGTACATCTATACAACACACATGCTTGAGTAACTACTTGACTGGTACATCTATACAACACACATGCGTGGTTCACTACTTGACTGGTACATCTATACAACACACATACGTGGTTCACTACTTTACTGGTACATCTATACAATACACATGCGTGGTTCACTACTTTACTGGTACATCTATACAACACACATGCTTGAGTAACTATTTTACTGACATCTCTGAACAAGATACTTTCTTAGTTGGTTACTGTACTCAACATATGAACAAGATACTTTCCTAGTTGGTTACTGTACTCAACATATGAACAAGATACTTTCCTAGTTGGTTACTGTACTCAACATATGAACAAGATACTTTCCTAGTTGGTTACTGTACTCAACATATGAAAAAGATACTTTCCTAGTTGGTTACTGTACTCAACATATGAACAAGATAAATGCCTAGTTAACCCATTTATTAATACATCTGAAGGAAATACATGCCTGATTGATTACTTTACTGATTCATCTGTGCAACCTACATGCCTAGTTGTCAACTTCACTTATACCTTTGAACAATATACATGCTTTGTTGAGTACTTTTATTATACCTCTGAAAAACTTACATGCCTTGCTCACTACTTTATTTATACATGTGAACAACATACGTGCCTAATTGACTACTTTACTGATACATCTCAACAACACACATGCCTGGTTGATTACTTAAATGTACATCTGAACAACATTACTTGCCTGGTTGACTGTAATCTGAATAACATATATACCTAGTTGACTACTTTACTGAAACAAACATACATGTCTGGTGCACCTTATTACTTATGAATCTTAACAACATACATACTTTACTGATACATCTGTATAACATAAATACGTTGTTTACTGCTTTACCGATACCTTTGAACAACATACATGCCTTGTTGGCTACTTTAGTGATATTTCTGCACAACATACATTCCTAGTTGACAACTTTACTGATATTTCTGAACATTTGTTACTAAGTTTTCTCAAGCATCTTTAATGGTTTTGAAATTTCACACAAAGATACACGAAGGTTATCTGCGATAGCCATCCTCAATTTGGCAGTGTAAGACTAGAGAGAAAGCAGCTAGTCATCACCACCCACTGTCATCTCTTCGGCTTCTCTTTTACCAACAAATAATAGGATTGACCGTAACATTATCACAAGTCCACGGGAGAAAGGACAAGCATGGTTGGTGTGATGGGATTCGTACCTGTGGCCCTCATATTACTAATCAAGCGCCTTAACCATCTGGTCATCTTTGGAATGTTTCCTTAAGTAATGATGGTAATCATTTAAGAAGCATTGACAAGGATTTTAAATTTGGTAAAGTGGTCAAGAATAATCACTTTTTGGTTAAGCCATTTCAGGTAAGAATAACAATGGTACTATCGGACAATATAACCTGAATATTTTTATTCAGTGATAGTTCTTTCAAAAGATTTCTTTAGGGCTTGGAAGTTTAGGATGAATCTAAACATAAATTTATAGAAAGTAGAAAAGACAGAATTTTCTGTAAAGGAAGAATAGACAACTTTTTAATTGTTTTCTTGGAAAGTTCCAAATGTTTAATAGCTCTTACTAGTAGAACCCGTTTGGTTTCGTCAGTATAACAGACCATACGGTCTTCATACGTATAAAAATATATACAAGCTTCGAGCTAAGAGAAATTCGGATGACTTTAGTCAGAAGAAATCTTGTGTGAATGATATGGGGTTAAAACTAATCTGGAACTAAAACGTAATTTGTGAGTTATAAAATAACTATTACTAATCATCTACTGCAATGTATCTTTTTTAACCTTTTGATCTTTTACTACACCTGTTTTTTATCCTTCCACAACATCTTCCAGGTTTTGAGTGCACACCAACATATCATATTTTATTATTTAAGTAAAAAATAATTATAAATCTGTATGAACAGTTTTACTCAGACATACTTTATAATTTTGTAACATTTAGTGAGTGTAAGTCACAAAGAAGTAAGAAACCAATCCAGACTTTCATGTTTGTTAACATGTACGTATGTGTATTTTCTTAGAACAAAGCTACATTGGGCTATCTGCTGTGTCCACCGAGAGGAATCGAACGCCTGATTTTAGCGTTGTAAGTCCGTAGACTTGCTGCTGTACTTGCGGGGGACTGTTTAATATCTAAACTCTAACGTGTTTCTCCAGTAGACAATTTACCTATTAATTTTAAAACATAATCCCAAATCCTATGATTGTATTTGTTAATAAATGTTTATTACTTAACATACTAATTACTCATGTCTTGTTTTTCGTACAGTTTTCTTTGTGGTTTATTTGCTATAAACTTTGTATTTGCCATTTTATGTTATTACAGACTTCGATCTGAACAACAACCAATGAAGATCGACTTTGAAAGTAGCTGTAGACAACATCTGAATGCGATTGGACATTATGTACTACCTGTTTTATATATATCGTGAACCGTAGTGGCTTTCCATCAGTGTACCTCTGTCTCCTGTTTATGGTATCCTTTTCTCGCGCTGAGCTTGAAAAGCTACGGATGAGTTCAAAGTTCAACATTAACTTTTTAAATAACGGAAGAACAGGTATGAATAATGTTGACAACAAACAGGATATTCTACACTAATTTGTTATAAATTAATTACATTATCATTCACATATCAACATGTGACGTAACGGTATGTTATTGTTGAGTGGTTCTTAGCAACACACTTCCTATACAAACATAGTAAACTAAAACCCTTTTGACACACTTATTCTAGAGTGTCAAAAATCTCACAATTTGTTTTTATCACTGGTAGTAAGTTGTGTATCCTTTAAACTTTATATATTTGTTTCTTAGTAGTACCTATTTGTGTATTTTAATCTAATCATAAGACATTTGGGGTTCTTTCTATTTTTATATGTGTATAAAAGGTTAAAATCATATGTACCTAAAAGATCTACAGACGACAAACAAAACTTGCTCTGAAATCTACACCAGCAAAACGTTATAAACGTGATCGCGAGGAACAATCTTTTATTTATAATCTAAGTACAATTTGTTTACTAGCGTTAAAGGAGAAGTTGTTTTTTTTATAACCCAACTTTGAACACTTCTGTCTTTTCCCACTGCTATCCTTCACTTATCTGTTTTACATTTCTGTCTTCATTTTCCTTTTCTTTCGGTCCCCCGCTGGTACAGCGGTAAGTTTACGGATTTACAACGCTAAAATTAGTCGTTCGATTCTCCTCTGTGGACTCAGCAGACAGTTTGGTGCGGCTTTGCTATAAAAAAACACACACGTTCTCGTTCGGTTACGTCACATATTTACAACAATTGATTGACGACTATTGTTACGCTTTTTACCAATACAAAGTGTTAAGACAACAATAAAATGTAGGTATAATGTTATTGAATATTTGCATATAGTAACTAAGGAGACAAGATGTTAAAGTTGGAACCGAACTGTGCGAAGAAAAATCAAACTTTCGTTGTCAAAAGTTTTCATCTTACATATCATGTGTACTTCGCCCAAAACAATTTGCAGGTATAACGTTTTGTATAAATATTTTAATTGTATATTCACATAATGTCATTCTATAAATCTGAATTAAATTCTTGAAATAAGAAACACAAGTTAGACAACATGTAGGGAACATTCATGTTACTCTACAACCTGCGAGTGGCTTAGTAATTAGGGTTAGCAAACATGGGGCTGTTTTAGATAGCATGGTACTGAAAAATTTAAAAAAAAGGGAACATTTTCTGAGAAAAAGATTCTTTTACGACAGCTACTGCAGTGGAAAAGTGTTCGGATTGTGCTAATACAAACAATCATTTTTTTATATTAAATGTGCTACATTTTATTGAATAAACAACAGATTTGTTTGATAATACTACTACACTTACCCTTATTCTTTTGCGGTGATAAGCGAACGCGGGCTAAGTAGAACCAGTAGGTGGTTTTTGTACTGCATTACATGTGCACAAGAGTGTGTTATTTCAAGTAATTATGACACCTAAGGTAACATTTAAGAGTTACTTAATGGTTATGTTGGCTATATAAATTCAAATATTACGTAACTGTAATTCTGGTAATATACATTCAATTATTACGTAACGGTATTTCTGGTCATATAAATTATGTACTGTATTTGAAGTTTTTATGAACTGCACCTTCGTGGAGTTTAGGGTTATATGAGGTTTCATTAATGTATTTTAAACGTGTCGTAAAAGTTTGGTGAAACGGAGAGCGCCTAGGCCCTAGAGACAACAACTAGTACGTTTCGGGTTCCATAGATAACGTGTCTATTTTTATCTCTGTACTGGTAGTATCGTTAATAATATTAGCTAATATATCTAATTATAGATTTTGTTTTGCATAATCAACTTAATATATCTATTTAAAACTAACCTAAATCTCCTAAGCTGAAGATGAGTGTTATTGAGATTAAGGCCGAAAATGATAATTTTTATAAAAAAGAACGTTAGAAAAAGACATTTCATTATCTATACCTATTAAAAGGTTTATTTGTTTTTTAGATTCATTCTAAGTTGGTAACTTACTTTGATCTTAAGTTAGTATTAATGTAATTTGTACAACAAAACTATTGTATGTATCATTGATAACTGTTAGCTTGTGTGTACCCCTTGATGTACTTTTTAAAGTTAAATTTCACATTATGTACAAGTTATTGTGTAGTTTAATTAATCCATTACGTCTAGCCTATTTAAGTGGTTTAACTGCTTGTGTGTAAATTATATACAATGACTTTGTGTAATTTATAATAATTTAATCATTTACGCGTACCTTCCAAGTTAAAGATGTTTACCACTTATCAAATTTGTGTGATTGGTTTAAGTAGTAATCTAAGAATATTTTGAATTTCTGTAGAATTTAAAAGAAAAGTGTTATAACTCACTGGTATTTAATATAAGGAATGAAAATACAGTAATTAATTCGGCTGTTATAATCTCAATAATTAATATTTTCACTTTTTGGGCGATATTATCTGGAAGAACAGATTCATCTAAGCCTTAAAAGTGTTATTTTAAAATACGTTAAGATACACAAAGAACAACACAGTTCTGAAGGATGCGTTTTGATTTCCAGTGTCTTACTAAAATGTTTTCATCGTTATTCAAAGTATGTCTAATTCGTAAGCATTTTGAGTTTCGATTTATTTTATTTACAGGACTGGTAATATAAAATTATATTATTCCTCAAAATGTACGAATATAAACTGGATATTCATAGAATGTCTCCTGCTACATTCCAGGATCACAGTCTCTGTTTTCAGTAAGGATGCCCCACTCAAACTTTACTACTTCATAGGTTGAGGTAAGTATTTGAGAATAATACCAATTTTATTTTATTTATTTGTTGTGCCTTGCTACGATGGGTTTAGTTTTAAACCTTAGCTACGTGACGTCTTTAAATAAGTGGTACTATATTAATTACTCAATTTAGCTCTTGTTACATGGAGCTTAAACATCATACTGCTATTGTTTAAGTAGTTTCAACATCATTATTATTACCGAAACCAAAGGTAGACTGAGGTTATGTTTGCATCCATGTGTGTGCGTGTTTATCAGCAATATTTCTCGAAAACAGTTGGGTAGATTTGAACGAAAGTTAGTATACATCTGGACTATGACCCAACTTAGAAGTGATTAATATTTGGAGGGCCGATGTCAAAGGTAACAGCGAGTTCACGAAAAAAAATCATATTTGTTACCATGGAGACCGATTTTGTACACTACTTTTGTTTTATATCTTATTCAAAAACGAACGGATTTGTTGAAACTTTGTAATCATGTAGAATATCATTACTTTTTGGTGTTCAAAACGACAAACATTCAGACACATTTTCAAATGTTTCAGGGACCAAATATGGTCAACGCCATTCAGGTACTGGTATTATTATTAAAAAAATCAATATTATTGTTTTATTATTGACTGAGTTAAAGGTATTGCGTTGAGCAGGTTACAAAATCGTAGTTTAGAATGCACTTGATTACTGATAAATTTAACGCCATCCTTTTGTTTCACTTTAAAACATCCTGTACCGAGTTAGTAACATTGTTAGCACTTGGTTGAATGAGGCCTTACAACAATAACGTTATTTAAACAAACCTGTTTCTAAACGATACAAAACATGGAAACTTACCAACTTGTCGGGATCAATATAAAACAGTGAACTAAATATTCAGTTTGTGAGTTATTTTTTATACAAGCATGATAATGTTTTGTTTATAACAAGAAACCTTGACTATACCATTTCTTTCATGATAATGTTTTGTTTATAACAAGAAACCTTGACTATACCATTTCTTTCATGATAATGTTTTGTTTATAACAAGAAACCTTGACTATACCATTTCTTTCCAACCTGAGAATAAAAGATTTAGTCTCAATTGTTAAGTTGGTTAAGAATAACGATATGGATGTCAGATATATAAAAATTATAAAGAATGGATATATGAGGTTCAAATAGCCAGACGATGAAGAATATAGATCTTGGTGAGAAGTGGTCGGTAATACAATGAATAATAGTGATTTGGGTGTCAAATAGTTAGCAAGACGATTAAAAATAGAGACGTGGATATCAAGCAGTCGGTAAGATAATGCAAAATGGAGATCTGATAGTTAGAAAAGAGGTGAACAATAAATATTTGGTTGCCAGATAGTTAGTGAGACGATGAAGAATAAAGATGTGGATGTCAAACAGTTAGAATAATGATGTGAAAATCAGATAGTTATAACAATATGAAGAATAGACATATGAAGTTCAAATAGCAAGACGATGAAAAATACAGTACTGTGGTCTTTAATACAATGAATAATAGGGATTTGGGTGTTGTATAGAAAGAAGGACAAAAATAGAGATTTGTGTGTCAAATAGTTAACAAGACGATAAATAATAGAAATATGGATGTCAAACAGTTAAAACAGAGTTGAAGAATAAAAATATAGAATTCAGATAGTTATAAAGATATGAATAATAGATATATTGATTTGATATAGCAAAACGAAGAACAATAGAGATGTGAATGGGAAGTTGTGAGTAACATAACAAAGAATAGAGATCTGGGTATTAAACACATAAAAGGACAAGAATAAACATTTCAGTGTCAAATAGTTAGGAAGACGAGGAAGAATAGAGATCTGCATATCAAATAATTAAAAAGTTGTATGTCAGATAGTTATAAAATTATGAAGCATAGATTTGTGACGTTCAAATAGCAAGACGATGTCAAACAGTCGTTAAGATAATGCAAAATGGAGATCTAAAGAATTAATAGTTAGAAAAGAGGTGAAGAATAAAGATATTGAAGCCAGATAGTTATAAAGATATGAATAATAGACATATGAATATCAAATTGCAAGGATAAAAATAGTTTGTTTTTTTGGAATTTCGCACAAAGCTACTCGAGGGCTATCTGTGCTAGCCGTCCCTAATTTAACAGATAAAAAAAAACTATAAAAACTATCGTGGCAGGGGTTTAGTTTAGAGAGAGAGAAATCAGAAGAGTTCTCTCTCCAACTGGGGTGTTCAGGAACTTTGTAGTTCCTCTTCGTCCCCTTACATGAGAAATGTTTTAAAATATCCGTGGGGTTTTTACTTTATTTTTAACATTTCAAAAAATGGAGTGGTGTATTTGTGAGTGAGAGGAAGGACGGGAGAACTGGACGAAAGCAGCGAAAGTGAAGTGAGCCAGACCTTGGCTCGAGGACGGAGTACACTGACGGCTGGCGAATTGATTTTGAAATGTACTGTGATTAATTAGATACCCTGTGACTGGGTAAACGGCCCTTTACAGAATGAGGCTGGGATCTACAGGTCCGATGCCAGAGATTTTGCTGTGGGGGGAAACGGGAGTACCCCAAGAAAACCCACTTTCACAGCCTGGGCGCCGAATAATCTACCCAGACCGTGCCCGGAAGTAGCTGGGAAGAAAGAGAAACAGAACAAACAAAAAACAAAAAAAAAAAAAAAAAAAAAACTGATGAACTATGTTGGTGGTATACGTGGAAACTGTTAGCTGCAGTCTTGTAGATCGGGTGGTAACTTCATCATGAACTTGTTTCCACACTTGAAGCCCATTGGTGCAAGTGAGAAACGTGGTCTTGGTGGTGGAACTACTGGCTGTTCTTCGGTGAGTTGTTCTTCGCTGGTCTGTGATGCTTTGTTTCTTCTCGAGATTTTGGTTTGAGTTTTTTTGCGTGGAGGTAGATTGTTTTTCAGTTTGTGCTGTCGCGTCGATGGTTATCTTCGTAATGGTTTGAGTCTGGCTGGTAGTTGAATTCTGTGGAACTAGGATTGAAGTCTGGCATGAACTGTCCTTTTTTTTTTCTTGAACTACTGGAACTTGACGTGTTGATAACAATGGGTGTTGTCGTCTTCTGAGTCGGGTTGTCTGAATCCGTCTTCATGTTTCTTCTAATACGGTCTGGACTTGGCGGTATTTTGGTAGTTTCATGTTGGAAGATTTCCGTTGGTTGTTTTCGATATCTGGGTGCTTGGTTTGAACCATTATTGAGTGGTCGTCGATGTGGGCGTTCGGCTCTAAAATGAAATATATGATAATAACAGCCATCTCGTAAAATACAGTCGGCACTGTACTTCGACGTTGTCACTATCTTCATGAAGTGTGTGGGATGATTACTGTTCTTAGAATAAATTCGATGAACTGCGTATACCTTGACTTGTATTTGGGGTTCTATGGTTTGTCTAATTTCTTCTGGTTGAATTGATGGGTCGACGCCCCTGAGGAATACAGAATAAAGATTGACTGGACTTTTAGTAGGGGAACAACTTACTTTAAATTCAGTGTTCCATGGCTGGCACAGATAGGTTTGGTCTGCAGTAGTGGCTGGTTGGATGAGGATTCCTCCCCGGCGTAAAATACGGGTCCTGGACGGTTCGATGGTTGCCCCAGGCTTGGCTCGGGCGATCAACGTGGCGACTTGGTACGGCGTGAGGTTCGACGGTAAGCCGTCGACGATTACAGGCGGCACTAACGGCCTGACTGGCGAGGATGAACGTTTCGTTCTGAATAGCATATTGGCACGTCTGACTTGCTCGGTGACTAGCTCGAAACTCCTAACAAAAACAACAGCAGTGTAAGACTAGAGGGAAGGCAGCTAGTCATCACCACCCACCGCCAACTCTTGGGCTACTCTTTTACCAACGAATAGTGGGATTAACCGTCACATTATACACCCCCACGGCTGGGAGGGCGAGCATGTTTTAGCGCGACGCGGGCGCGAACCCGTGACCCTCCGATTACGAGTCGCACGCCTTACGCGCTTGGCCATGCCAGGCCTTTCCCATTGCTACCCCTCACTTATCAGTTTTATTTTTATATATCATTTCCTTCTTTTTGGCTTACGTCAATTTGTTACAACAACTGATTCAAGAGTATCGTTACACTTGAAACGAATACAAACTGTGAAGAAAGGCAACAATAAAGTGGAACCACAATATTACTGAATATTTGCATATAATAACTATGGAGACCAGACATTAAAATAAAAGCCGAACTTTGAGAAGAAAGAATTTCGACCAGTACAATTTGTAGGTATAAAGTTTTGTATGAATATTTTAATTGTATATTCACATAAGATGATTCTAAAAATCTCAATTAAATTCTTGAAATAAGAAACAAAAGTCAGACAATTAGTAACATTCATTTTACTCTGCAACCTGTGAGGCTCAGCAATTAGAGTTAGTATATACTGGGCTGTTTCAGATAGCGTCGTACTGAAAACTTTAGAAAAATGTGTAATTTTCTAAGACAAAAATATTATTTTATACAGTAATTAATGCAATGGAAAACTGTTCTCATTGTGTGAAGCAAACATTATTTTTGGTCTATTAAGTGTGTTATCGTTTATTTATAAATTAAGAGTTGTGTAACTTCTTTCCTTAAAATTATATTTACAAATTACATCAATAAATATATAAGCAGATTTAGTCCTAGTGAAAGTCTGGTTCTTGTTATGAGGTCAGAACTTTAAAACTCTGTTCTTTCATTAACAAAGCTTTGTCGTACGTATCGTAATTATCATCAGTCAAATGTCCACGATATTTTTCTTTCTAAGTTCCCTCAGGTATCTTTGGAATGTTTCCTCACGTTGGATGATAATGAATAGGCTTTGATAAGGAATTTAAAAGTGGTAGAGTTGTCAAGAATAACGACCATTTTGATCAAGTAATTATTTTAGTTGAGAATAACATTGTTATTGTCGGACGATGTAACATAAATATTTTTATTTAATGATAGTTCTTTTAAAAGATTTATTCAGGACTTAAATGGTAAGGACGAACATTAGAGCTAAAATCATAAGTAGTAGAAAAGGCAGATTTCATTATTTTCGTCATGAAAAAATTACTGATTCGACAAAGAGTTACTTTGTCTTTCACAAGAAGGTCCTTTAGGTGTCTGTATTGTGATTTAAAAGTGTAAACTATGTTAGGTACATAGAGTTTACGTGGTGGAAGAGAGAACTGAAGACCTTTAGCTACCACTGATTTACACTGATTATTTGTGTTATAATTACATAGGTTAACAATCTGGTCGCCAGGATGAAACTAGGAATGAATGCTGTAATCAACACTGGTATCAATGATTCTAAGGTTAGTGTGTGTTTTTGTGTTTTGGAATTTCGCACAAAGCTACTCGAGGGCTATCTGTGCTAGCCGTCCCTAATTTAGCAGTGTAAGACTAGAGGGAAGGCAGCTAGTCATCACCACCCACCGCCAATTCTTGGGCTACTCTTTTACCAACGAAAAGTGGGATTGACCGTCACATTATAACGCCCCCACAGCTGGGAGGGCGAGCATGTTTATGCGACTCGGGCGCGAACCCGCGACCCTCAGATTACGAAGCGCACGCCTTAACGCGCTAGGCCATGCCAGGCCCTTCTAAGGTTAGTACAGTAGACTTTAAACTTTTTCAGTAAATTTTATGTTCTGTTGACGTTTTGTTCGAAATTCTTGATCCAACTTTTACTCCACCAAACATGCTCACCCTTTATGATGTGTGTTAGGGGAGGGAGAATATTGTTAGGGTCAGTCTCACTATTCGTTTATGAAAGAGTGGTTAGTGGATGGTGATAACTAGGTACATCTATTCTTTGTTTTTTGTTTGTTTGTTTTGAATTTCGCACAAAGCTACTCGAGGGCTATCTGTGCTCGCCATCCCTAATTTAGTAGTGTAAGACTAGAGGGAAGGCAGCTAGTCATCACCACTCACCGCCAACTCTTGGGCTACTCTTTTACCAACAAATAGTATGATTGACCGTAACATTATAACGCACCCATGGATGAAAGGGCGAGCATGTTTGGTACGACGGGGATTCGAACCCGCAATCCTCAGATTACGAGACGCACGCTTTAACACGCTTGGCCATGCCAGGCCCTCTATTCTTTCACTGCTGAATTACGGACGGCTAGCATAGATAGCCCTTGTGTAACTTAAAGCCAAATTTAAAACAAACTCCACCAAAACATGCTCACCCTTTATGATGTGTGTGTGGGGGAGGGAGAACATTGTTAGGGTCAATCTCACTATTCGTTTGTGAAAGAGTGGTTAGTGGATGGTGATGACTAGGTACCTCTATTCTTTCACTGCTGAATTACATACGACTAGCGTTGATAGCCCTCGTGTAGCTTCAGCCCAATGTAAATCAAAGCAACAGTATCTTCAGACAAATCTGATAATCTAACGACTTTTGAACATTTCGGTTTGGTTCTTTTAAGTGTAGAAACTTTGGATTCACGTTTCGAAGAATGCATTCTGAAAAAAAGCAAATTTCAAGGTTGATGATTAATGGTATAACTATATTGAAGATGAAGAAATAGATTCATACAACAGAAGGGAACAGAGATAAAGTTTTCAATATTTTACAGATTCAGTATTTAAAGCAAAAAATAAAAAAATCTTGATGATGAGAAACCTACTTCCGATAAAAATATCAGAATGGCTGGTATGGGTACTAACACTTTTACTGAGAAGGAGAGAAAAACATTTCGACCTTGCAAGATCATCTTCAGGTGAAGAAAGAGAGAGTTCGCAAGTGGCCGTTGCTGGACATATGTCTCAGGGACGATGGTATAAACCAGTGGTGCACAAACGTTTAGAGTCAGGGGCCACAAAAAGACTTCTCGTAACCGTTGGGGGCCACAAAAAGTGAAGATTAAAATCGTCCCACAGTTGTTTCACACAAGATGGACATCACATTTAAGAACACACAAATGACGATTACATTAAAGTGTTTGCACATTATTCTGAGAAATGTTACAATACGTCAACTGTCACAAAGTCAATGCGATGGATGGTGCTGCATGTCATCTACGAACTTAGAAATGTCCAGCTTGATGCTTGACGTTGAAAGACGCAAGATTGCTTCCAGATGATTATCAGTCAGCTGATTGCGAGTGTTGTTTTATTCAGTTTCATATACGAGAAAGCCTGTTCACAGGTGGTGTGGACAAGTGCGTTCTCTTTTAGATTAGCAAATTATCAAGCAACGTTTTGTAGAAGTCAAGCAAACTGTTTTCTTGGTAAATAGCACGCAGTTCATCAGATGCTTCGAGATCAGTAAGTTCAAGCTGATATTCTGCTGAAAAGTCATCCACTGACACACTGAACGGATCAGCAAAAAGTTTCATCAACAATCTGCATTGGTCAAAGTCGTGAGTGAAACCGTGAGTTGAAGGATTGGATCAAAGTATCTAGCTTCCCAACATAAACTTGTGTGTCAATGTTCTGATTCTTCTGTAGTTTTGACTGAAAAGTGGGAAAGTGCACGAAGTTGCCTGATGTTGTTTGCTGCCAGAAAAACTGCAACTTTGTCCTGAAAGCTGAGGCGTAATTTGCAAGCTGACAGACAAGCTGATTTTGCCTTGCAACTTCAAATTCAGATCATTCAAGTGTTGTGTCATGTCGACCAGAAAGGTCAAATCAGCTTACCATGTTGGATTAATCAACTCCAATAATCTTCTGAGCATCTTCCCTCGACTCAGCCAGCGTACTTCACAGTGATACACAAGGTCACCATAGTCTTAATCAATTTTTTTCAAGAAGACTTTGAAACTGACTGTGATTGAGCCCTCGTGATTTGATGAATTTAATGGTTTTCGTCACAAACGCCATCAGTGCCTGAAAACGAAGTTCTTTAATGCACAGGTTCTGTTGGTGAATAATGCAGTGCAACTTCACCAACTATTTGTTCTGCTTTCCTCAATGCTTCATCAACAGTGCTACCAGCCCGCTACTTTCTCCGGTCATGGCTGGTGCTCCATCAGTTGTCACACTTACCAGTTTCGTGAAATCCAATGAAACACTACTATACTACTGTCTCCTCGAACAGAGCAGACCCAGTTGTCTGACCCTTCATGGAACCATGCTGATTTGTTCCTCTGTGATATCAAACGATGACGACACACCATGAAAAAAAACTAGTAGCTGTGCTGTTGAACTGATGTCAGTCGACTCGTCTGCTGCTAAAGAGAAGTAGACAAAGTTGGCTGCTTTATTTGAAAGCGGTCTTGTCACATCTGCTGAGAGGTGTGAAATTCTTCACTGAACTGTCGTACGATTCAAAGCCACCATCTGTAGCTTGCGGACTGCTTCCGGACACAACTTTTCCGATACAGTAATCATGCATTGCTTGACAAAATAACCATCAATGAACGGTTGGCCAGATTTTGCTATCATCAACGAAATATCGTAACTGACCTCACATGCTGCACCTAAATCTGCTGACTGCTTTGAGAAAACGTTCTGCGACTGCTGCAGAGATTCTATTCGAGCTGTTCGTTCATCAGTGACTACGTTGTGGAAATCTTTATGCTTCGACTCATAATGACACTTTATATTGAATACCTTCGCCACTGCTACTGTTGAATGACACAGCAGACAAATCACGTTCTTCTGTTCTTAAAGAAAACAGTACTGTGCAGTACAATCATTATGAAACTGCCGGTTTTCGTTATCAACTTTTCTTTTACGATTAGCTACCATTTTTGTGACGAAATAATATCAAAATAGGGCTCGTAAGTAAATCTCGAAGAACAATTGGAACGCGTGAGATTTTGTAATTAAGGAAATATTACGTCATTAAGCCAAAGATTAAATGCCTATGCATTACCGAGATTTTCTTATTAAATTTTCTTTATTGCTCGACAAAATATGGACCCATCAAGTGCCTAATCTAATGCATATTCTTCTATAGCGCTTAATCTTCGCGAACTCTAAGTGCGCGAACTCTCTATGTTTGAGTTTCCTGTTGGACATCGCGGGCCTGATTTTGTGCACCACTGACATAAACAGATACGGAAAGTTATTTACCCGTTGATAAAATAAAACGTGGTTCTTTTACTGTCGAAACAAGGGCAAACTGCTATCTGCAGTGTCGTGCACAGAAACAACAAAAACCACAAGAAGGTCTTTCCCCGAATTTTAGTTAAGCTATAGCTAGCAGAAAGGCCGAATTTACACCCTGAACTGGTCTCGCGGGCAGATTGAAATTTTTACTATGTGACTAAGTATCTGGAATGTATTGCTCGTGCTAACTAGACACTGCTAGACAGATCACAGCCAAAAGGAACTTGCTTGATCGATGTTCATAGGTGTCCGCGACACACGCTTCAAAACCCCAGTCGTAATATTTGTCTGTTCATTCTGTCATTGTTAATTTGTTATGTTACTTAATAGCATTACATACAAAGTAAGTTTTATATGTGTAAAAAACGGCTCGTTTGGGTTGAGAAAATATTTTACGTAGAGGAGCGAACAACGTGGTCAGCTTCCGGTCAGTTACCTCTTTCTTTCTTTGTGAACCTGACGATGACCGAAGAAGGTCGAAACGTTGTTCGCTCCTCGACGTAAAATATTTTCTCAACCCAAACAAGCCGTTTATACATATATATTTCTCTACAAGTGGGTTTTCTCGATATCATTAAAGTAAGTTTTACTTTGCAGGTAACATTGTTATCAAACAAATGAAGACAACATGTACTACCCAATGTTCCTCTTTATTGAATCACTAAATGTCAACACGAATATATATTATATACACTGAAAGTTTGTCACATTTCATACAGATACATAAGTCGTATCGATACACTCCTCTCGAGTTCTTCATGGTAAGTACTGGCATGTTACTCTGTTATCGACGCATTTGTAATATTTAGTGTTTGAATTAATTTAATACAGAAACAGACAAGGAAAGTTATTCAACCATTGATGAAATAAAACATGATTATTTTACTGTCAAAACAAGGGCAAACTGCTATCTGCAGTGCCGTATATGGAAGCGTCATAAACCACAAGAAGGTCTTCCCTCCAATTTTAGCTAACCTATAGCCAGGAGAAAAGCCGAATTTACACCCTGACAGGCAAACCGTAATTTTCACTTGGGGCACTCAACCGTGCGACCAAGCATTACTAGTACATCTGTACAACATACATGCCTGATTGACAACTTTACGTAAGCATGTGAAACATACATATCGTGTTAACTTCCATGATTCAACTTTATTGTCTCTTTCTCGACGCGAACAGAAGCGTCTAAGTCCGACTCACTTCTATAAAATTTCAGCTTTCTTAAAAGATGCGTTGTAAACACAAACCGAAAGTGACAAAAAAAATAAATTATTGTATTAATGAACAAAGTTAACTTATTTTTTAACAATGAATATAAACTTTGTAAATAAAAATTGTTTTAAGAAAAAAGGGTTAGTAAAAATGGACAATTTTAATAATGTACAGTTAACAAAAATTTGATTATGAAGTAGCAATATTATAACTTAATATATGTGTATATATATATATATATTATTTAAGTGCAAGTTAGTTTTCATACAAGTTGAAGAACATGTGATAAACCAAGCAGCCTGTTGATACTTAAAACTTTATTAAGTGTTTACTTTATCTTGTTTTAACTTACTGAGAACAAAACTCTTTACATTACCAATTACTATTATGTGAATTTCGTTTTCAAGCTGGCAAAGCACAATTATAATTAATTACACTTGTTATAAGACGTTAGTATTAGATCTATTGTATTTTGTAACACTACATTTTTATTCAGGCTCTGGGGGGTTTGAAAGAGAAAAATAGTGTATAACAGTATTTTAAGCTTATTAAATGTAAATAACATTTCTCTGTGTATGTTCTTATAGCAAAATCACCTCGGGATATCTGCTGTGTCCACCGAGGAGAACTGAAACCCTGATTTTAGTTTTCTAAATCCGAAAATTTACCGCTGTCCCAACGAGGGAAAGTGACATTTCTGATTGAAATGGATTGAAATACACAAACTATTGAACAACATTGGAGGTCATATTTCTGACAGAGATGATTATTACAAGTCTGTCAAACAGTAACTACCTTTCTAAATGTCTATCATTTAATATGGAAATGATAACTCGTATTCTCACCGAAATATCATGTCACTTTACATATAACGTATATAAAATTTAAAAAATATATATTTTTTCTCTATTCACTATTCCACCTTCTAAATTAATAAAAGTGTCATAGAACTACCCTGATTTATTTGTCAGAGTATCAGTGTCAAGTATTTATAATCGAACAGCTGCTTTGACCTCATTCCAGTTGACCAGAACAACAAACTTATAGTTCTAATTTTGAAGAATGCTTTAAAGTATAATATGTGAAAGAATGAAACAGTTTTTAACAGTAACATTCAACTAATTAATGTGATTAATTATTCTATTTTTGTAGCTTTTGTGTTAAGAATTTAAAAAATATATTTTTCTAGTTCTTGGTGTAATGATAAGTTAGTGGTAATAATTTTAAATCTTCTGAAGTGGACAGAGAGAGTGTTGATAATCTAGTTTTGTAGGTGTCTGCAACTTTCTAAAATACAATCTATTTGAATTTTATATTATGAATTATAAGTCGAATGGCGATGATTGACAATACGCCTAAGTCACTTTCATTGGTGTCTTCTGAAAACAACTTGTACGAGCATAACGAATAGAAATACACTAACAATAACAATATAAAAAATTAAATCAAGAAAAACTTTAAAGAAATTATCCACAGGTATAGCTTAACTGAATCTTTAAAATCATAAAGCAAACTAAAATTCATATTTTCCCTTAAAGTTTTCTTACAGAGACAACTATTACTAATTCACACCAATAGATGACATTAAAGCATGAATATGTTATATTGCGATCAGTCGGATAATCCAGTTTACAGGTGGAGCCTATGTACAGTACTATCTCTATTGCATTGATAAGATCCCACGTGGCATGCATGTAATTAACTCTTCCAACAATTGGTCAAGCTAATATTTAGGAATGCATACAAGCCAAATATAGTATCCTATAACAAGTGAACTAATATTTTGGAATGGGAACAAGCCTATCATAACACCCACGGAAATATCAAACTAGTAACAATAAAAATAACTGCCACTAATAAACATCAAGTCAGATTGCTGATCCTCATTATTATTAATGATCTACAGAGAAATGTACAGTAATATTTCATGTATACATGGTTTCATAACATTGTGATCTGTATTATCTGAAGTATGAGTTTCGGTTTTATATATTTTGTAGCTTGTGTTGTTCTTTATAATAGATATACTTTACATGCAAAATAAACATTATATCGTAAAGCTAAAGTTATGTTATTGAATTACAAATTTTCTTAGCTGAGCATTAAAAAGAGAAACTAAAAACTAAAATTATTTTCTGATGTATGAGCCTATGTTTGTTTTTGAATTTCGCACAAAGCTACTCGAGGGCTATCTGTGCTAGCCGTCCCTAATTTAGCAGTGTAAGACTAGAGGGAAGGCAGCTAGTCATCACCACCCACCGCCAACTCTTGGGCTACTCTTTTACCAACGAATAGTGGGATTGACCGAATATTATAACGCCCTCACGGCTGGGAGGGCGAGCATGTTTGGCGCGACTCGAGCGCGAACCCGCGACCCTCAGATTACGATGCGCACGCCTTAACGCGCTAGGCCATGCCAGGCCATGTATGAGCCTACACAACTTCATCAGCACACAAGATACTGTGCAGTCACTTTGAATATAATAAACTCGTATTTTTAGATGGACCTTGTAATATAAATTCAAAAGGCTTCAAGTGAAGAAAGTCAGTGCAAAATTCATTTCTCATAAAAAAGTATTCTTGTCTGGTAAGCAATTATCAACATAATCAGTGATGTCGAGAAACCCACTTGTTGAGAAATTTATATGCAGAAACGGCTCGTTTGGGTTGAGAAAATATTTTACATAGAAAAGCGAACAACGTTTCGACCTTCTTCGGTCATCGTCAGGTTGTTACCATGTAGAAAACGAAGCCCATGTTCAATTTCTTCTTAGCTGTATTCACACACGCTTTCTAACTTTAGAGTTCTTGTACAATAAAATTTGTCATTTTTTTTATATTGCATATACATCTACGTATGTAAAAAATGCCAACTTTCTGTGCATAGTGAGAACATATTACAGAAAGAAACATTATCACCACTCGGAAATGCCCCATTCTACACAGAATCAGATCATGTAACCTGCCATAATGTAGCTGTAAATCACTGAAAACCAACACTATTATAAATGAATGTAAACAAGGTTCGATTTTCAAGATGTGTATATAAATCTGGACTTGACAAACAACACATAATTATGTAATAAGTTCTTTTATAAACAATAACTAACTATAGGAGTCGTGTGTCCCCACCGTAACAACCTAAGGAACGCTCCAGGATACACGAAACAATTACATGTATGTTTTATTGAGAACATTTAAGTGGTAAATAAAGTTTCTCGGCTCGATGTGGACAGGTAGTTAAGGCGCTTGACTAGTAATGTAAAGGTTACAGGTTCGAATCCCCATCACGGCTATGCGTAGAAATTTATTTGATTAGAAGGGCGTGTATAAATTCCCAGTGGCGCAATTAGTTAGCGCATTGGTACTTATAAGATAGTACTTGTGGGATATGCCGGGATTGTGAGTTCGAACCTCACCTGGGGAATGTAACTTTCGTCCCCCAGTAACTCAGCGGAATGTCTGCAGACCAACCAGAATGAAAACCGGGTTTCTGGTGAGCTAGAGCACGGATATCGTTGTACTCAATTCAAAACAACAAGAGCTTAACGTAAAACCTTCTGAAACTTTAAATTTTGTGTGTGTACGTGCATGTATCACAGTTTGGAAATGAAAAAAAATCTATAATTATTAATTGTTTTCAAATCACATAGTTTTACAAATAGGTTTATTCAAAAGAAACACATTATTAATTTGTTTTTGATGCTTCTTTAAAATGTAGTCTATGTGGAGTCGTCACAAAAGCTACTTGACTGTCATTGGTCAAACGGATTCAAAGGTGAAAGTTGTGAAGATGAGGCGGCATGCTTAAGTTGGGATATAATTTGTAAGTGTAGTCATTGAAATTTGTAGTTAGTGTTAATCATTTGAACCTTGTTATTTAATTTTTTTTATGAATCACCACAGTAATATGTTATTAATCTGCTATTACTAGAATATCTTCATTATGCGGACATATTCGATACTTAAACAATGAAGAAAAGATAGATTATGACTCAGAATCCAATTCAAACTGAATGAAATTGGATGTCTTATTCGATTTTGAGCCAAATGTCGCTATCTGAATACTGAAGTGACACACCAACTTGTTATGTACATGTAGGCCTCTTGTAACCAGGCTTAGATTTAATTATAATTTTATGTTGTAAATGTACATATTGTAAGTTATTAGTAATAATGAGCGAAGGAAGTTGTAACAATGTGATAAAAATGTAGTAATATTTAAGAGTTTCTTTGTTTTGAATTTCTCGCTGAGCTACTCGAGGGCTATGCGCTCGTCGCCCCTACTTTAGCAGTGCAAGGCAACTAGTGATCACCATCGACCGCCAAATCATGGGCTTACGTTTTACCAACGAATAGTGTTATTGATTATCACCTTATAACACCCCCACGGCTGAAAGGGAGAACATGTTTGGTGCGACGGGATTCGAACCCGCGACCCTCATATTACGAGTCGAACGTAAGTTAAGAATTCCAGAATACTATATTAACAATAATTTGAGTAAATGAATAACATATATTGTTTATAATATTTACAGGGCCATTTTTCTATCGTTTTATTATTTGAATTTTGTTAGTTTAGTATTTGTAATTAAACCATGAATTATGATGCTCTTGTTTCATGCGTGAGGTCTAACAAATAGCTTAATATTTAGTATTAAATATTTGTACTGACAGTACAATAATGTTTGATACTTAGAAGTTTTTTACAATATTAATAAAGTGTTTATTTTCTTACTAACATATAATATTGTTTGTGAGGTTTATACAGTTTTTAAAGGCATTCTCTGTTGATGTTAATTATTTTAATATTTTTGTATCATTCTGCATGAAACTTAACTATTGTATTAGTTTTGTAGTATTAGTTGGAAGAGTTTCAGAAGTGAATAAAAATTTAATTATGTAGGAAGTAGAGTATGGTATAAAGTATACATCATTTGATTAGAATAACCATTATACTTTAAGTTTATCAGTGTCTTATTTTGGGACCTATGATATTTATGTGTTTCAAAAGCTTGTTTATATACTTCAGGGGAACTTATGGGTTTAAATGGGAAACCTAGACATTTACAAGTTATACCTTTTCTTTCATTAATGATGCATTAGTAAAGGCAGAAATGGAATATCAGTAATCATAAAATGACGCACGTGTTACTTTGTTATAACTTGAAAACAAATTGAATAAAAAAAATGCTGCATTGACTGTAAATATCCCAGGGTACAAGCTACAGTGTGGGATCATAATATTTACCCTAGGTTTTGGAGGTGACTGAAGAAATAGGACCCACATTGCAGTGGGGATACACCATCTATCAGTCTTTATCTTTATTTGCCAGTCTCACATAAGAAATAAAGAGTAGCAATTGATATAGAATTAGAAATTAGGAGAGAGAGATGTGGGTGCTCGAGTCCATATCGTCCCACATGGTTTTGAGTTATAACAAACAAGTATAATTAATCAGAGGTTTAGGTTTGATGTTTTTAATGCACTATTTAATTTCATTAAATGTATTTAGTTTTACTGATACATATCAATGATTGTGGTAAATATACTGACAGAAACAGGTTGTACATTGATGTTGTATAACTAAAGTTGTTAGTGTGAAATTTTATAAAATGAAAATCAAACAAATTCAAATGTTTGGAAAGACTTGAGACCTACTAGAGTGTTGATAAGATGATGCTTTTGAGAAAGTCTTTAAAAGGTTTAATGAGTGAACATGAATTTTAAAAATTTTTTTCACTGATAAGATCAACAGGAGAGGAGTTTTATGGAGGATTAGACACTTGTTCTGCAAATATTAAGGCTAATTTGTGACAACTTTGCTATTTTTCTTGTAAGAGCAAAGAAAATTAATTAGCTTATTAAAATACACTCTATGATTTTAAAAATTTAAGAATGGGTTTCTCATGGTGAAACATACTATCTCAGGATATCCATCATAAGTATAATCTTTTACTGTCTTTTCATCATTGCTTTCAGACATGGGATGACAGCAGAATTTTGGGAGCAAGTCAACTTGTCAACTAAAATTAATCAGAATTGGTCTCTGTTGGTACTAAGTTTTGTAGTCAGTAAACAAATTTTCAATATCTTGTGCAAATGTGAACAACTATTTCTGTCCTTATCATGAAGCTAGAAACAATTAAGGAATGTTATGGAGAAAAAAAGTATTTAAATGTGATTGTTTGTAAATTTTTGAAACATTCTGTTGTGTACTTGATTTGGGGGAAGGAAATAAGTTTTTTCTGGAAGTTGAATTTTATGTTTAAGAAATAAGAGGATTTCTTTCAGTAGGTATGGAAAAAACCTATGTTACATCATACATATAAATAGAATTGTATTATTAGGGTATTTGTCTCAGTTTATGATGACAGTATTGTTTGTTTATTAAATATAATCTTCTAATGTCTACAAATAATTTGTGGTCTACGTGGAAATGACTTCAAGATTATCTCTTCACATTATTGTAGTATGTATTGTAGTGCCACTTGCATGTTAAACAACTGAGAGAACTGTTTAGAACTGGAAAATGTAATTGGTTATCTTCAAGCAGTGTTTACATTGATTAGGTTTATACAGTCTAATCAAAACTATAACTAAATCAATTGTCAATATAATAATAAACTAATTGCAAATAGAGATAACAACTTTCTCTATTTTTGGTAATTCTATTTATCCAAGTAATAAAAATGTTACTTTGTTTGCTGCTGAGCACAAAGCTACATAACTGACAAATTAAATCATGAACATCAGATAATATAAAACTTTTAATTGTAAATATGCTTTAATATCTAGTTTATTAACATATAGTTAATAAATTTTGAATATAACTTATAAGGTGCACTTCAACTGAGCTTAGACTGTATGATTAACCCATTCCCATGATTCAGTTCTTCTATTTATGAAGTAATCCTAGTAGTTCTGTGAATACTTTTGAATAAATACTATCCTTTCTTACACAATAAGAACAGGATTGTAAGAGAAAGTGAAGTGACTTTAACTAGTGTACAGATTGTTTACAAGTCCATGCTTTCTGTCATCCAACCTTTTTATAATCTAGCAAGTGGGATTTTTTTTTAAAACTCTTTGGATACTATCAATGGATTTATCTGACTTGACATTTAGAGCTGTTTGGTACGACAAGTGGATTTACCCAACAGTGTTGCAAAAACATTTTATTATGGTGCAACAGTTGGGTTACTCACATGTCCTTGTAATTTCCACACTGGTACAGGGTGTGTATACCTCAATAGAAAAATGTAATGCTGTATTTTATTGTTTCTCAGGATCACTGAAATAACAAAAACATTATTTTGCTGTTTGTAAAATTTAAACTGTAGATCTATTTCTGTACTTCAAAACTGTAAGTTATGGTTCTTGTTTCCGTTGAGAATCAAAGGAGTTACTGTGTACTAATTTGAAAGTTTAGTGCTCTGAGGAACTATTTTGGCATGCTAATAGTATTTTATTTATAAAACAGATTGAGCTTGTAATATGTTTAGACTAAATTTCTGATTTAATATAAATGTGCTCTTTTGCTTCCACAGTTTCTAAATGAAGATGAAATGAATTCTGACTTTGAAAAGTTTTTGTGTATTCCAAGTGTTATAATATATTATATTAAATTATTATCATATTTTAAAATTAGTTCACATACAATGAGATTGTCATTTGCCTTTTTTTTAACCATTAAAAATGTTTAATGTGATTGTTTCTCTCAATTTGCTCCCCTTTATTATTCTCCCATTTTTCATGGAGAGTTGACAATAATCCACGAGGCAGTGATGATTTTCCTATAATCTTGAGAGAGACTGACTGTGGTCGAAGCCACATGACCAGTGTGCCCCAATGGAAGCTGGATCAGGCAAACTAGCCCTCTTTCACTGCTCTTGCAGAACTTAATATTGTCAGCATCTGTAAACCGTCAATAGATGACTGTGCGGCAGCAGCAACTGACTGTATTATACAAGCAGCTGCTCAATGTATTCCTCAAACCTTGACACATTTTCCACTATATCCTCGTCCATGGTGGAATCCTGCCTGCCACATGGAACTGAAGGCTCAAAAAATGGGCCTGGGATACTTTCTGAAGATATCCCACACTCTTGAACTGCATTGCTTTTCAGCGGGCCGTGCACATGCTAGGTGGGTAAGATGTCAAAGCCAAAAGGATTCTTGGATTAAGTTCAGAACCAGCATATCTTCTACCATCTGTTCCAAAGTCATATGGGACAATATTAGAAAATGTTGTGGGCAATATAATTCTGTCCCCTTCTTTATCTTGCCGTCTGATGACCAAGAAGTAACTGATACCCTGAGCATCGCTGATACTCTAGGTAAAAGCTTTTGCCAGGTATCTAGCACTTCTCCTTCTTCTTCCTCCTTCTTAGCCATCAAGACTTGTGCAGAGGAATCACCTCTTTCCTTTTGAGGTGATTGTCTCTATAACTATAATCGTCCCTTTACACTGGTGGAACTGAAACTGGCCCTTCATTGGTCTGGCAGTACATCGGTTGGACCAGATGATGTACACTATGATATGCTGTGCCATCTACCTCTTTCTTCTCTTGCTATTTTTCCAATTGTTTTTAACTGGACCTGGCAGGAGAATGTTTTTCCTATTGTCTGGTACCAGGCTATTGTCCTACCTTTCTCTAAGCCTGGGAAGGACCCCAAGATTCCTTCAAACTACCATCCAATTGCTTTGACGAGCTGTCTCTGTAAGACCTCAGAGAGGATGGTTAGTGCTTGTCTTGTTTGGTTCTTTGAATCAAAGAACCTCCTCCTGCCCACCCAGTGTGGGTTCTGATGACAACACTCAACCATGGACCACCTGATACAACATCTTGTATCAATATTCTTTGACATTGAGAAGGCTTATGATACAACATGGAGGTATAGCATTTTGCGAGACCTCCATATATATGTGTTACGTGGCCATTTGCCATTTTTTATTGAACACTTTTTATTGGACAGGCAATTTCAAAGGTTTGACACTTTCCCATTCTTTTCTTGGAGTCCCTCAAAGCTGTGTTCTATGTTTCACACTTTTCAGTATAAAAAATTAATGCCATCACTGAACAACTCTCTCTCACTGTTACAAATGGGCTCTATGTCGATGACTTTCATTTCTCACATCAGTCGTCGAGCATGAGGTATATTGAATGGCAGCTATAGACTGTTATAAAATCAAAATAATTTTTCATATTTATTCTTGGATAACATTGCTGTATCCACTGGTCAGCCAATCCCACCATGACTTCTTTAAGGTAGACATGCTTGATTGGAAATACTGTCTGCTATTTGCTGAACATCTTTTGAACCATTCTTCCATTTCCATTTATACCTACAGTTTGAACTCAGATGACTGTGTGGGCTCTGCCATGGTTTGTTGTGGTTCTGTAGTTGCTCGAAGAATCCCCTCTACAGCTTCTATGTTCACTGCTGAACTGTATGTCTCTTGCCCTGGGTTATGTAAAACTAAGCATTACTCAAACTGCCAGTGCTCTACTGGTCATGGAATCACTTCATGTTGGTTCTCACCATGTTCTCCCCAATATTCAAAACCGAATGTCCCATTTCCCTATAACATGTACTTCTATCCAGTTTTTCTGGAAACCAGGCTACATTAGTATTTGTGGGAATGAGATTGCTGACACCGTAGCTAAGTCTATCTGCTCTGGCACTATCACTGCTCTGCCTATCCAATACATGGACTATGGTCCTGTAATCAAGGCTCTGTGTCAGCTGGTAGTTGACTTGGAGCATTATAATCTAAACTTGTAACTTTTAATATATATTAATATAAGATTTTATCATTCCATGGTAAATGTTTCAGTTAATAATTTTTTAAAGTAGTTTATGAACTTTACTGAAACTGCCTAGGCCCATTGGACCAAACCCATAACTATTTGTACCCATTAGTTTACATACTAGCAACTTCTAATATATTAAGTGTATATTCACAAAATTTGGTAGATTTTTACTGAACATTACAAGGCTGTTGCACACGAAAAGTCATAATTTTTAATAGATAATTTGTTTTATTAATATTTGTTCATGTGCATTTTAACCTGGGGATTAACTCTCAGTCTTCTACTTTGAGTTATCATTATTATCACAACATAACAAAAAGGATGTCTTTCAAAAATAAACCTCCCATGGACTTTGTGGAGTACTTTCATAAGAAATTTTGTAATACTGAATCAAGTAATACATGTTTTTTAGCCTTTCTGCAATAAAATATAAAATAAATCAAGTATAAAACCTTGGTATTTTCGTAAATTCATAATAATACTTGGTTTTCCGAAATATAAAATTCCTGGTCTTAAAAGAGTTGGTTAAACAATATGTTTATAAAGATGCAAGTAATACATAAATTGCTCTAAAATTAACATCCAGGAGTTGCAAATTATCAAAGAAATCACCATCAAATACTGGTTGCCAACATTCGTATATAGATTTAAGAACTAAGTTAATTCTAAATAAGTTCATGAATGTTAATCATACTGTATTTTTATCATGTGTAAAGTATAGGTTAGGTGAGGTCAGGTTAGGTTAGGTTTAGGTTAGGTGAGGTTTAGGTTAGGTTAGAGTTAGGTTAGGTTTAGGTTAGGTTAGGTTAGGTTTAGGTTAGGTTTAGGTTAGGGTTAGGTTATTTTAGGGTTTGGGTTAGGTTTAGGTTAGGTCAGGTCAGTATTAACAATTTGAGATGTTACTTATTTTTAGATGTACATATTTAGTAAGAATAATCACCAAAATATCATGAAAGTTCAATAATTGCAGTAAAAACTTGTATAATTTTTATTTCTGTTTTTTAAAATTTAGACTTTGGCAAGGGATGTGACAACCATACATTGTTATTTTCTTGAATTTTAAATACATGTTACAAATTAGACAATATTATAAGGAATTGAAATATTTGCTGTTGTAATGCTATCAATATTAATGTGTTCAATTTGTAAACAAGATGATAAATTAAATTGTTTTTAATTGGTCAGTGGAATGTGCAAGTTATCAGGAATGACATATTTTATTTGAAAGAACTCTTTGGTTCTGGTTCTGATACACTGCTTGCCAAAATCTTAAGGCCAATGAACATAAAGAGAAAATATGCATTTTGCATTGTTAGACTCAACCACTTATTTGAGAAGAGCTTCAAAAGAGGAAAATAAGAAAAATGAAAATAAAAATAAAAAAAACTTTTTTAGCATTTAATAGGGAAAATGAACACTATGAAATTAGCCTAAATACAAGCTGGTCAAAAGATTAAGACCATACTGAAACGAAGTGCTAACCAGTAAACATTCAATGAAATTTAGTCATTTGTGTTCAAGCATTAGCATTGTCAACATTTCCCACTGATATCTCCTGTGTTACATTGGGTAAAAACATGGCAAAGGCTAAAAAGTTGACAGAATTTAAATGTAGCAGAATTGTTGAGCGCAAAAGCAAGGTCTCTCTCAACGTGCTGTAGTGGGTGGGATTGGGCGTAGTAAAACTGCTGATGCAAATTTCTTAAAAGACCCTGAGGGATACGGAACGAGAATTTCAAGTGGTTGACCCAAGAAAATTTCCCTGGCGTTGAACAGGAGGATTCGAGGGGTTGTCCAGCAAGACACCAGCTAATCGTCGAACCAGATTAAGGCCCTCACGGATGCAAAATGCAGCTCAAGAACAATAATACAGCATCTATGAGAGAAAGGCTTTAAAATCATAAACATCTTCAAAAGCCATGCTTCCTTCCACACCACAAAACAGCTGAAAAGCACCAAATATGGGATGTAGAAAAGTGGACGAAGGTTTTGTTCTCTGATGAGAAGAAATTTAACCTGGATGGTCCAGATGGCTTCCAATGTTACTGGCACGATAAAGATATCCCACGGAGACATTTATTACACGACCCAGTTTAGGAGGTTCCATCATGATCTAGGGTGCTTTCTTCTTAAATGAAACAATGTATAACCATACAGGGGCATCAAAGAGCAGCTGGCTACATTGGCATTTTGGAGAGAGCATCCTTATTGACTGAAGGCTCTCGCTTGTGTGGATACCACTGGATCTTTCAGCGGGATAACGCTGCAATCCACAATGCCTGCAAGACAAAGGACTTTTTCATGGCAAATAACGTGATTCTTTTGGACCATCCAGCTTGTTCGTCCGAACTGAACCCCATTAAAAATGTTTGGGGGTGGATGGGAAGGGAAGTCTATAGAAATGGATGTCAATTCCAAATCCTGCATAATCTTTGTGAAACCATCTTCACCACTTGGAATAACATTCCAGCCAGCCTTCTGCAAATGCTTATATCTACCATGCCAAAGCAAATGTTTGCAGTTATTCACAATGACAGCAACAACTCACTACTGAGACCTCTTGTTGGGCATTTCCTACCCTGTTTAGGACTTCTTTTTGGTATGGTCTTACATTTTTGACCAGCTAATATTTAGGCTAATTTCAGTGTTCACATTTTCCATATTAAATGCTAAAAAAGTTGTTTTTTTATTTTCCTTTTTCTTATTTTCATCTTTTGAAGCTCTATTCAAATAAGTGATTGAGTCTAAGAATGCAAAATGCATATTTTTTCTTTATGTTCATTGGCCTTAAGATTTTGGCCAGCAGCACATCTACTTTTCAGGCATTTAGTGTTCTGTCAGTTGTGGAATATTAGTGTTTTAGATTTTAATTGTGCATAAAATCCATTTTTCAAAAATGTGAAATTCAGGTTTTAACTTGTTCTTGTTTTTCAACCCTGTAGTCCTAATATGGTTTTTATCATTTATATCTTGCATACAGCCATTACTGACACATACTGTTGTTCTCAACACTGTATCTATGAACATGGTTTTTACCATTTATATTTTGTATACAGCCATTACTGACACCTACTGTTGTTCTCAACACTGTATCTATAAACATGGTTTTTACCATTTATATTTTGTATACAGCTGTTACTGACATCTATTGTTGTTTTCAACTCTGTATCTATGAACATGGTTTTTACCATTTATATTTTGTATACAGCCGTTACTGACGTCTATTGTTGTTCTCAACTCTGTATCTATGAACATGGTTTTTACCATTTTTATTTTGTATACAGCCATTACTGACATCTGTTGTTGTTCTCAACTCTGTATCTATGAACATGGTTTTCACCATTTATATCTTGTTTACAGCCATTACTGACGTCTATTGTTGTTCTCAACTCTGTATCTATGAACATGGTTTTACCATTTATATCTTGTATACAGCCACTACTGACATCTACTGTTGTTGCTCTCAACCATTTAGCTGTGAATATGGTTTTATCACTGATATCTTACAAATAACTGTTAGTAACTGGCTCTGTTTTCAGAACTAGTGATACGTTTTATAATAAATCCAGTAGTATAGTAGTTTGGAATGTCTATCATAGTTGATTACTTTGCTCATATTGTTTTAGAACATGGTACACATACTGTGTTTGTTTTTCAATGTATATCAAACTCGAACAGTGTTTGTGCTCATGTTGCTAGTTTTTTATCTAGGAAAGCAGTATGGTAGTCATGCCGTATTTCCTTTGGAATGTTTACCACCACTATTCCAAGAACAGTTAGAACACTGTTGTCGTCAATTTAAAGAGTACCAAGAAGTTACCATTAAGGAGAACTTGCGTCTGTGGGACCAAATACAAGATGAAGACTCTTCCCTTTTAGACTACTTAAAGGATGAATGTGTGAAGTTCTTTCAGAAGTACAATATCAACTATCTAGAAACCAACAAGAGGATTATAAAAGATAGCAGACCTAATGTGGTAATTGTATAACTTTTTTTCTTTACAACTGATCATTCTAATTAGAGCAAAGTTTTTTGTTATAATTATAACATCATATTTATTATATAACTGTTTTACTCTACTTGATAAACTTTGCTTGTTTCATAAAAGTGGAATAAAAAATAATTTTAACTTTCATTGTTACAGAGATTTTTTTATCAGTTCTATAACTGTTAAAATGTACAAGTTCTAAACTGATTATGAGATTTGTAAAGCATTCACTGCAACAGTAAGTGAACCAAATATTGATAAAAAGTTATTAGACATAATCCTTAAAAATGAATTGAGGTAATAGTTTTATCATTGGATTGAAAGTTTTTCAATTGGTCATTTCCTTTAAGTATTAACGTTTCTTATGTGCATTTGGTCATCTCCTTTAAGTATTAACGTTTCTTGTACATTTGGTCATCTCCTTTAAGTATTAACGTTTCGTTGTACATTTGGTCATCTCCTTTAAGTATTAAGTATTAACGTTTCGTTGTGCATGTGTACATTTGGTCATCTCCTTTAAGTATTAACGTTTCTTATGTGCATTTGGTTCTCCTTTATTTGGTCATCTCCTTTAAGTATTAACGTTTCTTATGTGCATTTGGTCATCTCCTTTAAGTATTAACGTTTCTTATGTGCATTTGGTCATCTCCTTTAAGTATTAACGTTTCTTATGTGCATTTGGTCATCTCCTTTAAGTATTAACGTTTCTTATGTGCATTTGGTCATCTCCTTTAAGTATTAACGTTTCTTATGTGCATTTGGTCATTTTTAAGTATTAACGTTTCTTATGTGCATTTGGTCCTCCTTTAAGTATTAACGTTTCTTATGTGCATTTGGTCATCTCCTTTAAGTATTAACGTTTCTTATGTGCATTTGGTCATGTTTCTTATGTGCATTTGGTCATCTCCTTTAAGTATTAACGTTTCTTATGTGCATTTGGTCATCTCCTTTAAGTATTAACGTTTCTTATGTGCATTTGGTCATCTCCTTTAAGTATTAACGTTTCTTTAACGTTTCTTATGTGCATTTGGTCATCTCCTTTAAGTATTAACGTTTCTTATGTGCATTTGGTCATCTCCTTTAAGTATTAACGTTTCTTATGTGCATTTGGTCATCTCCTTTAAGTATTAACGTTTCTTATGTGCATTTGGTCATCTCCTTTAAACGTTTCTTATGTGCATTTGGTCAATTAACGTTTCTTATGTGCATTTGGTCATCTCCTTTAAGTATTAACGTTTCTTATGTGCATTTGGTCATCTCCTTTAAGTATTAACGTTTCTTATGTGCATTTGGTCATCTCCTTTAAGTATTAACGTTTCTTATGTGCATTTGGTCATCTCCTTTAAGTATTAACGTTTCTTATGTGCATTTGGTCATCTCCTTTATCTCCTTATGTGCATTTGGTCATCTCCTTTAAGTATTAACGTTTCTTATGTTTCTCATATTAACGTCATTTGGTCATCTCCTTTAAGTATTAACGTTTCTTATGTGCATTTGGTCATCTCTCCTTTAAGTATTAACGTTTCTTATTAACGTATTAACTTATGTATTTTGGTCATCTCCTTTAAGTATTAACGTTTCTTATGTAACATTTGTTTCTTATGTCAAGTCATTTCGTTTCTTATGTCATCTCCTCCTTAAGTATTAACGTTTCTTATGAACATTTGTCCTTTAAGTATTAACGTTTCTTATGAACATTTCGTCATCTCCTTTAATTTCGTCATCTCCTTTAAGTATTGACTGATTAGTGTTTTAACTTTATATTTTTAAGTTATTTTCAAATATTTTTAATAAATTGATATAGGCTGAAACGTTAAAAGAAATGTATATTAAGAGACATATTCTTACTTCGTCAACTGTATATTAATTAAAGAAATGTATACTAAAAGATATATTCTTACTTGGTCAACTGTATATTAATTAAAGAAATTTATATGAAAAGACATATTCTTACTTGGTCAACTGTATATTAATTTATGGATCTTATTTTAGGACTACATATTTTCCTGGTTTTGGCTGTTAACCTGCTGAGCTGAAGAAGTGTGCTTTAATTTAGGCATTTTCAAAATTCAAATGTGTTATAGGTTAAACCTGCAGGTTATTATAAAGCTCTAGCCAAGGGTTCTGAGTGGACAAAGTTTATAGATATTGCATCAGTAGTACTATAATTTGATTGTACATGCTTGTAATTTGATCATTTTTTTACACAGAACTGGGTTAATTGCTTTTCTGTTAAATCTAAATGACTAGGAGGTTTGTAAGGTATTAGCTGTGGTTGTTGAAATGAATAGTGTATTACTCTTTATTATAATATAAAGTCATTTCAGAAATGTTGTTTGTTATCAAGCACAAAGGGCTATCTGTGTTCTCTCCATCACAGGTATCAAATATTATTTTGTTGCTAACATGAAAAAATCATTTTGTACTTGGACTGACTTAGTAATGCTGTTGTAAGCTCAGAACTTTTATAAAAATACTTTATTAAAAATGTGATTTCTTTTTGTGTACAATAAGCATGTAATATTTACTTCTTTTTTTTTATTTCATGAAGGTGCACTCAGCAAATTTAAAGCTATATCATGGTGGTTACAAGATTGGTCAAAATGATCACACCTGTACTTGAAGAGTTAAATTTTAATCTGAAAAATATGTTTTGAACATGTTATTTTAAAATGAAACCATTTTAAAATTGTATAAGAAAATTAAGAGGTGGTAAGACAATTTTTAATGTATAAAATTTTTTCTTAGTAATACTCAGCTATAAATTAGTGAAAAATTACAAAATAAGGAAACTTAATACATATATGTATATACTTTTCAGTGTGGAGTTCCTATTAAACATGAAAGAATAGATTCCAAACAATGGGTAACTGCAGGGACAACCTTAAGAAATGTATGGAGTTCAAAGTTTTGTCAACAGCCTCTATTGAATCTATTTCATAGACTCAAAGTTCATGTTCAAGTATGCCTTATTTTTTACAAGTGACTGTTAGTATATATTAGTGCACGTTATTAAACATTAACTAATAGTTTCACTCCAGCTCTTCCTTTTAGTTTTTCATAAGTAATTGTCTTTAAGTTAAACGTGATCAGTTGTTCATAAACAATAACACATGATGTTTTAATAGTTATTTCAGTTTGAATCTGAAACCCTATCCAAACTTTAAAGATACTGATAATATTTGTTTAAGGTTTTACTAATTGTATGTTTTTTTTACTTTCTAAAGTTGTGAAGTTTTTAAAACATTCTTTGTTTAGGCAAAGTATTCATGATGAAACTTTGAAGAATGGACTGCAACTGCCTGTGGTGGAAAAACAAGTGTTTTGGACGACGTTTTGAACATCTTCCGATTTTTGTCTTTAGGCCAGTATGTGTGTGTGTAGATGTTGTCAGTCTTTTATAGTGTCCTGGTGGATTGTGGAGAAACAGTGACAATCCAATCAGTCATAACACGCTCTTCACAAACCACCGGGACACTATAAAAGACTGACAATACCTATACACACGCACACTGACCTGAAGACGAAAAGGCGGAAGATTTTTGAAACATCGTCCTCTACCCTTGTGTCTCCACAACAGGCAGTTGCCATCCATTCCACAAAGTTTCATTTTTAAAATGTTATTTCAAAATTAGTAGGTTGACAGTGTTGTGATACAGCTAGCAAGAGATATAATTGTTTTACAGCCAATGAAAGTAAAATAATGGTCACAGGTGAGCCATCACAGTATATTAAGTTGTTGTTAGTAATGATGATACACCAGGTGAACCATCACAGTATATAGACAAAAATCTATAAGATTCCCACTTTGGTATTCTAAATTCAGATAATTATAAAACAAAAATAATTACAAAACGTACAACAAACCTTTGTTTATTATAGAACAGAATTTTAAGTACTGTCCTTGTAACAAGAACACGACTTTCACTGGGAGTAAACCAGGGATGGATACAGAGGGGGGATGCATCCCCCACACTGACCATACCAAAATTGTGTACGATTGCTTGTAACTTGATATTTTGGAATAAAATCAATAAACGAAAATTCA
The DNA here is from genome assembly GCF_004210375.1 of Tachypleus tridentatus. Classification (NCBI taxonomy): domain Eukaryota; kingdom Metazoa; phylum Arthropoda; class Merostomata; order Xiphosura; family Limulidae; genus Tachypleus; species Tachypleus tridentatus. Next base: position 16,032,310 of record NW_027467782.1, on the reverse strand, counting down.
TAGTCATATATGTTTCTTTTATTTGTTTCTAAATGAATTTCATGAAATTTACGCTGCAGTAAAAAAAAAAAAAAATTACTTCTGGTCAGGTTTAACTCACTGTTACTTAGTCGATCATACTCCCCCTACCAAAAAAATCCTGTATCCACCCCTGTACTAAAACTGAAGGTTTGATTACATCTTTATTGATGTAATTTATAAATATAATTTTAAGACATGGAGCTTAAAATACTTATTTTTTCAATAAACGGTACCACATTTAACAGATAAAAAATTACTGTTTATATTACCACAAACCGAACGCTTTTCCCCTGCAGTACTTTCTGTAAAATGATTTTTTTTCAGAAAATGTTTACTTTTTCTAAATTTTTCAATACGACGCTATCTAAAACACTAATTACTAAGCCTCTCTCAGGTTTTAGAGTAACGTAATTGTTTCTCATTTCAGAAATGTAATTCAGATTTATAGAATGACCTTATGTGAACATACAATTAAAATATTTACACAAAACTTTATGCCTACAAATCATACTTGTCGAAGTATCCTTGGAATGCAATGTGAGAAACCTTTTCATCCAAAATATTGTTCTTTCTTCGCACCGTTTGGTTTTTATTTTAATATCTGGTCTCCTTAGTTACTGTATAGAAATATTTACTAATACTGTGGTTCCGTTTTATTGTTGTCTTTCACAGTTTGTATTGGTTGGAGGTGTAACAATACTGGTGAATCAGTTTTGTAAAGATATGACGTAAGTGAAATAGAATGAAAATAACAGAAATATAAAACTGGTGAGGGATAAGTGGGAAAAGTTAGACGTTAAAAGTTGAGTTATAAAAATAAAAATATCCTTTAAACTTAGTTAAGGAGTTGTACATAGTGTAAATAAAGGGTCGTTCTTCACGATCACGTGTGTAAATTTGTTAGTGAAGATCTCAGAATAACAAGTTTGATATGTGAAAAGTCATACTGGTCATCTGAAGATTTATATGTATATTTGTATTACATGAAATATAAAAATAGAGAGAACCATAAAATGTTTTATGATTAGGTTAAAGTACACAAATAGATGCTGCTGAGAAAAAAAAACGTTTAAAGTTGAAAGGATAATTAATTTACTCGCAGTGATAAAAACACTATACGATAGTGTGACACTCTAGAATAAATGTGTTAAATGGGTTTTGTTTTTCTGTTTAATGTTCCACATTTGTATGAAAAGCGTTCTATTACGAACCATTCAACAATAACACACCGTTACGTCACATGTTGATATGTATATGATAGTGTTATTAACTCATAACAAGTTAGTGTAGAACGTCCTGTTTGTTGTCAACATTTTTCATACCTGTTCTACAGTTATGTAAATAGTTAATATTGAACTTTACTTTCATCCGTAGCTTTTCACACTCAACACGAGGAGTGCCCGTCATATACAGAAGATAGATGAACTGACGAGCAGACACCACGGTTCACAGTATACGATGGCCCGGCATGACCAAGCGTGTTAAGGCGTGCGACTCGTAATCTGAGGGTCGCGGGTTCGCATCATTCCCTTCGCGCCAAACATGCTCGCCCTTTTAGCCGTGGGGGCGTTATAATGTGACGGTCTATCCCACTATTCGTTGGTAAAAGAGTAGCCCAAGAGTTGGCGGTGGGTGGTGATGACTAGCTGCCTTCCCTCTAGTCTTACACTGCTAAATTAGGGACGGCTAGCACAGATAGCCCTCGAGTAGCTTTGTGCGAAATTCAAAACAAACACACACAGTATACATAAAATAATCACATTCAGATGTTGACTACAGCTACTTTGAAAGTCGGTCTTCATTGGTGGTTGTTCAGTCTATCAAGTAATAAAGATTTGTTAACAAACACATCCATAGACTTTGAGATTAGAGGTTAAAATTAATTTAAAATATTAACTGTTTACTGTATAATCTGGTCACATGTAAACAAACATGAAAGTGTGGATGGATTTCATATTTCTTTGTGACTTACATTGAATAAATGTTACAAAATTATAAATTTTGAGTAAAACTGTTCGTACAGATTTATAATTATTTTTACATTTTACTTTAAATGTCAAAGTAAACCTTGACATTTGCTTTTTTTCAGAATTCAAGCTTCGTCACGTTATTCCAAAGTTTCTCCAATTTAAAGAACCAAACCAAAATTTTCGTTAGCTTATCAAATTTCTCTAAAGAGACTGTTGGTTTGTTTTAAATTTGGCTCCAAGCTACCCAAGGATTATTTTCACTAGTCGTCCGTAATTTAGCAGTGAAAGAAGAGAGGCACCTAGAAATCACTACACACCAACAACTCATTCACACACACACAAACTTACTGAAACAGTTCAATGTGTACTCTACTTACCTTACGATCGTTGTTACCAGTGTTCAATACACCGGTGTACTAAACAAGTGGTACCAGTGGACCGAAGACAAATTCCTCGACGTGAACATGTTCAAAATTTGAGGCTGAATTGATTGACTAATAGCGTTCATTCCTAGTTTCATCCTGGCGACCTGATTGTTAACCTAAGTAATTGTAACATAAATAATCAGAGTAAATCAGTTCTAGCTAAAGGTCTTTATTTCTCTTTTCCACCACTTAAATTCAGTGTATATAGTTTTAAGAAATGAAGTTTAAGAGAAAACTTCTTTCAATAAACGGTACCATAGTTAATACATAAAAAATTACTGTTTGTATCAGCACAATCCGAATACTTTTCCCCTGCAGTACTTGATGTAAAAAAATCTTTATTTTTCTTAGAAACCTTCACTTTTCTAAAAGTTTTCAGAATCACGCTATCTAAAACAGCTCAGTGTTCGCTAACACTAATTACTAAGCCTCTGGCAGAGTTAAGAGTAACGTAAATGATATTTCCAAAATGTGCAACTTTTGTTTCTTATTTCAAGAATTTAATTCAGATTTATCGAATGATCTTATGTGAATATACAATTAAAATATTTATACAAAACTTTATACCTACAAATTGTACTGGTCGAAGTACCCATGAAATGCAAGGTGAGAAACTTTTCACCATAAAATTTAGTTCTTTCTTCGCACAGCTCGGTTCTTACTTTAAGATTTCGTCTCCTTAGTTACTATATGCAAATATTCAATAATATTATGCTTACATTTTATTGTTGTCTTTCTCAGTTTGTATTGGTTAGAAATCAAGCAATATATCATGCTTGAAGTACCTGGCTGCCATATGTTCACAATGAATAATACAGTGAACAAGGAGAAACTCTGTAAAGCTGGGATCACTTTTCATAAGTGCAATTAATCCTTCATTTTTCCCCACCATTGCAGGTGCTACATCTGTTGCACACTGACGAGTTTACCCAGTGGAATATCAGTATTTGTTCTGTCAAACGCATATTTAATGTCAACACCACGAGTTGTTTTTTTTCAGTGCCAGAAAGTCCAACATTTTTTTCACAGTTACATCAGAGGAAACATAACGAATAAATACCGCCAGTTGTGAGTTGTCTTGTATGACTGTAGATTCGTCAAGGGCTAAGCTGAATGCAAGAGAATTCTTTAAATCATTTTGCATTTCGCGTGCGACTTCAGTGCTGATCTGGGAGATACGTCTCTCTTTAGTGTGGCGTGAAGCTACTGGTTGTGCTGTTAATCACTGAAGTTTTGTTATTTGAAAGTGACACTGCAGTAACTTCAGCGATATTCTTGTTAACAAATTCACCATGATAATATAGGCGTTTAGTACGAGAAATATTCCATTATATAACAAAACTAGCTACATTCGTTGTATCAACTTCCTTACTGAACATTGTAAACAGTATCTGCTGGCTATTTATTGATGATTTTAACACAGTTAAATTCTTTTTTCTGTAATTATGATTTAGGTGGATAATCAGACGATACGTTTTTGTGATTTGTTTCATAGTGGCGTTTCAAGTTACTGGCTTTGTAATGACTGAGTAACACGTTGCAGGTAATATATAAAGATTTACCTCCTTTAACGGTGAATGTAAAATATTCCGCCCACTCTGGCTTAAAATTTCTGTTTTCATCTACACACTTTCGCTTCTTACAATTTGATGACGTCAACTTCCTTCACAAAATTTTCACAGACACAGTGAAAAAAAGCATTACTTTTAAAAAAATTTTACGTAATACATTGTTTAAACCATTGTTTTAAATATAAACGACAACAGCTAAGTATTTACAAATACAATGGTACCTCGGTTCTCGAAATTAATCCGTTTCAGAAGGCAGTTCATTAACCGAATCAATTTTTCCCACAAGAAATTTGTTTTCTTTTTTGAATTTCGCACAAAGCTACTCGAGGGCTATCTGTGCTAGCCGTCCCTAATTTAGTAGTGTAAGACTAGAGGGAAGGCAGCTAGTCATCACCACCCACCGCCAACTCTTGGGCTACTCTTTTAGTGGGATTGACCGTCACATTATAACGCCCCCACGGCTGAAAGGGCGAGCATGTTTGGCGCGACCGGGATGCGAACTCGCGACCCTCAGATTACGAGTCGCACGCCTCAACACGCTTGGCCATGCCGGGCCTTCTTGGAAGGAAGCAATAATATTAATGTTCCAGAAAGAAGGAAAGCCAGCGAATAAACCGAACAACTTCCGCCCAATTAGTCTAACCAGTTGTATCGGCAAAATATTAGAGGTAATTAGTAATCGTCTTTCCGTATACTTAGAAGAAAATTCAAAATTACCCGAAATTTAAAACGGATTTCGAAAAACCGCCAAACTACAGACCACCTGATTCGACTTACAGAATCAATTATTGACAGTTTTAATAAAAATGAATGCACTGTAGCTTGCTTTCTCGATATTGAGAAAGCGTTTGACACAGTGTGGCATAATGGATTACGACGTAGGTTACAGGAAATGGCTTTACCCCAGGAAATTATTCGTTGGCTGCCCAACTTTCTGAACAACCGAATGTGCAAAGTAGATATGAATGGGGCCCACTCAGGGTCCTTTTCACCCGAAGCAGGAGTCTCGCAGGGAGGGGTTGTTAGCTCTATGTTATTTATCATGTATGTGAGTAATATGCCTCTGTCAGACCTAAATTTAGGTTTTGCATCACAGTTTGCTGATGATGTAGCAGTCTGGAAAAATCCCCCACTCCTTCAATAGCAGCAACGAACCTACAACCAGTTCTAAATAACATCGAAGAATACTGCCAGAAATATAGAATTAAAATCAATATTCCGAAAACCCAAGTTATATTGTTGAGCAGACTCAATAAACTGAAAAAAAGATCCACCAAAGCTATACATGAATGGTTCACTTTTACTGACTGCTACTTCTGCTAAATTTCTCGGTCTAACTTGCGATAGAAAATTAGCGTAGTTACCGCATATTAAAAATATACTGATACGAATCTGGAAAAGAGCAAATTATGCAATAAGTATTTTAGGTAAAAACCAAGGAACATCACCAGACAACACACTTAAAATCTACAAAACATACATTAGACCCATAAGAGAATATGCATCTCCTGCATGGATAGCACCCACACATTTACAGAAACTACAACGAATACAAAATTAACTTCGGCATAAAGTACCACGCAGCACTTCATCCACATTTCTGCACAAATATGCAAACATAGACACAATATCTGAAAGACTCTTGCATAATTCTATAAAATATTTTAATAAGAATTGACATAAGAATGACTTAATGTGTGATCTCGACAGATACCACGTACATGATGTAAATAGTCTTAAATATCTTTCCCCTTTTAACATGTATTTAAGGAATGTTACACAAGCTGGCCACTACGCACTAGTTGTTGTTGTTTTGAATTAAGCACAAAGCTACACAATGAGCTATCTGTGCTCTGCCCACCACGGGTATCGAAACCCGGATTTTAGCGTGCAAGTCCGCAGACATACCGCTGAGCCACTGGGGGGCCTATGCACAAGACACTTAATTATTGTTTTCCATTATTGTTTCATAATTTTCTTTTATAATTCTCTTATATTTTTATATTAATTAATTTTATTTTATTGTTACGACTAATAGTAGTATCGTTTTCTCTATGGAGAAAAGTAACATATAAAAAAAATACAAAAAATATATTGAAATGAAAATCAAACAAAAAATAAAAGAAAAAATATTTAAAAAATTCTTTTCGTGTCCATGCATGGACTGTGTCCTGAAGCGGGCCCGAGTACGGTGTTACACTCTATCGGCCTAGCCCAAAGCTATAACTAACTAACAAACCCTGAACGTCATCAACGTTCGGGAAGGAGGAAGAGGCACCTGACCTTTCTGGGTATTTCACATCAATACCCAAATACCCACTTAGAGCGAACGAACGAATGTAGTAATTGAAAGCTTAGTAACAAGGTTTATTTGTAAGTGTAGTCACTGAAATTTGTAATTAGCGTTAATCATTTGATTCTTGTTAATTAAATTTTTTTATAAATCACCACAATAATATATTATTAATCTGCTATTACTAAAATATCTTCATTATGCGGACATATTTAACACTTAAACTTTGAAGAAAATATAGATTATGACTCAGAATCCGATTCGAACTGAATGAAATTGGATGTCTTATTCGATTTCGAGCCAAATTTAGCTATCTGGAAACTAAAGTGACACACCAACTTGTTATGTATATGTAGGCCTCTTGTAACCAGGCGTAGATTTAATTATAATTTTAAGTTGTGAATGTACATATTGTAAGTTATTAGTAATAATGAGCGAAGGAAGTTGTAATAATGTGATAAAAATGTAGTAATCATTAAGTTTGTTTGTTTTGAATTTCGCGCTAAGCTACTCGAGGGCTATGCGCTCGTCGCCCCTACTTTAGCAGTGTAAGACTAGAGGGAAGGCAACTAGTGATCACCACCAACCGCCAACTCTTGGGCTTATCTTTCACCAACGAATAGTGAGATTGACTGTAACCTCATAACGCCCCCACGGCTCATAGGGCGAGAATGTTTGGTGCTACGGGGATTCGAACCCACGACCCTCAGATTATGCGGGCCTTAACCCATCTGGCCATGCAGGGCCACTAAGTAAGAGTAAGACTTAAGATAATTTGAATTAGGTTGGTTAAGAATCCCAGTGGTAGTGATACTACATTAACAATAATCTGAATAAATGAATAACATATATTGTCTATAATACTTACAGAACCATTTTTCTAAAGTTTTATTATTTTAATTTTATTTTAATACTTGTAATTAAACCATGAATTATGATGTTCTTGCTTCATAGTTGAGGTCTAACAAATAACTTAATACTTAGTATTAAATATTTGTACTGACAGTACAATAATGTTTGATACTTAGAAGTTTTTACAATATTAATAAAATGTTTATTTTCTTACTAATATTCAAATTTTCTATAATATTCAAATATAATAAACCAAAATCTGTTTGTTTCAAGTTCTGTTCTTCATCTGAGAGAAGATTTTCCTGAAAGAAACAAAACAAACCGATTAAGTACTTCTGTCTATATGTGTGAAATTATTAATATCTTGTTAACAGTATATCACAAAATGAACACTGCAGAAGTTGGAAATATGTTTTGATACATGAAAAGTTACCTGTACACATAATATGGACTGCACAAGGTGAAAGTTAATGTGTGTATAGCTAACTCTAAAAAGATAATCTGAAAACAGTCAAGGATTCTCATTAAAACATTATAATCTAAACTTGTAACTTTTAATATATATTGATATAAGATTATTGTTCCATGGTAAATGTTTCATAATGGCAACTTCTAATATATTAAGTGTATATTCACACAACTTGGTAGATTTTTACTAAACATTACAAGACTGTTGCACACTAAAAGTCATAATTTTAATAGATAATTTGTTTTATTAATATTTGTTCATTTGCATTTTAACCTGGAGGTTAACTCTCAGTCTTCTACTTTGAGTTATTATTATCACAACATCACAAAAAAAATGTCTTTCAAAATAAACCTCCCATGGACTTTGTGGACTACTTTCATAAGAGATTTTGTAATACTGGATCAACTAATTCATTTTTTTAGCCTTTCTGCAATAAAATATATCAAATACAAAACCTTAAAAACTTTAATACACAAACAACATTAGACTCGGCATGGCCAAGCGTGTTAAGGCATGCGACTCGTAATCTGAGGATCGCGGGTTCGCATCCCCGTTGCGCCAAACATGCTCACCCTTTCAGCCATGGGGGCGTTATAATGTAACGATCAATCCCACTATTCGTTGGTAAAAGAGTAGCCCAAGAGTTGGCGGTGAGTGATGACGACTAGCTGCCTTCCCTCTAGTCTTACACTACAAAATTAGGGACGGCTAGCACAGATAGCCCTCGGGTAGCTTTGTGCGAAATTCTAAAACAAACAAACATCATTACAATTTATGATAATGGTTGTTACAAATAAATGATTTATTTATATAAATTTTACAAACTCACAAATAATTTAGTCTCTCTTTGGTTCAGAATTGAATATTGTATCGGTGATCCAGGTCCACGATTAGCGAATTAATTCTGACTTGATGTTGTTATACCTTGCTCAAGTTAACTTGCCCTTTATTCTTAGCTGTCCTTGCACCACTTACAAGGTAACTTTTACCGACGAAGATATTTAATGTCCTCTAAGAAATACTAACGTCATAAGTTAATTCACTTATGTTAAATGGATTGTAATGTTCGAAATCTATAAATATTCCTGGTACAATTCTGTGGTTTTACGACGTTGATCACATTACAGCTTACGAAGCTTATAGTGTACTGACTCTTGCGACCAAACAACATACTATTTTTTCCCGCGTTTTTGCGATAGCTTTTTATAGCTCATAGTTTCTAGAAAGTTCGGTAGACAACAATTGTTGATTTATGCTCCACCAATCAACATACTATTTTTTCCCGCGTTTTTGCGATATCTTTTTATAGCTCATAGTTTCTAGAAAGTTCGGTAGACAACAATACTGTCAATCACTGATTATTACACACGTCATACATTGTTGATTCTATGCTCGAAAATCTTCTAAATATTTAGAAACAGTTCGGACATGCGCAATACACATTTACAAATGTACGTTACGTTTATTAAACTTAAATAAATGTATAATAGTAAATCCGTGACGTGATGGATAAATTTTAATGTCAGAGAAAAGGAGAGCTGGTGAGTAAAAGTGGCTCACAGAACTGTTATTGCAGTGGTTCTCAACCTTTTTGTATGTTTCAAGAAATCATTCTCTTCTTTAAGGTCGATTCTTGACAGTGTTTCGAACTCTTTGGCTGACATGTTGTAGATAACTAGTTTTTCTTCGTGGTCAATGTGGAGCCCAAGACGTTACCAAAGATGTGGGAAATGGCTTGTGTCCATAAAAACTTTAAACACAATACAATAATACTACGAAATACTTAACAACTATAGTTACCTAATAAACGGTAAGATTAATCTTTCACTGAATATCAAAATCAATACTCATGAATAAACTAACTTTCATTTAAACAAAACTATTTCTTAAATAAATTTGTCCCGACGAAAGTTTCGAAATTATTCAACTGAAACTTAGGTTTAACGTTGAAAATATGCCTCTTTTTAGAGTAAATTGGTAGACATCACGAAAAACCATGAGGTTTTAAAAGTCTCGTTGTAAAAAAGGGTTTCATATGCTAAATAATTACAATGGTCAACACATTCAACAAACATTGATATTTTTTGTTCACAGAATTCATTTGACTGACGTACAATAACGTTCTCCATTTTTAAACTGTTTTGACCACTTTTGTATTTACATGTTTTAACTCTCTGGTGTAGTATTTATCTATTATTTAGAAATGAAAATGTTGTTCTAAATGTCTGTTCATAGATCCTACACAGTCTCCTGTGTATATATGTTTCTACTTAACAACAAACAAGGCCCGGCATGGCCTAGCGCGTAAGGCGTGCGACTCGTAATTCGAGGGTCGCGGGTTCGCGCCCGCGTCGCGCTAAACATGCTCGCCCTCCCAGCCGTGGGGGTGTATAATGTGACGGTCAATCCCACTATTCGTTGGTAAAAGAGTAGCCCAAGAGTTGGCGGTGGGTGGTGATGACTAGCTGCCTTCCCTCTAGTCTTACACTGCTAAATTCCCAAACAAACAAACAAGAAACAAATCAACTAACTACTCACAGGACCAATGGTTAACAATTTTGTTGGAAGAAAGTCTTCTTTTATGAGCTAGAAACATCAAACAAGACCAGCACCAATGAAAATAGGTATAACATATGAAAGATAAAGACCACTATCGACACATAGTTGTGCTGCGTATTGACACTGCTAGAACCCTGGTTTTGATACCTGTGGTGAGCAGAGCACACATATAGATCTTTATGCTTAAATATAAAACAAAAGATAAAAGTGAAACGCAATTGAATCCATTCTTGGAAATTTTGCTTCAGTTCATATTAAACAGTCAACGTACCAACAAAGTTTTGAATTCCTCAAAATCTATTATAAATAGGTAACCAGGAACAGGGCTTATAAACCGTGGAAGATAACGATATTTACTTTCTGATCTTATATTTCTCAGACAGCTCATAATCTAGAACTCTCAACTATTTTACATCAACATAGAATGAGGAATAGCAGGATAACATTTACGTAACTTTCAAAATAATGTAATTACATTTTTTTAAAATAAATGTTTCTGTGAATATAAACCTAAAATTTGTGTCAGAAAGAATTTACCTAAAATAGTTATTGTTTATTTAAATACAAGGGTTTTATTTCCACAGTGTGCTTCGACTTTGGAAGCAGTATTTTTAACATACGAAAACAGAGTACCTGCTAACATTTCATGGCTTTAACGTTTCACTTAACTAAAACTAGAATCTCCAATCATCTCTTAAATAACACTTTGACTTTATATTTGTATTTGATATGGCTGTTTAGTAGGCATTTAAATGTGCTATGCTGATAAAAAGAAAATAATGTGTACATTCGATACGACAGAAAAGTAATTTCTAACGCCAAGAATAACTAAGAAATAATTTAAATAAACGTACCCACTAAACTGTGGTGTTTCCATGTAAGATCGTTACTATTACTATTTGTAAAGCGATACTGTAGATCAAATGAAAAGAAATAATCTGTGTAAGTTTCAATGTGTATTATTGTACTTATTATAAATCATACTTTCACAATCTAAAACTGAATCATCTATTAAAACATACCTTTTCAGTACGTCACTATATTACTGAAAAAGACAAGGGTTCGATTCCCCTGGATGGGCTCAGCAGATAGCCGATGTGGCTTTACTATAAGAAACACACACACACACGTGTGTTTTTTCAAAAGAATCTTTATTTGAGCTACAGATACAAAAAAGACATTACACCAACATAGAATGAGGAATAGCAGAATTACGTAACTGTTTCTTTATTTAAATTTTACATAATTTTGTTTTAAACGTTTATTCAATTAGTGATTTTAACATCAAAATAAATTTTCCACACAAAGCTATGAACTTCAAGGAAGTAGTCATGGAAATTGTACTGTTCTCAAATAACATGAGCAAAAACTATTAATTTGGTTAATATTAGTACACATAAAGTTGAAAGTAGTAACTACTAAGTCTAATTCAAATTAAAAATATACTTCTTATGTTTTCCAAAATTTCAATCTCTTTATGATACGATGAACTGCATTTTTAATTGTAGTCATGTTTGGCCTTGGTTGTTCTTCTCGGATGATGCGTTCGTTGTCTGTAAAGCAACCATTGGGTTGTGAGATTTTCAGTTGATTTATTGCGCCACTCAGAAGAACACGTGATGGTGTATCCTAGTTTTGACACAGATTGAAACAGAAGGCAATTATATATTGTCTTTACAAACTTGTAATACTTTTTTAAAACACGTGGACACCTTCCATCCAAGATGTTTAAAGTGTTTGTCAGCCTTTGGTTTCACTTTTGGTAAAGTTTCCATCAGACTTTTCTTTGAGCCGTGAATCGTCATTAAATATCCACGATCAGTAAATTCCGTCTGAAACATTAATGTTTTATCAATGCAGCTGATGAAATCATCCTCACGCTCTTTTTTGATCTTGAAGAAGCTTTGGTGATAAAATAACTTCTGCTGGTTCAGTTTCATAACATGTAATTCCTTGTATGAATGTATTAATACTCGTCTTCAGGAATAATGAAATGTCTTTATATAATGAATAAAGAAAGGGAATATGGTCCCACATCCTTGAAACTGATATTTCTTATCTTCAGGAAGATACCAATGTTGTTCAGGTGCTGGAGTGGTAAGTGAACTGCCTAGTTTACATTTGGAGAGCGTTTCAACTGGAATCCTGTGTCTGATTCCACCAATACTCAAACGTATAGTCTTTATTCCTTCAGGAAACATGGAAAAATATCAAGCTCTACTTATTTTACCTGAGATTTTTATTTCTCAAAATCTCATTATTTTACTTGCTATCGTTCATTAACTTGTCATGTAGTAACTATATTTCATAAATGTGTACATATTTTCATATCTAAGCATTACTTTTTAATTATTGATACGTAATACATTGTTTTATCAATAAACGACAATAACTATCATTGAATAACTTTTCTTTCCACGTTTCCTCATTTCGTAACCAATCAACAAAATACTTGACAGAGTGACGTACGATGGCTTGAGGGGTGAGTTGGAACCTTCATCTTCTATTTAAATAAACGTCACTATACGTGTGTATCTGTTCATTAAACGTTTCCACATTTATTGATAAAAGAGCACCAAACTTGACATAGTGATTCAGTAAGACATGGGCTTCTCTTTTACCAACGAACAGTGAGATTGACCGAAACCTTATAACGCCCCCACGGCTAAATGGGCGAGCATGTTTGGTGCGACGGGGATTCGATACCGCGACCCTCAGATTACGAGTCGAAATGCCTAAATCGACTTGGCCATGCAAGGTCACCAAGACTTAAGATAATTTGAATTAGGTTGGTGAAGAATCCCAGTGGTGGTGATACTATATTAACAATAATATGAGTAAATGAATAACGTTAATACGTAATATTAATAGTAATTCAGTGGCATGGTGATTTGACGAGCTGTGAAGTGTGATAGATACAAATACAATTAATTGGATACTTTATCATGATAGTAGTTTCATACTTTTGACTCAGAAGTTCCAAACTTATAAAAGGCAATTGTGCAAAGTCAAGTAACAAAATCTTTCATTATAACACCCATTTAATGTTGTGGAATTGTTTGGTATCCTAATAACTTTAGGTTTCAAGCAAAGTAGTTTAACTGTATAGTACTGATAATAGTGTCTCACAAATAATCAGTTAATATTAGATTCACATAAAACAATTTATGGAATAAATATACCCTCCAAGACCAACATATATTGTCTATAATATTTACAGAGCCATTTTTCTATAGTTTTATAATTTGAATTTTGTTAGTTTAGTACTTGTAATTAAACCATGAATTATGATGTTCTTGCTTCATGCGTGAGGTCTAACAAATAGCTTAATATTTAGTAGTAAATATTTATACTGTTGATGTTCATCATTTTAATATTTTTGTATCATTGTTCATAAAACTTAATTATTGTATTAGTTTTTGTAGTATTAGTTGGAAGAGTTCCAGAAGTGAATAAAAATTTAATTTGTAAGAAGAGTATGGTATAATTGTCACTCTGCTCTAGTGACAATTCTCTAAGCTTTTTGGGCAATGAAAATAACACTTAATATAATGTGTTAAACACTCTCTGTGTGAAGGTTTATTTGTGAAGTTTTATGAAATTTATTTCTAACATACACCGGTACCATATGTTAGTTCCTTACTAGCTTCTTTCTATATAGTTAACACACTGCATTGAGCACCATGACAGTTATTTCAGATTTTAAATTTAATCACTATGTTCATTCAAACAAAACCCTTATGATATGTCCTTGGTACAAGTTTGTGGAAATTCTAAAGAATGACAAGTATTCTCATACTGATTCATCGGTTGTCAACAGTAAAGTATTACCATGTTGATTTTGGTATAAAATATTTGAGTTTTTTTACGTGGTGACATGGAAGAATTAGCCCCACAAAATGGAAAGAATGACAAAATATTTTCTTGTCTTAACACTTTTGTGTTTGTGTTTTCTTATAGCAAAGCTACATCGGACTATCTGTTGAGTCCATCGAGGGAATCGAACCCCTGATTTTAGCATTGTAACTCCGTAGACTTTCCACTGTAACAGCGGGAGACAACACTTTTGTTCAGTACTGTAATTGAATACTTGTTAGATATGATTTTGGTTTGTTTTGTTTTAAATTTCACGCAAAGCTACTCTCTGCACTAGCCATCCCTAATTTAGCAGTGCAAAAATAGAGGGAAGGCAGCTAGTCACCACTAACCACCGCCAACTCTTGGGCTACTCTTTTATTAACGAATAGTGTGATTAGTCGTAACATTATAACGTCCCCACGACTGAAAGGGCGAGCATGTTTGGTGTGATGGGGATTCGAACCCACGATCTTCAGATTGCGAGTCGAGTGCCTTAACCGCCTGGCCATGCTGTGCTCACTCGGGAGTTACAAATTTACATAAAATTTAGAGATTTATAGAAATATCTGAGACAAAACAGAAAGAACGATAACACCCAGAACAATATTTATTAGAAATACAGGGTTTTCGGAAAGTCACTGTGCACTTATATATTTATTAACAGACATGTTTCAATATCGAATAGGAGGTAAATATGAATGATAATTGCAAAAAATGTTGAAAGTGACCCCCGTTGGCATCAATACAGGCTTGGATCCTTCTTATTTTGTTTCTAAACACCGCTATCAGTTGCTGGCTTGAAATAGACTGAATGAATGCTGTTATCGCTGTTTTCAAAACTACACAGTGACTTTCCGAACACCCTGTATAATCTCACAAAAAAAGCAAATTACAATTGTAGTGTGTTGTAAAATAGAAGGAAAGATAGTTTCACTTGATAACGAACCAGTAGACAGTAGAGATCAAACTTTAACAGAAACTGAAGGACGGTCTTTAACAGGATAATTACAATGTGGTTGGCACAGAGAAATAGCAAGCTTTTCGTGGAACTGTTGACAGTTTAATCCACACTGAAATACAAGGATGAAGGTAATATTGACAACAGTAAGATACACATTTAGTACGAAGTAATCCAAATGGGTGTATAGCCACTATAAAACTACCACTGACAACAGGTGACAGGATGAAAGGTTTTAAGTGGACAATGAAACACACACAACGAGATGACCAAAGTTAGAAACGTGTACTTTTAGCAGGTGCATTCTATATCGAATTATCTGGTAAGGATGAAAGACATTTTGCTTGATGGGATAGAGAAAAATGGATCAATGGAATATTCACAACAATGGTTTGGATTTCACAATTAACATGTTTTACGCTGAATAGGCTTATATAAAAACTGAGAAAGTTAATTAAAAGGCTTAGCTGAACTGTGGAGAGTAATACGGGACATTTGTAACGATAATCCACAATTACATATTGACAAACGGTAGAGCAGCATGAGAATACGGTGTAATGTTTCATGTGATGAGAAGGTCTCACATCAAAATGATAATCACGCCCCTCGTCATGTTGACAAAACGTTAAAATCCCTTCACTATAGATCTCTTTTAGTAGGATGGTCAAATTCCTGAACTCTTTATGGTTATTATTCTGTTAAAGATCTCAATGCCGTAAGATAAACCAGATAGTAAAACTTGTGTCTATAAAGATAGTAACGAAGATGGTACACTACATGGAAATTTCTAAAAACGCTTTATCAAAAGTATAGCATCTTTTTACGCAGTTATTTCATGACTTCCTTATATAGAAAAAAAGATTTTCCTTTCTCTCCTATTACACTATTTTTTCTAGTGATGGTGAGCTTTTGGTAAGATAACACTGGTATTGTGGTAAAACTTTCTTTTGGAATACTTAAATTCTTTTTTTCTCTCAATCTTATCTTAATCATTGGGATAAAATATTATGGTATGGAAATCTATACTCTAACATACTCCATTGATAATTAGAGAGTTAAACAGCAGTATCGAATCATATGGCATGGTAATCTATACTTTAACATACTCCATTAATAGGTAGAGAGTTAGACAGTAGGATAAAATCATATGGTATGGTGATCTATACTCTAACACACTCCATAAAATAGCAATGGGTGGTAAGCAGTGTCGGAAAAGTCCCTAGTAACGGGGGGTAAGCAGTGGGGAAATGTCCCAAGCAACAAGTAGATAAGCAGTGGGGGAAATGCCCCTAGCAATGGAGGTAAGTTGTGGTGGAAATGTCTCTAGTATCGGGAGTAAGCTGTGTGTCAAATGGCCCAAGCAACGGGCGGGTATCAGCGGGGGAAATGTCCCAAGCAACAGTGAGGTAAGCAGTGAGGGAAATTCCCTGAAAACGGGGGGTAAGCAATGGGATGTCCCTAACAACGGGGGGTAAGCAGTGTCGGAAATGTCCCTAGCAACGGGGGGTAAGCAGTGTCGGAAATGTCCCTAGCAACGGGGGGTAAGCAGTGTCGAAAATGTCCCTAGCAACGGGGTAAGCAATTTTGGAAATGTCCCTTGAAACGGGGGTAAGCAGTATTGGAAATCTCCCTAGCAACATTTGGGTAAGAAGTGTTGGAAAGGACCCCAGCAACGAGGTGTAAGCAGTGTTGGAAATGTACCAAGCAACGAGTGGTTAAGCACTGTTGTAAATGTCTCTAGCATCGGGGAATAAGCAGTGATGATGATGATGATACTAATGATGATGATACCACTGATGATAATGATGATAACGACACTAATGATGATGATACCAATGATGATGATGATGATGATGATACCACTGATGATAATGATGATATACGACACTATGATGATGATGATACTACTGATGATGATGATGATGATGATGATGATACTATGATGATGATGATGATACTATGATGATGATGATGATGATGATGATGATACTAATGATGATGATACCACTGATGATGATGATGATATACCACTGATGATAATGATGATATACCAATGATGATAATGATGATACCAATGATGATGATGATGATGATACCATGATAATGATGATGATACCAATGATGATAATGATGATGATATGATGATGATGATGATGATGATGATGATGATACCACTGATGATAATGATGATGATACGATACTAATGATAATGATGATGATACCATTGATAATAATGATGATGATGATACAAAAGTTAATAATGATGATACAAAAAATAATAATGATGATGATGATACAAAAGATAATAATGATGATGATGATGATATTAATGATGATACTAATGATGATGATACAAAAGATAATAATGATGATGATGATGATGATGATACTAATGATGGTGATGATACTTGATCGTCAGCTTTTAGATTATTATAATCAAATCACAAGGGTGCCAGCTCTTAGACTATAATAATTACATCACTTGACCGTCAGCTTTTAGACTATTATAATCAAATCACATGACTACCAACTCTTGGACTATTATGATTACATCATTTGACCATCACTCTTACGGTATACTGAAAACCACAAAGTGCTTGCGCCATTTGTTTCTGCAATGGGATGCGAACCACGGATCCACAATCCAACACGTTAAGTGCTAAATCACATCCTGCCCAGAGAGAACGAGCGAGCCACATAAGAGGAAAAATGTACTTGAGTAAAAGACAAATGTTGGAAGAGAATTCTTCTTTAGATACGGTGTGTTTTATTTACATTTATATTGCATTAAAATATTGTAAATAAACAATGTATATCAAAACTTTGTTTTCTGATGTCATTTGTGTTATTTATACGATAAAACTTAAATCATCAATCTCATACACTGGCACAGTTTTCTTTATTCTTATACAAGACGGTAGAGTACGTTTTGACACCGGAAATCCGATAAATATCTTTAATGGTTCATGTGCAACATGTGTGTTTCACACGTCTCACGCTACTGTTTAAAATAGCAATATTTAGAATGTGAAATTATATTGAAAATTGCTTCGGTCACGGATGACGTTATTCACAGTTCTTGCTCCTAAAGGACAAGAAAGGATGTTTAGTTACGTACAGGAGAAAGTTATTCGTCAAGAAGAAAATGATCGAAAAAGTGCATTGATTGTCTACCGAGAAACCACGATAGCTCAGAAGAGAGTTTTAATATCAATAACAGTGGTTGTACACGCACGACACAACCTCGGACATGCGCATTTTATTTCACAGAAGATGTTTATCTTCTGTTTAATTACGAAAGCTTAAAGAAATTTAGGTGTATGTTTTTTTGACAACACTGGGAAAAGTCGGCTATTTCTATAATTCGTTTTTGGTTTGTTTGTTTTTTTGACAAACTTCAGAAACATTTCTATCTTAAAAATCTAACCGCGTCTTGACCATTTGGCACGATCGCGAAATCTAATATAAGAATCAGAGTACTTTATTTCTATGAGGGAGTTAATGTGGACAACATTACATTCAAGAAAGTGGCGCCACAATAAAGATTTTCTATCAGAAATTGGGTCAAAGATCAAACTGTTTCAGGTCAACACTACATTCCAAAGGTGGATAGGTAATACAGATTACCTATTAGAGATTGGGTCAAAGATAAAATATTTCGGGTCAACATGACATTCGAGAAAGGTGGCGTCACAGTAAAATTTCCTGTTAGAGATTAGGTCAAAGTTAAAACTGTCTCAACGATTTCCGCTTCGCGCCGCCGTTTCATTTCTGTATGAGAAGTTAAAGTTTAACGTGATCATAAAAGATATTGTGTAGAAAAACCCAGACTAACTTTCGGTTGGGACAAGTTCTTTTGTTGAAGACTACAGCAATAATTATGATCTCCACGCCCCACAGGTTTATAACCAATGTCACTCCCTTGAATTAACTCTAGTAACACTCAACAAGCGTGTTAAGGCGTGCGACTTGTAATCTGAAGGTCGTGGTTTCGCATCCCCGTCGCGCCAAACATGCTCGCTCTTTCAGCCGTAGGGCGTTAAAATGTAAGGGTCAGTATTTGTTGGTAAAAGAGTAGCTCAAGAGTTGGCGGTGGGTGGTGATGACTAGCTGCCTTCCCTTTAGTCTTACACTGCTAAATTAGGGGCCCTCGAGTAGCTTTGCGCGAAATTCAAAAATGAACAAACACTCAACAATGTTTAACCTCCAGAACAGTATAATTATTCTTAATACACTCCAACAAATAATATCAACAAAAGAGTGTCTTTCAGAGCTCAACCTGTGTTATAGCAGAAACAATCATATTGTAGTGTCTTTCAGAACAATTACTGGTGATTTTAACAGGGCGTTTCGGATGAGAAACTTTTACAACAAACGTGAGCAAACAAGTTGTAATGAGTGTCATTGTAAATATACGTTTTACTCAAGCACGTGAATATTGTATGCGTACTCTCAGTTTGTGTATACAAATATTTCTACAATAAATTTTAAAATTATAATCACTGCCGTATAACTCTGTTTTACACAAGGAAATCAGGAACGTTTTACCTAAGATTAAAAGAGAAGAGAAAATGTAATATTTCGTTTTTAAAAACAACATATTTTGATTGATGTGTAGCTACGCCTTCTCCGACCTCTTTCGTTTAACATTTTATTGCCTTGTAACTAGGCCTGTTGCCGGGAGTGTAGGTGTGTCATAATTATTTTGTTCGAGTCAAAATGTTGGTTGTATTTCTGTTTGTATTTATTATATGTGTGTATTGCATGCGACTCCCACGTGGTTAATGTCGTATCCTAAACTTAGTGTTAAGTTTTTTACAGAGAGCTTTCGCTCTAGCTTGTGAGTATTGAATATAATGATCATGCGGCCCGTGCTTCTAATTCCCTAAGTAATCTTGCCCCTGTGAAAAAAGTTTGGTGACCCTGAGCTAGAAACAAACAGAAATACAACCAACATTTTATTTACCAAAAGGTTATCAAAGAAGGTGACATTAGCAAAAGCAATTGTCATATCGCACATAGTGAGTACACATCTAAATTTCACTAAGCTGCAAAAAAGTTAGTGAGATTTATGAAATTGGCGTTTGGCTTTTAAAATATCTTCAATGTTCGGTTCTGAATTGCTGCATCCAATCATTAGAATTGCTTTCAAATGTTCATCAGTCAACCTTGATCGACGTACCGACATCACATACTTCATTTTGAAAATGCTTATTCACAGACATAAGTTGTTCCGAACATTGATGCCATACCAGATTCGTACTGCTTCAGCTTTGGAAAATCATCATCAGGTATGCAGCTGTAAAATGCAATAAGTTGCTTCTCTCTGTGTTTTGCTTTCAACAAGTCATTTCCTTGCAAATCGATGACCTCCAGCTGAAGTTCCACTGGCACGTCATCAATGACACAATCAAAAAGAATTTTGAAAAAGGAGAACGTCACTTTCGATTCTGTCGAGATCCAAAATCTCTCTAAAATGCTTATTTAAATCACCAATAATCTTTTCTGAAACTCCAGGTTGACATCTTCTGTGATTCCAGCATGAAACTCATTGAAACACTAAAATGAGAGAGGTTCCTCCTTCCAAATGTGCTTCAAACAATGACAGCTTTCTCCAAAATCCTTTAATGATTCTATAGAGAACACAGGCAAAGTTATTCTCACCCTGAAGTTTCAAGTTCAATTCATTCATGTGATGTCAATCAAAATTGACAACTTTGACAACCAGGTTGGATCCGACAGAAGTGGATCGGCTCTATATTTCTCGATAAAATTATATCTATTTCTCTTCTCAGCTTATAAAAACGAGACAAGACGTTACCGCAGCTGAGCCACCTCACCGCCGTGTGATAAGGCAAGTCACAGAAATCCGAATCAATTTCTTCAAGAAACACCTTGAACTGGCGATGATTAAGTGCATGACTCTGAATGAAATTCACTGCAGAAATGACTTGTTTCAGTACGCAAGAAATATCTAAGTCTTTTCTACAGAGTGCTTGCTCGTGTATGATGCAGTGTATGAACAGAGCGCTTCAGAGTTGAAGATCTTCCAACTGTTTCCTGATCAGACCCGTCTTTACTCCAGCCATGTTTCTTCCTCCATCAACTGTAACACCTCTAAGCTGATTCCACTGAAGGCTATAGTCTTTCAAAGTTTTATGCACTTCCATGAAAATGTCTTCTCCACTTGTTCTTCCGTGCGTGCTGCAAACTGATGCCAACTCTTCCGTGATCTGAAAGTCCAAATTAACTCCACGAATGAACACGAGAAATTGTGACGTACTTGAGAGATCAGTAGACTCATCCTGTGCCAGAGAATACCATAGGGAGTTTCTAGCTTTTGGCGTATCTGTAATGCGATGTTCTCTCCAAGTTCTTCTGCTCTCCGTACAACTGAAGTTGCTGAAAGGCAAATTGTCTTTTCAGGACACAGCTCATTTGCTGCTTCCATCATACGCTCTTTGATGAAGTTGTCGTCAATAAAGGTTTTCCTCGCTCTGCCATCCTATGCACTATTTTGTAACTTGTACGAGTGACAGATTCATTTTCAGCAAACTTTCTCGTGAAGAGATTCTTTTGAGATTCAAAACCACGTATCATGGATTCAAATTTCTCAGAACGGAACTTTCCTGAAAATTTCAAATATGTTGATCGATGTTTTGTTTCATAGTGACGCCGAAGACTATACTCTTTTAAAATGGCAACACTTTCTGTGCATATCACACAAGTAGCTTTCTGTTTTATTGTTTCCACAAAGAAGTGCTTTTCTCCCCATTCATCATTGAAAGCATGACACTCAAAGTCCACTTTTCTTCTTTTAAAAGCAGTCATGAAAAAAAAACAGGGTCTGAAAATGAAAACACAGATCGCTGTGAGAAAAGTATTGTACTGGTCCAAGAACGCACAAACAAAATATATTGAAACGTACCTTTGGCACGAAACTTACCTAAGAACGAGTTACGAAAAGCTCATAACCCGACTACTAAGAGAAATGAGCTTGCTGAAGCGGTAACCCAAGCCCGCTGAATTTACAAGACGAGTCGATAGGACGAGGGTTAAGTCTGTACTTGTTTTCGAAATCCAAATGCTTTTATAGATACGTGCCCCGATATGAATAAACGGGCAGCAAGGACGAAAGAAGAATTTTCCTATTGGTTAAAAAATGCGCGTGACAGCCTTGTTTCTTTTTTATGATAACGTCTTGTATTTGTCAGCTTGAAGCGACCATCGGTGTGATTTATTTTGTTATGACAGTCGGACATTTTAATTTCAAGCGGCTAGCTGCTGGCGGGCCGGTCAAAATTACCTCGAGGGCCGTAGTTTGGTGACTCCTGGCCTACAACATTCAGTTTGATTTTCTCCTCCATATTTGAGGGTCAAGCAATTGAAAAGTCGAAAGTTCGAGCGACCATGATACTAAAGACGTTCCTTTTTTTTTTTACAGCTGAGAGTGCTTTATAAGTATGATCGTCGATTACATTGTTCGATATGATTTTAAACAACATCTTTATTGCGGAGGGTGTTGACGATTATTTGTCTTTCCTTTCTCGTGATTTGTGAGTCAAAGATAGAGACGGCTGCATTCTATGGCGTTTCTCACCTGGTCATTAAGATTCGTGTTCCCACAGGGAATTTCACATTCAACATCAATATTTTCATGCTTTCTTCCATTAGTGAATTTATTTATTAGTTGGATATTTAATCAGTTCCAAGTCTCTAACCTTGTATTCATTTCTTTTGGTATTCTAACATTTTGTTTGAGATCTCATCTGTTGCAAAGTGCTCTGTTTTTAGTTTTTCTAATTCCTCAGATTTATTCATAACCTTTTAGTTATTTTATATATTTTCATTTTAAGACGAAAAATAAATAAAATCATTGTTCATTAGTCACAACCGATCAACAATAACAATAAGAGGTGCTTCAATGTGTTAAAAGTTCAGCTGTCTTTACCTTTCCATCTTCCTATCTTTATCAGGTTGTTTTCCTGTCTTTATCTATCCGCCTGTCTGTCTTTACCTATTAGTCTTTGTGTCTTTATATACCAGTCTTTCTTCTTTTTATCAATGCGTTTTCTTGGCTAATTCAACAGTTTTCCTGTTATTATACACCTGTCATCAAGGTACTGTTAATATAATCTATAAGTGTACTCACCCATTTCAGTCTCTTGGTGTTGGGCTTCTCTGTGTCACATTTTAACGATCCACAGAAGGTAAAGTTACAGTAAAGTGTGAATGTTGTATTATGTTCTATTTAATATTATAGAGACAAGTTATGGCAGTATCCGTGTAACAACTTAAACAAATGTTTTTCTTTTCTTTTCGAGTTACGAAGGGAGAAGTGTAATGAGTAGAAACAACTGTGTTAGAATTAAAACGTCGTTCCAAACGAATAGTGGGATTGGCCGTACCATTATGACGCTCCCACTGCTGAAAGGGCGAGCATTAAGATGTTTGGTGCGACCGGGATTCGAACCAAATCGAACGCCTTAACCCACCTGGCCATCTTAATGGCCAACCATCTTAATTCAGTGAAGACAGGTTGAGAGGATTACTGTTAAGTCAACAGTGAAACAGCTGTTTCCTTTTGGTTCTGACAGACAACATAACGTATGGACGTTTAAAAGTTTGATTGACGATAAAAGACAAACTGAAAACACGCTTAAAGTTTGTATTTATGATTAACTGCTTATTTTAAACATTAGTTTATTCAGAACCAAAGTAACCAGATGTAAAAACTGAACCTGTCAGGATTAGAACCTCCGATTCTCCAGAGGCGTGGGTTAGAATACCGTTTGATTCTAATTTCTACGAAGTCAGATTTTTGGAATAAATGAATAAAACGTGTAAACGGTTCTGTTTCCTGTTAAAGTATTTATATTTTTAAGAAAACCACCAAGCCTAGCCGTCCCTAATATTGAAGTGATAGTCTAGAAGGTAACAATTAACACAACACCACCTACCGTCTACTCTTGGGCTGCTCTTTACCAACAAAAAGCGAGATTGATCGTCACATACAACGCTCCGAAGGCTGAAAGGATGACTACGTTCGAGTACGGGTTTCGATCATGTGACCAGCAGATTGCGAGTCTTGGGCACTAACCACCAGGCGATGCAAAGCCCGCTAAGGGATGCACTGTCACTCTTATAACGCACCAATATATTATAGTGCAGGGAATATTTTACATTATCGCGCGGAATCGAAGTAGATTCGATAGCTCCAAAATCCAGAGATCTACTAGCCCGGACTCAAATTCTAATAGAAAGAGTTGTAAAGTAAACTGTTATGATATGGGGAAAGAGAAGGTTTACAGTGACGTAATATTAAAATGACATCTGAGTATCTGAAGGAAAATCTAATAACAATCAGCGAGTCTTACGGGTCGAACAAGTGTATATGTACATTAACAAGAGGGCATAAAGTTAGGTCAAATACTTTTCCTTTACTGACACGTGCATATAAAGTTCTTCGTGAAGAATGTAACCAGACCCTCTGTCAAGTAATGAAAGTGACTTAGAAGCTGTGGGTAGAGGAAAAAGTAACGTAGACACTTTCCATTATCCGGCTGTAAAACTACAAATCGTTGTTGAGTATTTTAGTTTATGGTCTGTCTCAATGTGGCAGCAGTTTGAAAGTTTAAACAGATTTTATCGGATGATTATTCAATTGCAAAATTGAAGCACACACACTGTGTTGCATCTGGTAGTTTATTACTACAACTGTAAAGTGTGGGTCTAAAAATGACTTTTATTTTAGCACACTCTTACAGTTTGTGTCTCAGGATTAAAAGTATTGTTACTGGTGCTTAAAAAGAATAAATTCTGACAATTCTCAAATTATGTTTCGTCCTGTTGGTTTATCATTGAACTGTTTCCATGGATAGTATGGTATTATCTTAACAAAGAATTGAGAAATAACTTTTATCAGAGATGTGAATGGTTGTTGATAACAACAGTATCAAACATGCAATCATTAAGTGTTAGAAACAGATTCGCATTTGAAAGATTGGAGAGTACATCAGAAGAAATCAGAGACAAAATACAACTTGGTTATGGAAGGTTATCACATGCAGACTTTAATAAATGATGAACACATTCTTCAGTTTTCTTACATATTTTTTACAACACTTGAAGTTACCTTTTTCAAGCCTCTCTGTCGTTTATAGGTACAAAAGCTTTTCTTTCTTTATTGGACAATGTGTACACCACAACACAAGCTTTCTGGGTTTTTTTTGTTAACCATTCAAACTTTATACTCTTCATTATAGAACATTGATATGTCCTTGTAAAAATACAGTTTATTAAATTTGGTACTTCAGCATAATCATGCCCATTCATGACTGACTTTTAATAAAGTAGGTCATAATTTTTGATGACTGAAATATCTGAACATGCAGTGACAGTGGGAGCATCAGCTACAACATCAACATCAATTAACAGTACAAATGTTTTTGTTGTTGAGGGTATAATTGCCCAGGTCTCCCACTCTACTGTGATATGAAAATAGCCTTTTCTGTGTAGCCATGAATTGTTGATCAGTGGGGTTGTTATTGAAGCCACCTTTGACACGGATAGCTGAAAATAATGGCTCATGGTAATCCTGACCCATTTTATAGGTCGATAAATACCTTATAAATTGACTTGAATCTTCCACCATTGGTGTTTTGCGAGAGGTTAAACATTGACTCCATGAAAAAAAAACAAAGAAATACGAGGTCAGAGATCGGTTAATTCTAATACCTGATAATTTAGCTGTGGAAGGAAAACTGGAGTGCCACGAGAGAAACCCACTTTCACAAACCAGATGCCAAAATATATGTGGATGGGAAGGTCTAAACTAAAGTTGGGAGTTAATAGTTCTTGATTCTGCCGAAAAATATATCTGGTTAGTGCTTGACTTGTAAAGAAAAAAGATAATTGGACAAGATAATCATTACTAAATTGAGATAAAAGACATTAGTAAATAAAGTTGAGAGTATTATTGGGTGAAATGTGCGTTTGCCAAGAGGAGGGAGTAGCTGATAGATCGGTAAACTGGGTTGTAAGCGAGTTATGGTTTACTGCTTCGTTGTAAAATTTAGTGACTCGTTGAAGTAAACGTGTTTTAATAGGTGATATGTTGTGTATTTTATCGAGGTAACAATGGGGAGTATAGCATGGCAAACGGAAGGCAGTCCTAGTAGCCGTGTATTGTAATGTTTGTAATTTTTTTGGTGAGAGAGTCGGGCATGTTACAGAGTAGCATGCAACTATACTCGACCGAGGGGTATAATGTATACGAATATAATAGTTTGAGGGGTACATCCTTTGTTCATACCGCTAATCCTTCAAAGGAAGGAGATGCGTTGACTGAAACGTGATGCAATTATGTTAATATGGGTTGGCCAGTAAGTTTAGAATTAAAATGGACACCTAGAAATTTAACAGATTTTGAGAAGGGGATCACAGTATTATGGATTTTAAGTTGTACCTTGGACATTCTTTTCTTTTACTTTTAAAGCATCTATAAAATAAAATGGCTTGAGATTTGTGAGGATTAAGTGCTTCCTGCCAGTTGTCGCACCATTGCGTGATGGTAGTCTGTACACGATAAGCGGGTTAGTAGACGTACTCCAAACAGCTATGTCATCGGCGTATTGTGAATCATGAGTGTGAGTAATGGCATGGAAAGAAATGCCATTCACAGAGAATGTATAGCAAAGGGCTGAGCACGGAGTCTTGGGGACTCCCGCTAATATGGGAAACGAGTGAGAGAGTTCATTGTTAACTTTAACTCTGGCGAAAGCTACCTATCCAACGGGTAAAGGTATACGGACTGTTCATGGAGAAAAGCTTATAGAGCAGAGCGTTATGCCACACCGAATCAAAAGCTTGCCTGATATCAAGGAATACGGCTACCTGATTCCGGTTAAAAGTTTGAAATGGAGATTCAGTAACTCAAACGAGGTGATTAGCAGTTTGACGTCGGGAGGCTTTCTGAATATTTGCCAGGAGATTATTAGTCTCAGCGAAGAAAATAAGTCTATTTGTAACTGGGGCGTAGATTTTATACACCCGATGGGGGAGGATGATTTTTGCAACCACTTAGGTGGAATACCGAGCCGACTGACCACCTGGGCATCGCTGGACAATAATGTGTGATAGCTACAACACAAGTAATTGCAAGTTTCTCGAAAATACTTAAACAATCACAAATATATTACATTCCTGTTAAACGCTCATCAAACACGTTGTGATATAATGTCTATAAGCACGTCTATTAAATAAAAGCGTATTACCGTAAAGCACAAGCACTTTATTAGAGGGCAGTTATAATCTGAAATTTCATGGATTAATGAGGGCCACAAACACAGATCTGATGAGCCCTGTTGTAAAATCGAGGCTCAGACTAAAGGGAGCGTAGGGGAGGTGATGTATGGGGCGCGTCTGGATCCAAGCAGCCCGAACCTGTCGTTAACTGTACACTAAACGTACACTATGGTCAGCGACTTCGGCAGCTAAGGAGAGTAAGGCGTTCGACAATAAAACCGGCTAGACATGCATGAGAATAAATGGCGTAGGAAAACCGCACAATATAAACATAAGATTGATGCAGCTACAAGCTACAAATGGCCTGCCAGATCCAGATCACAGGAGTTTACGCTTGGGAGCAATATTTTCGAATTTCATGCTCTGTTCAATCTGTTGTGATGAAAAGTTTACTTAATCTTACACCACGTACAAGACGTAGGTAGATTCTGTGATAGTGCTTGCAAGCCTTGCATGTATACTTGGGCTTACTGACTGATACTTACGAACTATCGCTGAGATCGAAAAGTTTAGAAACATGCCTATATTCATCATCATCATCTGCCACTCAATTCCTTAAGGAACATAGGACCGCAATCACTGCGGTTTCCGTAACAGGTTTTTAAGTGAGTAGGTTGTTAGCCCATTGCACCTAGCCGTCCGTAATTTAGAAGTGTAAGACTAGAGGGAAGGTAGTTAGTCATCACCACCCACCGCCAACTCTTGGGCTACACTTTTACAAACGAATAGTGGGATTGCTCGTGACATTATAACACACCCACAGCTGGGAGGGCGAGCATGTTTAGCGCGACGCGGACGCGAACCCGCGACCCTCAGATTACGAGTCGCATGCCTTAACGCGCTCGGCCATGCCTATATTAAAGATGTACATTTAGGTTACTGAAAAAGCCTACATCTAAGCCCAATTATGTAATTCGATTGGCAAGAACACGAGAATCACAAGAACAAACACAAATTTGTGAGCCTGTAATGCAATAAAACAATTCAACTGACCAAACTGTAGGGAGGGATGATTGTATGCACCGCCCCACCTAAAATGAAGGGGGGATGTATCCCCTATTTCCCAGATCTACGCCCCTGCTGGTGGTAATTCTACGATACCCGATGTGTTTGTTTTCTTGTGGGTTTTTTTATTTTGCGCAAAGCTACACAAGGGATGTATGCGCTAGCCGTCCTTAATTTAGCAGTGTAAGACTGGAGGAAGATCAGTTAGTCATCATCACCCACCGCCAACTCTTGGGCTTCTCTTTTACCAACGAATAGTGGAATTGACCGTCGTAGTATAACACCCCTACGGCTGAAAGGGCGAGTATGTTTGGTGCGACGGGGATTCAAACCCGCGATTTTCAGATTACGAGTCAAGCGTCTTAACCACCTGGCCATGTTGGGCCCAACCCGATGTGTATATAGTGTGATCACAGTAATGACCAAAACTTTGTATGTGTTTTAAATAATAGTCTTCGTTACCGTAAAACCAGTTACATGTAATAAAATAATACTTAACCAATAAGTAAACTTAAAACGAAACTATTAAAGTGAGATTTGCTTCTGAAGTATTTTGATACACGTTTTCACATGCTAATACAATTTTGTGTCTTTCAATAAATGCATCAGATAATACGTAATAATTAATACGTATATTAATTATTTTGTCCCAACAGCTTTCATTAACTCTTTTCTTTTCTAAAAAAATATTTAAAAATATTTGAAGTTTGATATTTTAACCTGTTCGACACTTCAAGCAATACATTAGTTAAAGGACTATATTAGAAATCTCCAGGTTCGGAAGCAACCGTTCCTAATTTACAACTGGTGGTTAGATGTGGGTGGGAGAGTGAATCATTCAGCAGCACCCACTGCATACCTTTAACGGAATGTACCGACACTGAACTACTGCTTTTGTAAAATATTCACTGCTGAAAGTATAAATCATGTATGACAACATTGTGTGCTCTCGAACGTTGGACTTTCGAATATGCAACCTGACATACTAAATGCCCAAGGCGGTGAGTAGTAATGACTAGCTGCCTTCCCTCTTGTTTTACACTGCTAAATTAGGGACGGATAGCACAGATACCTGTCGTGTAGCTTTGGGCGAAATTCAAAACAAACCAAACCAGTCTTTTTGTGTGTGACGTATATTCATCACAGTTAACAGGTGGATCATTGTTGTCAAGTAGACTTTCGGAAAACTCGCGTGATTTGTATAAAAAGCAGCCAACCAAGAGTCAAGAGAAAATATTATTATTGGACAGCTACAGTCAGTGTGCTATAGGTGTATGAAGCCATAACTGTGATTAACGTCTATATTTAATCGGAAACTACAGAACTTGACCAGAAACATTATAGATTTCGAAAATTATCAACCGTTCAACTTCAGTGAGATACTTCGGACGTTATTATTTACGAGGACATTAAATGTCTCCCTCGCCGAAAGAAGTTAACTCGTGTGATTGTGAAGCTATCTAAGAAAGGCGTCATTAGTATAGACGCCAACCAAACTAGCTAACTTAAGCAAGATGTGTGACAATATTTACTCAGAATTAATTTGCTCGTCGTGTATCGTCGATAGAATATTCGGTTCCAGACCGGACATAAGACTCAATACTGTCTGTAAAACTGTTCTTTTTTAGCCGTCATTTGTAATAATTATTAGTAATAACTGTTATTATAAATTGTATTATTTTTATGTTTATATACTAAAATATATTTGTGTTAAAAGAGGAAATTGTGTATATCAATCTTGTTCGCAAATATAAATTTCATACATATTAATAGTTAATTAACAACTAAATTTAAGTTTCAAGTAACTTGGAAACTCTTTTTAAATAATAATTCGTAACACTTGTAAGCTAATTTAGTTTGTTTAAAATTAAGCACAAAGCTACACAAGAGACTATCTAGGCTGTGCCAATCATGGGTATCGAAACCCGGTTTTTAAACGTTCAGGTTAATAGTTAATTAACAACTAAATTTAAGTTTCAAGTAACTTGGAAACTCTTTTTAAATAATAATTCGTAACACTTGTAAGCTAATTTAGTTTGTTTAGAATTAAGCACAAAGCTACACAAGAGACTATCTAGGCTGTGCCAATCATGGGTATCGAAACCCGGTTTTTAAACGTTCAGGTCCGCAGACATACCGCTGTAAGATAAATGATAAATCAATGTCATTATTAAAAGCACAAACTCACCAAAATAAACTCAAAATTGAATTGAAAAAGGCTCAATTGAATCTTAACAAAATCTATAAGATTTCAACAAAACCTCAATCAAAACATGTCTTAACATCTTTAAAAGATCTATATTATTTGATACACGACAGTTAGAAATAACAATTACACTAAATATAATTATTTTGGATCATACATTTCCAGTCATCATTTGTTCACTATGCAATTTTTCACAAACCACACTGGCTGTACAATGTTTCTTTCATTAAAATTATCGTAACAGCAGAGATATGGCAGTGAAGTCATAACACAGATCAAGCGTTATACGTATAACACTCCTTATATTTTATGAGTACAACCTCACGTGACAGCTAAACAAGTGAGTCTCACCAAACATGCTCGCCCTTTGAGCCGTGGGAGCGTTATAATGTTATGGTTAATCCCACTATTCGTTGGTAAAATGGTAGCCCAAGAGTTGGCGGTGGGTGATGATGACTAGCTGCCTCCCTCTAGTCTTATACTGCTAAATTAGTGACGGCTAGCACAGGTAGCCCTCGAGTAGCTGTGTGCGAAATTCAAAACAAATCAAGTGATTCGTGGGAGTATTCTTTAATGAACCTGTTTTAGTATGAACAGTTGTAACACTGATGCACCACTCAACGGAAAAATAAAAGATCCCTGAATAAGGTTTACATAAATGAAAATTGTTTTGATGTATCAGTGTCTGTCATCACTGCTGAGCAGTGTTGGATAGTATGAAACGACCAGAAAAGTGTGTTTGAAAGTGCTATCGACTGACATTAGTCACTGCATTCTAACACTTTAAAATTACAATAAGTAATTACGAACAACATTTCCTATTTACAAAATTTAAAATTTTAATGAAGCTGTACAGCTTCCACTGAACATTCTGTTAGTTGTGTTTCTCAAAACGTACTGGTATGGGCGTTAACACTTTATTATTAATACAGCAAAACAACGTTTCGACCTTCCTTGGTCATCTTCAGGTTAACAAATAGAGAGTTTGCAACTGACCGTTGCCGGCCGTCCTGAAATACTTTTTTATTTCAAGTAGGTTTCTGGTAGTCAAGAAGAATTCTTTTAGTTCCATGAACACATCAAGCAAGAATTAACTCCTGACTTCACATTAAATGGTATAATAAATTATTAAGTTATGAGACTAATTATATCACCTGTCAGGTGGAATTAATGTGTATATATACATATACACACCTCCCCGCTAGTCCAGCGGTATGTCTTCGGATTTACATCGCTAACATCAGGGATTCGATTCCACTCAGTGGGCTGAGAAATTGTCATCCCGGTTGGGGGTTGTGCAGTAGGCTAACAATTGTTGTTGTTGTTGTTTTTGAATTTCGCACAAAGTTACTTGAGGGTTATCTGTGCTAGCCGTCCCTAACTTAGCAGTGTAAGATTAGAGTGAAGGCAGCAAGTCATTACCACCCACCGCCAACTCTTGGGCTACTCTGTTACCAACGAATAGTGGAATTGACCGTAACATTATAAAGCCCCCCCACGGCTGAAAGGGCGAGCATGTTTGGTACGACGGGGATGCGAACCCGCGACCCTCAGATTACGAGTCGCACGCTTTAACGCGCTTGGCCATGTTAACAACTGTTGGCTTCTTGTAAGGGTAAGGTTCAGTAGCCAGTGCAATAAATACTTAGTGGATAGAGGAACTACATTTCTCTTCTTAAAATGTCATGTTAGAGGAGGATAGGAACAAAAGAAATGAACCCTTTCATTACAGACTCACTCTGTGTGACTTTGTTCATAATCATCAGTTTCCACACTGTAACTTTTAAAATGATATGTGTATTTTCACAAAATCTGACTAGCTTTCTGTAAATATTACTAGTTTTTTGGATACAAAAAAATTCAAAGTTTTTGATCAAGTATTTCACTAAAATTACGTTATCTTTTGAAATTCAAGAATTGTTCAAACTGGTCCACTTTCTCTTTTCCTCCTCTTCAAAAACTGCATTACAACAAACTTTAAGTGTTTTCAATCAATGGCAAGTAGTGTAGTGACTAGAAAATATAAGTTTAGGGTTGTAAGATAAAATACACTGTTTAATGTAAGTAGTGTTAATTTTGTGAGTTAATATTTCATGACTGTTTTGTTTCACAGTAAGAAAGTTGAAAGCAGAAGGTTATTGAAAGTTGTGTAATTCATATCAAGGCTACAGAGATTTCTAGAATGCCTCAATGCAAGAAATAAAAAGTGTCAACAACCATATTAAAGATCACAGAGTAGGAAGTGAGCCAAAAGTAAAACCAAGGAAAAGAGAGTTTCAGTCAGAGAGAAGTTAGAAAATGTGAAATGAATCATTTAAAATAGAGAAAAATAGTTTGGCTTGTCAACTGCATTTTAAACCAATTGAATTTGGCTAAAATGAATTTTTGTGAAGAAGAGAACCATACAGTATTTAGATCCAGTTGTGATACATGTAGTGTGAAGAATTTGTCATGTTTCACTTGTTTTGAACATATTTTAAAATAAGTGGAATGCATGCTGTTCATTTATTTTTGAATTTATCTCCAAAATGTGGCAAACACCCATTGTAAAAGAATCCTTAGTCCAACACACCAATTTAAATGATTATATATACTATTTAAAAGTAAGTTTCTAACTGGAATGAAATCAGAACATTGGAATAATTGTGGTTCTTTAAAAAGCTTTGGGAGTGGGTGTGCTTTTAGGTCTAATACACCAGTGTCCAAATGTATTTCATAGTCACCAAAACTGTTTAAAATGTGTTTACATTTTCACCATTTGGAAAAACTGCATTTTATAATCACCAAAACTGTTTAAAATGTGTTAAAAGTTTTTCTATGTGGCAAAAAAATTAACTGTGTTTTACAGATGGGTAAAAAAATAAATAATAATGTTTTCAATTATTTATTAATAGAATTAATTATACTGAAAAATAGGTGGTAGAAGTAAAGCACCAGTTCACCACAGGTCAATAGCTGTTTTGGCATGTGTGAAGTGGTGACCATGTGAACCCCATGGGTCTGAGGGATCCAGGGCATGTGAAAAACAATATTCTTTTCTCTCTTCACATATCTGGTACCAATGAATGTGTTTGATTGTCAAACATAATGAATCTAATAATTACATGTTCTTATTCTGTTTGAAAAGAAGAAAGTCGTGTTTATGTTTATTATTTCCAAAACAAATCTGATTGATAAAATGTTTTAAAATGAATTTATTGCAAATAGAAACAGTTAACTGCTTTATAAGCTTTAATACTTTTAAAGACAAACATATTTATCAATGCATTTGATGCACAAGTAAAGTATTCACATGCTGAACTGGAAACAAGTGTTGATAAGTGGATATTTCTAGGCATCTGTTAAAAAAACCTTGCAAGAATTTTTTAAAATTATTTTCCTGATTCAGTAAAGTGAAACTTCAATTACTCAGGAGCCTCTTGTTGGGAAAGTTTTGTTTACATATTTTGACATACATGCTGTTTTGCCTATCTTCATGAAAAGTAATTAAAGGTTGTTTAATCAAATTATAGATGATAACAACCAGAGTAACCAGACAATAATAAAGCTGTATTGTACTTAATTTTACCCTTCTTTCATAAATCAACAAACATGGCAATGGACTTGAAGTACTATTGACACCCACCTGGAAAATAGAATAACAACTGTTCTCAGTGTTCTGGAAATGAAACTAGTATTTATGTCTGAGAAAAGAAGGAAAATAGTTAAATTTTGTCTTGATTTGTTGAAAGTAGAATTAGTTGGTATACTGATACCATAAACCTCATTGCTATATCGTGTATATATATATATATATAAAACACAAATATCTGTCTTTCTCTTGTTACATTATCTTCACTGGACCAATCTTAACCAAACTGTGTGAAATGTTTTTAAAGAAGACCAAAAAACAGCACTGCTTTCAATAGATGACTATCCTTCTTCATGAGAGTAAATGTGAAGATAATTTGGAAAAGGGGAGATATTAATGTAGGGTTCGTAACTCCTCCACCTATTATTGCTGTTATTGAACACTTTAATAAAGTTAACATTAATTATATTTGTAGATGGTGTCTTGATTTTAAACTAAAAAAAAGTAAGACACGTTTATAATTTTCTAATATGCATGCATACAGTGTGCCTAAAGCAGACAAACATTTATATATATACATCTCTGTGAGACCGTGCTGGGCCTTTGAGGAATTAAATGAACAAAGATGACTGCCTTTGTTACAATAATGCATAAACTGAGATGAAG
>NW_027467782.1:15883415-15997080 GCF_004210375.1 Tachypleus tridentatus | reverse complement strand
AAAATAAATGAAACAACACATAGTAGTAGATAAAAACCTTGCATCTGTTTAGTGTATGTCAAATGTAATATATTATGATTGTAATGAGCTATGTGTGTAAAATATAATAGACTGGAGCTGCATTGGACTGTGTGTGTGAAAATTATAATATAATGTGGTTGTAATGGACTCTGTATGTAAAATATTATACATCATGGCTCTAATGGACTGTAACAAGAGATTCAAGCAATGAACTTGTTAGCATACTCGTATGTAAATTTGGTATGCATGGTTCTTTATTTGAGATTAGGGAGCAAACAGTTAATTAGACCTGGACAGTTAATGCAACAATTTTTTAAAGGTAATATTGACGTTTTATAACCTGCTAAATTGTTGCTGTCCTGTGTATTTAAACTGTTTATGAGTGCCACAAGCCTTCTGCAACTACTGTTAGAATTAAAATATTCTAAGGTATGTCTCGTGAAAATCATCATGCATTGCTTCACTAATAAGAGCATAATACACTCACTTGATGTTGTGACTCTCTCTTTGCATTTCTCATTTGGCAGTACATGCACTCTGGCATCTTTTTTTTTTTGTCTTTGTTTGTACTTCAGAATAAAACTGTTATTGAAATGATTTTAATTTAAAATACTCCAACTTTTGAGGGCAGTCAGTGGCATTCGTCCATATTCTAGTCACATTTGTTCTGCTTCAAATGTCACCACTTTGATAGTCTCACGTTCAACAGGCACTTTACCACAGGCTTTGGGTGCTGGTGACACGTTGGGAGATTCTCTACTTTTATACACGAGGAGATTGAACTTTATACAGTAAAACCTTTATTTCAGGTGGTACTCTAATTCCTTCTGAATATGTGGAACTAGGGCAGGCTGAGGAGGACTTTAATTGTCTGTTTCTGCCTCTTGAATGTGTCCATACCCTTCCTGTGAATTTTGTTTGGCCTTCCATGGTTTTAAAACTTTATTTCTCAGGTATGTGATGTTTTGTTTCTTGCTCCTGTATCTTATGACCTATGTCTTTTATTATTGTATGAATATACATCCCATCCCTACTTGGTTTACTTCCACCCTCAACATTTGGGTTCATGCTGACCAATTTGCCTCTCAGTTGAGCAATGGTGTTAGTATACCTTGTTCCCACAAGTTTCAGATCAGTTCGTCATATCACATATCAAAGGGCTGATAGTCAATATCTCGACCAACAACTTTTGGATTCAGTTTTATCCATTTGGTGCAGGAGGGGAGATTGTGAATCTTCTGTTTTCTCATCCATGCTCAGTGTTTTTGCTTTCAGCTTACCCTCATGACTCTTTTAGAGTTTATTTCCACTATCCTTCACCAGTATGAAACTTCAAAGAAATCCTGAGGGATTTTCTCGTGATTTTCTCACTCTTCCTGTTGCTTTGTTTGTTGCACTTAGCTCTGGCTTTGGAAATATTATTTATCTATTGTTAGGACCTTTTACGTTGTGTTGCTATCTTACCTTAAACCGGTTACCTGTTTCTTATCTCTAGGATTTGTGTATGGCTCCATTTTTAAGATGTTTCATCTTTGATTTGGCTCTAGAGCCCGTGGAGTCTCGGATGGCATCACTTCAACAACAATCTACCCTTTTACATCTGGTTGCCTGTTAATCTCGGTCAGAGCCAAGAGTAGCTCAATTTCAGTTTCTCGTTCTTCCACTTCCCAGCCATTACCTGTTCTGTGTTCTCATGATACCACAGTTTGTCATTGTTTGTAATAATGCACAATATGCCACCAACAATTCTGGTTACTACCTTTGTGGGAGCTTCCCTTGTAGACTTCTTTCATATGTGGTGGCCTTTCACCATAGATATTTGGGTACTTCAGGTTTTGTCAGAGGGATTCAAAATTTATTTTCTAACCCTATCTCCCTTGTCTCAGGTACCTGTTTTCTTCCCTTCTTAGGATCCCATACATTGCCAGCATCTATCAGAGGTGGTATAGGACCTCATCACCCAACAGGTTATTGAACTTCTTACACATCCTACTCTGGATTTTCATTCTTGCCTGTTTATGGTTCCCAAAAGACAAGGAAATGGAGGTCCATGATCATTCTGTCCCACCTTAATTGTTTTTTTTCATCTTCCATGTGTCACCATGGAGTCATACCCCACTATGCAGTGAAAAGTTTTTATGGATGATCAAATAAACATCTCCAAAGCTTATCTGCATATTCTAATCTCAGTATGATCTTGTCCTTATCTTTGGTTCATCTATCAAAGGTGGTGTACCAATTTTGCATCTTTCCCTTTAAGCTGCCTTCTGCTCCTTATGTTTTTTTTGTCAGGTGACAAGAGCTTTTGTTCTTTGTCTTCATGCCTAGGGCTGAATTTCCAGTTTTACATTCGTAACTCACTACTTCTGGCCCATTCCGAACAGGGGTCAGTTATTTGTGTTCATCAGCTCCTTCTTCAAGCTGCTTAAGTAAACTGGTTGATCAAATTGGAGAACTTCATCCTTCATCTTACCCAATTTCTTGTGTATTTGGATGTCTTTGTCAAAACACTTCAACTGGGCCAAACCATCTCTTTGTTTCCAAAAAACGTATTAATAGTCCCGAACTACTTGACAGAAAAACAAAGAAATCACCAAAGCATTTGTAAATAACATAGTCACTAGGTATAATATACTGACAGATGGAGGAAATAACTGTGCGTAAGTTAATGAAAAAAGTTTGCAACTTACTACGTATAAGGAAAATTGAAATGACATCTTATCATCCATCTGTTAAACGAGTTTGTAGAATGAATTTATCGAACTATTTAGACATGACCTCTCAGTATTACGAGGAAGGTCAAACATCTAGTGAAGAGCAGATCCATTTGTTATTATTAGCATATAGAAGTGCTACAATGAGTCTACTCAAGAAAGTCCGTTCTTTCTCTATTACATGATGCAAGAAATACTAATTCTTAAAAAATGAGGTGTGTGATAGGTTGTGATTTCAAGGCAGAATTGTTACATCAAATGCAGTTAGCCTATGAGTTAGTTAATGAACATTTAACTAAAACTGCAGAGCATAGAGAGAAGCAAGTAAATATAAAGGCACAAAGTAGTGACCTAAGGTTAGGGACAAAGTGTTGTTACACACCCTGATTTTTAAAAAAAGGAATTACTAAAAAGCTAGCAAAGCTATAGAAAGATCGAAATACAGTTCTTAAATAAACTGGTCCAGTTAATGTTTAGATTAAGGAGATTTATGGAAAATGTAATTAATTAATAGATTAAAGAAAGTTATAAAAGATATAGACTTTATTAAAACTCTTTCATCCCTTCCCCCCTGGAGGATAAAGTGCACGTTTGGAACTGTACATTCAAAATTTTTGTGAAATAACATTTTTACTACTTACGTCAATGAGAATGGTATCAAAACGTAGTTTATAATGTAAAATTATACATGTTGCAATGTTTTTTAATTTAAAAGGAAATGTTAAGTATTGGGTTTTGTGTGTCACATGATACGTCCAGTTGCCATTTCGCTCTGTTTCTATTTTAATATGCCCATCATACAATATGTACAAGTATCTAACGAATTAGAAACTTGAATTTGAGATATAAACAAGCTAAATATAAAATAAGAACCTCCAACCTTTATTATTTGCTGAGATGTCGATATATTCAGCGAATTATTTGAAGGTTCTTAACTAGTGCCACCTACTACTGAGTAGCTTAAGTTTATAACTAATAGAAAGAGAATTTTTCCCTTCTACGTAATTCTGACAGTTGTTATAAATGACTTAAAGGCGAAAGAAATAATTTTGCTCAAACTGTAGATGTGATCAATAAGTCGTTTCTCTGCATAAGAATTTGGATTTTTTTCAATCCACGTGTATTTTACTTAGATACGTTACTAAATTACAGGATTTAGAGTGTACCAATACTGTTATTTGCTATTGTTTTTTATTTTTCAAAAGTAAGTGTTTGAAGTCTACAAATATTATCATTTCTACACACCCCACCCGCAAGTCTAGACAAGGCTTAGTGATAGAACAGGTGCAGAATTTCGTTACACGGGTACGTACTCGAAATAAATGTTGTTCAACGTATTTCTCATTTACTTTCTATGTTTTAAGAAGTGTAACTGAAATTTAAACAGTTATGAGTGAATAATAGCATTTATATTTATAGGCATATGTAATGTACGATAGCCGAAGTAGTATACTTTTATAAGCCAATGCATTTGTATTGTACAGATAAGCACTGTATTTGTCATTCTGATTGTATAAATTGTGGTAAATTTAAAACCACGTTATACCATATTCGAAACTTGACAACTTTAAAACAACAGAATAGTAAATTTTATAATAATGTGCCAAAATAACGTCCCACGCATATACTGCGAAATTCGACAGACATCAAATAAATGAGCATTTG
Organism: Tachypleus tridentatus; assembly: GCF_004210375.1. NCBI lineage: Eukaryota > Metazoa > Arthropoda > Merostomata > Xiphosura > Limulidae > Tachypleus > Tachypleus tridentatus. The sequence goes on along the minus strand of NW_027467782.1, from coordinate 15,992,680 downwards.
TATTGAAAGACGTGCAATGTAAATGGATCGGCTCAGAACCTACTACATTTATTGAAGCAGCGCAACTTTGAACCATATAATAAATATTTTCACACGTTCAAATTACAATTTGATTACCCTTGGAAATTTCTTTTGTAAGGATTGTATGAAACATAAGCCCTTTAAGTCCAATACTGTGTTATTTGAGCAAAGACATGTATGAATGACACTTTTATATTTTGCACGTGGGTTGTTGCCCTCTAGGGTTTGTTTGTTTTGAATTTCGCGCAAAGCTACTCAAGGGCTGTCTGTGCTAGCCGTCCCTAATTTAGCAGTGTAAAACTAGAGGGAAGGCAGCTAGTCATCACCACTCACTGCCAACTCATGGGCTACTATTTTACCAATGATTAGTGGGGTTGACCGTCACGTTATAACGCCTCCACGGCTGAAAGGGTGAGCATGTTTGGTGTGACGGGGATTCTAACAGGCGACTTATTTCTTTATGCTGCGCAAAGACTGATTCAGTCGGTCAGTGATTTAAGCTCTATTTACAGTGGATTTAACCTTAGATGTTGAAAGTAAAATAATTACAGAAAATTTATGGGTTATGTTTTAACAGTTTAAACTCAAGGTTCGTACTTTGGAACCTCTTAATTAATAATGAAGAAAAAGGATAAGCTGCTCATTTTGTTTCTGATTTTACATTAAAATAGATGAGTTTTCTACAGGCTGAAGAATTAAGTGATAAACGTAATAACAGAAAAAATATAAAGTTTCAATGGAAACAGAAGCTATGTATTACTTTAAGAGGTTCTAGAGGTTATACAAGTTAAATATGAGGTTTTTGAGACAACGAAGAGTATTTTTAACCTCAAAATGAAAATCATTTTGCTTTCAAACTAGTTAAAGAAGAATCGACAAATTCTCGAAAGAATATTAATAAAAAATCTGTGTGCAAAAGCTTTGTAATGTTTACTAAAGGTGTACCAAATTATGTGAAGATACACTTGATGTATTAAAAATTACTAGAATGTAAACCGCAACGAGTACTAATGTTATGAATCAGGTCCAATGGGCCAAGGCAGTGTGTGAACACTTATTATGAGTGTATAGTTGATGAAACAAAAAACAGAATGAACATAGAAATATACTCAACTTAGTTGAGTCTGACATACCTCTTGATTATGAAGAAGAAATGCCAGAGACAGAAATAGGAACTCCAGAGTTAGGAAAAAGATGAAAGTTTTGTATTAAGTTATGAAAAAATAACAACAGAAGACGTCCTTACTGGTAATGGCGATAGTGGTTGTTTGTTTTTTTAATTTCGCCCAAAGCTACACGAGGGCTATCTATCTGTAATTCAGCAATGTAACACTAGAGGGAAGGCAGCTAGTCAGCATCACCCACCACCAACTCTTGGGCTACTCTTTTTACCAACGAATACTGGGATTGACCGTCCATTATAACGCCCCCACTGAAAGGGCGAGCAGGTTTGATGTGACGGGGATGCGAACCTCAGATTACGAGTCGAGTTAACCATTTGGCAATGCCGGGCCTTTGGCGGTAGTGAAAGTATTGCACAATTAACTGAGGATAATACCGTAAAAACTACAGTAACACCACGATCTGATGTAATAACCCATGACTATGACCTTATATTACGCGGTGTTATATGAACCGAATGTATCTTTATCTTTTTTTATACACCTTGTACTACCAGGCTCAACAACGTTTGCCTTTACATGAAGGTATGATTTAACTGGATCTAAATAATCATCTCCTAATCCAGTTATAGAAAGTTCGAAATGTTTTCTATTGGTCAGTGAAGATAGACAGTCCACTGACTTTCTTCAATCACTATTTGTAGAGGTGGGGAGGGAAACAAGTTTCGCTCAAATTTTGTATGATGATAGTGTTCTTGTAATTTGGTAGGAGAGTCGTGATTACTTGTCGAAAAGTCTAGAGTCGATGTTCTTCGTCTCATAGCTTAGGTATTCTGAATATGGGACCTTCATGTTTCTTCTTTTATTGATTAGAACTTCTCTAGCTGGATTCTGAGCTCCTTGTATTGCTCGTTTTTCGTGTTTGACATAAGAAGCTAAATTTATATTTTATTTAACTGCCTTACTTCTTATGGCTAATGTTTTAGTTTCTGTTTCAAAAATAGTATATCAAACGAAATAGGTTACTTAAACATGTGAAGAAATACTTAAATTCATTGTTATATGACTTAGGTTAGATAGATACACCGGATCAGCCTGCCATTATTCATTGGTTCCTGAAACGATAACTCGGTTTCTCGAAAATGTATATTTACCGGTTCGTGTATCTTGTCGACTTAACTTGTCTTTTAATCTGACTTACTTACCTAGCGCTTTTACACAGTGTATGAAAGTGAATAAGCTTTTATAGTTAGTGATGGAAATTATAATAACCCACATGTATTGTCTTGTATTTATTGTAATTAAAATCACTAAATGATGTAAATCGGCATCACAGCTAACTTTCGAGAACGCAAGATATTCAGTGTTGCCCCACTCCCTTATCAGTCTAAAGTGAGTGCACGTAACCCCTTAGGTACATAGTAGACTAGTACTGTATAAAAACAAATTATTATGAAGCAAATGGAGGTATTTGCTGATCTTACAGAAAGTTTTAATTTAATTTTTTTTAATTTATTATTGTATGTTGGTTTGGTGTTTGTGGCGCAGAGTAACTAGGCTAGCTGTGCTTTATTGTATGTAACAATAAGTTTTTTGGGATAATTAATAAACATAGAGATATTTGGAAGATATTGTATGATATCTGTTATATAATAAAATGGATTTGAAAACCTTTACAAATATTCACATCTCACTGATGGATGGAGAAAACTATGATGTGGATAGAACTAAATGAAGAGCTAGCTAATCTTACTTTGTTTTTAAACATAGAAATAACACCACTAGATGCATTCAGTTATTCTCATACACTGATGGGTGACTCCTCAGTGGTATATCTATATGTTTCCAGACACACAATAATATAAACCGAGTTTGGATACTTGTAGTAGATAGAGCGCAAATAGTGGAGCTTCTCGTCAAACGAACAAGCTAATAGATGAAGAAAATATAGAGTGCGGCAAATAGAAATAAGTGGGAAACTTCATTATTTGTTTATAAGTTTTAGGAATGTTACCACTAAATGTGAACAGTGGCCGGGAGTCTTGCCTTCTGTAACATTTTTGTACTGTTTATGAATCATTCTAACTGAATCTTTTGAATTAGATATTTTTTTTCAAGTTCAAGGAAGGTTTTATATATTAGTTAGATCTCCAGGTTACAGCTGATGTGATTAGTTATTACCATAAACTTACATCATCTTTAGCAACTTTAATACTTGTACATGACCATTAAGGAAAACTTGTATCCGTTTCATAATGCATATATACCTAAAATCAACATGGTGTAGTTAGAAGTAGCTGGTGAGTTAATATATTAACCAGACATTTTTGTTGAACTAATAATAAGAAATAAACACTGAACAAACCCATAAAATAAATCTACTTATGATGCTATTTGGTGTAAATGATGTTCATAGGTAATCTTTCAGTTTTAATTGTATAGGTCAGGTATTTGATGAAACTGAGAGTTGAAGGCCTTCTCAGTAACTGATGTTGCAGATAGTACGTTTGACATATTGTTATAAATTCTTTACTTAAGATATTAGAAGTACCACTTTAAGTTTAATAATTATTACATTATCAATATCATCTTATCGAAAGGTTTTCAGAAACCAATTTAGATTACTGCTTTTTTAACTTGTTGTTTTTTAATACTTGGTTTCCTCTATAAACATCCAGGGTTTTGAGAATATTTTGGTTCTGCAGAATGCAAGAGTTCTGCATATTCTATACTATACAATAGTCATATAATTGCGATGTGACTACATCATATTCGTTTATTAGTATAGATAATTTTGTAATGTCACAACTTAAGTCACTACGTTGTTTTAAACTAGTTAATGAGACCAGATACAATATGTGTTTGGATCATGTAAAATTAACTATTTGACGGATTAAACTTGTACGTGTGTGTGCCCGAGTAGTTGACTCAGTAAATTTTTCATGTTCTACATGTATGTGTGTTGATATATAGCTATATTAAACATAAATATCCTGTTTATAAATACTGATATGGTATTACAGTGTTTTTTGTAATGAATGATGTTATGTGACACAAGTTTAACACTACAAGAGTTCTTATATTAAAAGCGTTGAGAACCATGGATTTAGATAAGTAACATTTATTCTTCAAGTCGTTCTTAAAATCTTAAATTAAATTTGTTTAATAATAACTGGATCAGAACTCTAAATGAATATATACGTCTTACAATGACAAAATAATCTTAATCTTAAATAAATCGTGTACAGATTGAATGTTATGACATCTAACTTTTGTTCCAGAAAGTTGTCAGGAAATAAATCATTTATCATGTTCCTGAGCTCCTAATTACAGTTACCTTTAACCACAACCCAGACTCAATCCTTTTCATTTACTCTGGACATTATAACGCCCCCACTGCTGAAAGGGCGACCATGTTTGGTGCGACTGGTTTTCGAATCCGCGACCCTCGGATTACGAGTCGAACGCCTTAACGCCTTTTCTGTTTTATATTTCATATAATAAAACATATAATAAATATGATAGGTTAAAGACGAGTATGCATGTATATGTTTTCTGATAGCAAAGCCACTGAGGGGAATTGAACCCTGATTTTAGCGTTGTAAATCCGTAGTCTTTCCGCTGTACCAACGGAGGACGGTTAAAGACGATAAATACAACTCTTCACATCTAAATCTTGTTGCTCTGAGATCTTCACTGACAAGTCGTTATACAAGTGATCGCGAGGAACAACCCTTTATTTATATTCTACGCACAATTTGTTAACAAGCTGTAAAGGTTTGTTTTGAATTTTGCACAAAGCTACTCGAGGGCTATCTGTGCTAGCCGTCCCTAATTTAGCAGTGTAAGACTAGAGGGAAGGCAGCTAGTCATCACCACCCACCGCCAACTCTTGGGCTACTCTTTTACCAACGAATAGTGGGATTGACCGTCACATTATAACGCCCCTACGGCTTTTATTGCTGTCTACCAGAAACCAATAGAAAGGCAATCAGTTCATACCATTTACAGTCTTAAAGTAAAAGTGGGATTGTCTGTTACTGTTATAACGCACACATAGTTGAAAGAACGAAGCAGGGTTAGTAGCACTGCTTCTCAAACACAAGACTCAAACAACATAAGAACATGGTGGCCATTTCGGTCATAAATGCGTTATAATCAAACATTCCGTTCGTTACGAATAGTCCAGATGTTGGCGGTGATTGGAGTTAATTTGTTGTTTTTCCTCTAATCTATCACTTCAAAATCAGGGTCTCCTGACACAGATAGTCATCACATAATTAATAAACAACCAATCAATCTCACAGGTCTTAGTAGCCGGTATGAATTATATCGCTTCCTTACAGACCCTTCATACCTAAGACGTCATACTGTATGAAACAAAATGCAAGAAAACCCAGGGTGAAGTACCCATAATATAACTAGCTATTAAGTCTGCTCCAAAGAGTGCTCCAGCCGCAGGTGGTCGAAATAAATTTCTTCCATATTATCTGCCTTTACCAGAAGTCCACTGAGCAGCTTATTCGCAAACTACCTTTTAACAGACTAGTAAGAAAAATAGCTCAGGACTTCAAGACTGACCTGCAATTCCAGAGCTCCACCGTCTTAGCTCTTCAATTAATCAGTGTGGCCAACTTGGTGGGCCTGTTTGAAGACACCAACCTGTTTGTCGTCCATACTAAAAGTGTGATAATCATGCCAAAACATCTGGCTTACCCACCGAATTCGAGGAATACGGGGCTAAACAACAAAAGCATTTGCTCACTTTTTAAATGAACTACCACTTTTACGGCCACAGAAAGGAAGAGAACAACCGTTACCAGTGATCCAGACCATGGGACTGAGGGTTCTTGGTTAAGTCCAGTTACTACTGAACGAAATAATGTCCTGCACTGTTGGCATGCTATAAGAGTGACAGTCAAACAATAGCAGCTCAAGAGTCAAACATATATTTCAATCAAGATTAGATTGCAGGAATTAGTGATTAATTTACGTTACCTTAACACTGAAACATCCCATGAGGAAAGGCAGACAGTCAGTATATAGCTTCCTCCACTATCAATTCGGATACCCCAAGTGGTCCTGGCCTGGCAAGGTGGTTAAGGCGCTCGACTCGTAATCTGAGGATTGCGGTTTCGAATACCAGTCCCACCAAACATAGTCCCCTTTTAGCCTTGGGAGCGTTATAATGTGTGGGCAATCCAACTATTTGTAGGCACTGCTAAATTAGGGATGGTTAGCACAGATAGCCCTCATGTACGTATGCGCGAAATTATAAAAAAAAAGAATCATGAGCTCGTAGCTCTTAAATACGGTGTGTAATAAGTTGTTTGTCATCAGATGCCAAACATAACCCTCTGACCAAAATATAACATGCTAATCATTAAATCACACCAAGCCCAATATTGCAGTTAATTCTCCTGATTACTACCGAGATTTCTGCGTAGTTTTAAACATAAACATAAGAATGTGCACTAAAACTGTTCGATGAAGTTGAGTTTTCAATCATATACAACAGTAGAAGAAGAAACTCTTTAAGAGCTTATAAGCGTTGTCAAGGAAACCTAGACATTCAAGTGTACACTTTCAATGTTTATCGGTTTTAGACCCTGAATTCAACTAACGATTGTTGTCCCTTTCTAAAGGCTCAAAGTCGAATCACTAGCTTCAGTCAATGGTGTCTAATTTTAATATTCAATGACATAATAAAGTAAAGAAACAGTACTTGTAATATATATGTACTTATAAACTTATAACAAATGAAAGTTTAATATTAAGAGCACAATGTTGATATTAATGGATACATACCCATGTTGAAGTATGCTAAGTACTATAAACGTTCACGAACCTTTATCCATGAATCAGATTTTAAAGTCTCTTCAGATTTGTCATCACATGCGATTATCGTAATTTGATATATCTTCATCATAACCCGAAGCAATCTTGCTAATTTTTGGGTTATCTGCATTCTGCCCACTGCGGGAAATTGAAACCCCGATTTAAGTGTTGTAAGGGCGTAAACTTGCTGTTGGTTCACTAGATACTTTTTTTTTGTTAACACGTTGTTATAAGTAACTTTTGATTAACTTCAAGTAACGAACTCCACGTCTAAAAAAAGTATATATATTTATAATACAGCTTAAAGTGTTCAGTAGCATATTACAGCCATCCTAGTCACAAAGTGTCATACTGACACAAGGTTACACCAAGTTTCAACTGATGGGTAACTAGACTCTATGCTATCCATAATGCTTTTGGTAAGCAAAAGCAATTTTTTTTTCACAATACTTTGCACAATTATGTACAATAAAATGGTTTGCTGTAGCCAAGTGTAATTTTATGTTTCTAGGAAGGATGTCTGACATTCGAGATATGCGGGTTCGCTTCTCGTCACTGAACATGTTCGTCCTGTGAGCGTGGAAGCATTTTAAAGTTACGGTACATCTCACTATTCGATGATAAAGAGTAGCCCAAGAGTTGACGGTGGGTAACGCTGACAAGCTGCCTTCCATCTAACCTTTCTCTAGTAAAGTAGGGACGGCTACATGGAGAGAAGATGGGCGCCGCCAGGTAAACTCCTGCCCAAGAATCATCGATGGTACATTGACTCCTAAGGTGCCCCAACGATCGTAAGAGGTCCCGAAACTCACGCTCTAGCATTCAGAGTGTCGGATGTTAACAAAATATGTCATTTATTTTCTCATGTAACACATGCAAATTTCCTTAAACTCTACAGTGATAAACAAAGAATATTTTTCCAACGTCAATACAATAAAATGCTCCATCTTTACTGTTTAATATTGCAAGGGAACTTTTATTGTATAGATTCTTATGTAGCTGTGCCGTTGAACTTACTTCTAAGCAGGTTTTAACAGTTTCAGCAAACTATAACTTTTAGGTATGTAGCAAACAAGTGGTTTTTAGTAACTGAATTATAAAGAAATATTAATTTCTTTAATAGTTGAACTTGTTTGCATTGCTGAAAAATTCACCATTTATATGCTTACACTCACTCGTTCTCAAACATTGTTACATTGGATTTTATGTTTTTGCGAATATCTTATTGGTTTTACTTTGTTTCACCATCGACTTGAAGTAGTATATGGCGTTTCGAATGAATTTGTTGTTTGACGCAAAAGTTCCAGCAGACGTCACTTTCAAATGTGTAATATTATTCTCTTTTGTCGTCTCAAAATATACAAAAACAGTGTCATAACACGTGTGTATAGAACTGTGTAGTAATACATCGATATAATATACAATCCGGGTTCAGTGGAAATGTTAAAATATGTTTTCTTCTTATAACAACTTCGTTACTCAAGAAATAGATCTTATTCATTAAGTATTATCTCACGTTATTACAACTACAACTAGCTCTATGTCTTCACAATAATAATAATAATAATAATAATAAATTTATTAAGCAATAAATTAGACACAAAAAATCAAATATCAATATAAAACCATCAACAAAGAGTTAACTCGTCCTGTGATGGTTAAACACATAATAAAGTAAAATCAAAACTTACAAAATCAATATAAAGTTCCCAGAATATTATCATCAGTATTTAAGATCCATTGTTTTAAGTATTTCTTTTGATTAACACGATTAATAGAAGATCTTATACTATAAGGAATAAAATTATGAATACGAGGTGCCAAATAAAGATATTGATGAAGTGTAACTGTTTTACGTGGTGTGGGTACATTAATTGGAAAAAAAGATTGAAGTCGTGTAAAATATGAAGTGACTTTAAAAGGCCTATTAAAAGAAACATGCAATGTAGATAAAGCTAAAAAATATAAATAAAGTTTATCATATGAAAGAGGGAGTTAAATTTACTGAAATCGGTATCAAGCCTATGAGTAAAAAATAAGAGAGAAAACACTTTTGCAACTTGTGAATAGGAATTAAAAAAGTCTTATATGTGCCACCCCAAATTGAAATACAATATTGTAAGAAAGATTGAAAGAGAGCATAATATACACTTAACAAAATATGATAAGGAGCACAATGACTAAGTTCAAAATTAGCATAGAACTATATTTTAATTTATTAACTAAAGAATTAATATGAAATTGCCAATTTAATTTTCGATCTAAAATAATTCCTAAATATTTAACAGAGGAAACTTGAGTCAATTTGGGACACTTACAATTAGGGTAAGTATAACAATCACTAGAATGATAAAAAATAGAAGGAAAAGCTGGAATGACACCATAAAGGTTAAACTGAAGAAGAAAAGATTTAGATATATTTAAGGATAAGCCATTACAGAAAAGCCAATTTTAATTTTATTAAGATCACTAGAAATAATGGCTTCATTAATTAGATTTGGCTTACTATAGACAACAGCAATATCATCGGCATAGGCTTGGATATCTCCAAAAAACTGTTGGTAAAGAATATCATTTATATAAATGAGAAATAATAAAGGGCCCAGAACAGAACCTTGTGGTACTCCAACATTAATTGTAAGCCAATCACTATAATTATTATGGATACAAACCGATTGCTTTCTATTGTGAAAGTAAGAAAAAAACCAATCAAAAACAATGCCTCTAAAACCATAATAAGATAATTTATTTAACAATATTTTATGATTAACAGAATCAAAAGCTTTGGCTAAGTCAAGAAAAACAGCAATTGGATGAAGATCAGAATCCAAAGCTTCTGTAATACTTCCCACAAGTTTAGCAACAGCAACCTCCGTTCCAAGCCCAGGCCGAAAGCCAAATTGAGAAGGAGACAAAACTGAATGTCTATCAAGAAATGATAAAATTCTAATCTTCATAGATTTTTCAAATAGTTTAGAGAAATGTATTAATAAGGAAATAGGTCTATAATTCGTAAAATCAGAAATATTACCAGATTTATAAATAGGAATGACCAATGATAACTTTAAAGCATTAGGAAACTTCCCTTGAGTAAAAGATAAATTAATTAAAAAAGTCAAAATTGGTGCAAAAAGATTAGCATTAGCTTTCAAAATCTTAACCGAAACACCATCTACACCATTAGAAGCTGAATTTGATAAGGAGAAAATATTATTCATAGTTTCAGATACAGTAACAGGATATAGATAACAAGAAGAAGAAGGAGCAGGAGGCATGCCCTGAGAACAAAATTTAGGATTGGAGCAAGTAGATTTAGCAACATTAACAAAAAAATAATTCAAATCAGATAAATCAGTAGTACCAAAATTACAAAATTTCTTATTTTTTTTTTTAACATCAATAATAGAGTTAACAATATTCCAATTCTGTTTAATAGTTTTAGCATTCTTAAACAGGTTATGATAATAAGTCCATTTAGTCTTACGGGTCAAGCTAACAACATAATTCCTTAAACACTTAAATCTAATCTTTAGATAAATATCATCAGGAAATTGATGTACTTTCTTTTTTAACTTATCTCTTTTAATCATTAACAAAACCAATTCACTGGTAATCCATGGCTTAATTTTTCTAAACTTTCGTGACACAGAAACAGTAGTAGTACAACTTTGAATACAATCAGTTAACACTTCAGCAAAATTATCATAAGCAACATTAACATCAGAACAATTCATAATACAGGACCAATCTGAAAAATTCAAACAAGAACTCAATTCATTAAACTTAATCTTTTGAACATTTGAGACATGTTCTAGATCCGATAAAATGTCTATACATAAAACAATTGGAAAATGATCGGTCAAAAAACTCTCAACAATATAAGAATAACAATTTTTAACAGTATTTCCACTAATTAAAAAATGATCAATACAAGAATTAGTAACATTGGTTATCCGTGTAGGAGAAGAAATAATAATACGAAGATTGTTCTCAGACAAAAACTTAAAATATGCATTCTTATAACAAACATCATCAAATGCCAAAACATCTATATTAAAATCACCAACAAGTATATTAATATCATATTTGTATAAATTCAATTCTAATGAAAGCTCATCAATAAATTTCAATACAGGCAATCTAGGAGATCGATAAACAACAAAGAGATTAAATTTCTTATTTTGAATCATACAAAATAAAATTAAAGCATCAGACTTAATGTACTGTACTTCTTTTATCATAGTCAGTATCTCAAATTTAACAAAACTGCCACTCCACTAGCCTTATTTAGACTAGAAGATGAAGAATAAAAGGAGTAACCTGGAATCGAAAAGGAAACAAATCCATCCTCAACAAACCAAGTTTCAGAAAAAGCTATTATATGAAATTTAACAACGCTTGATTGTAAAAAAACAAGAAATTGGTCAAAATTTTGAGTAAGACTTCGAATATTAACATGTATTAAATTTAAATGACCAACAGAAAAACATTTGGTAAATCAGAAAGAGAAGACAAAGTTGGTGTAACACCAACAATATCATCAAAATCATCAGCCATTGCAGTATTTATAAATTATTAAGATCAATCAAGCAACGTAAAACAATGGGCTGAGTAGTTTCTGATTTCCTAATAAGAATATTACCATTCGATACCCAAAGAAATTTATAGCCAAGATCTTTCTGTTTTCGTTTTGCTTGCATGAAAATATCACGATAATATGGGAGAGATGTTCGTTAACATAAACTGGATAAGATTCATTACAGACCTTAATATCATTAGTATTAAGAGAGCGAAATTTAGTTTTCTTAAGTTTAAGCAGATCAAATTTAATTTGCTTACGACAAAACTTAACAACAATCTGTCTCGGACTCTTATTTTCAGTTGTTTTCTTTCCTATACGATGAACAGTGTCAATATCTGTAGGAGCACAGTCAACCCCAAAAGTAGTTGTAATCTTCTCAACAACTTCTTGCAAATTCTCATTAGGCTTCTCTGGAATACCTCCAATCAAAACATTATAGTTATAAGAATATTGTTCCGCTTCACACATCTTCCTCCGAAAACTTGCCATCTCCTTCCACAATTCTTCATTTTCATGCTTTAATGTTTTATTTTCCTGTTTACACTCCTTAACTTCAATTATTATTACATCTTTGGCTCTTACGTCCTTAGAAGTTCAACAATACTTACAACTATAATGTGCTCTTGTGTCTGTATAATCACGATGAACCCTTACATCTCAACATATAGTAATCACACCCTCAGTTCATAAATCCTTATAATAACAAATAATTATTAAATACTTGAAAGTACAACTAGTTCATTTCTTCTTACACTACAATTATAGTTTTATCGCCTTACAAGTACAACTAGTCCATACATTCTTACGACTACAGCTATAGCTTTTATCTCTTTAGAGCTACAAATAAACCTTACATCCTTACAACTATAGCTAATCTTACGTCCTTACAACCACAACTAGACCATACATGTTTACATCTGCGACTTCTGCTACAACTCCAACTCAATCTTGCATCCTTAAAACTAGAACTAGCTTTTATCTCTCCATAACTGCAACTAAACCTTGTGTCTTTAGAACTACAACTAACTTTTACACCCCTACATTTAATCTTTACGTGTTTCCATCTACAAATAACTTTTGATTTCATACAATTACTGTTGATTGGTTTCGGCTTCTATTGATGGTGAGATATTTGAAAACAATGTTTTTAGTCAATTAGTTATTTGTATTTATTAACAGGATGCACTCATTGACTTTATCTAGATCTGAAAATTTTTATGTAAGCAAAAGTGAGAAAGAGAAGTTAGGGTGTTTGTTCAACTGTTTAAGTTGTGAAACTCGTTCACCTCAGATTGAAACTGAACACACCTTCTCCAACACTTTCTTCTTTTAGACCATACATATATACAGTTCACTGTTATTGGATTATTCATTAAATGTGGAAGAGAGGAGTGAAAGAAAAAGTTGTTCCAGAAACTCCTTACTTTCCATGTATTTAATGATAATAAAACCTATTGTTAAGGCACTGAATTATTTCTTTCGGATATACTATGACCAACTGGTGAAATTTAAAATTCATCTTCAGAACTGATCGTGATTATCTATAAACCCTGAAAAGAAACAGAGGTAAAAGAAGTCATTTTGTTGAATACATTTTAAGAAAACCAAACACTCTGTATTGTTACCACGTTTCTATAATATTGAAACTCCACGTTTTAGTTTATTTTGGTGTAGTTTTTCAGTGATGTGAATAGTGCAGTTACATAGTTGACAATCATGGTTCTAATATATGTTCCTATAAAAGTCAAAACACAAATATAAAAAAATTACCTCACCGTCAAATTTATAAGATTCTTGGTTCTTTTGGTAAAGTTTATTTTTGATACTTTGAATTCATGTGTTCACACAGGATGTTTACCATCACAAACTGGCATAGTTCGCCGAGCTGAGCCAACAGCTAGTATATGATTTTATGTATTTTATAGTTTGAAAAATGTCTGAAATTCAGTTAGAAGGTCGTAGCATTTTTTAAATAACGTGGTTAAAACTCTTGTTATAAATGTAACAAATTAACAATATATTTAAAATGAATCTGATTTTTATATTGTACCCAGTTGTTTTAGCTTTTCCTTGCTAATTCAAATAATTGTGTTTGTGTACAATTAATGTAAGTAGTTTCAGATAACTAGTGTCAAATACATTCTATAAAAGGAATCAGAGAAATGGAAATTATGTTTTTAAATCAAGAACTTACACTGATGACAAGTTACTTGTTTGATGAAATCTTCAGTACTTACAGTGATGACAAGTTACTCGTTTGATGAGATCTCCAGTACTTACACTGATGACAAGTTACTTGTTTGATGAGATCTCCAGTATTTACACTGATGACAAGTTTGATGAGATCCAGTACTTACACTGATGACAAGTTTGATGAGATCCAGTACTTACACTGATGACAAGTTTGATGAGATCCAGTACTTACACTGATGACAAGTTACTTGTTTGATGATATCACCAGTACTTACACTGATGACTAGTTACTTGTTTGATGAGATCTCCAGTACTTACACTGATGACAAGTTACTTGTTTGATGATATCACCAGTACTTACACTGATGACAAGTTACTTGTTTGATGAGATCTCCAGTACTTACACTGATGACAAGCTTGATGAGATCCAGTACTTACACTGATGACAAGTTTGATGAGATCCAGTACTTACACTGATGACAAGTTACTTGTTTGATGAGATCTTCAGTACTTACACTGATGACAAGTTACTTGTTTGATGAGATCTTCAGTACTTACACTGATGACAAGTTACTTGTTTGATGAGATCCAGTACTTGTACTGCTGATCTCGGTAACACAGTGATCTAACGAAATAGAAATAGCTTTGTTGATATCATTATGTAGAATGATATGGCTTTACCATCTTTACCAAATAATCCGAAAAACACATCTGACAATATAAACCATCACAAGAGTATTTTGTTCAAATGTTACTTATTTCATTACCAACAGGTAATTTTATCATGGTAACAAAACTAATGTTTTAATCAACTCTCCTGCATTTATGGTTATCCTAACCAGATATGTGATGATTGGACGTATGATCTGAAATGTGAAATCGGTCATCTCAGCTTACACTACATTCAGTGGACTTGCACGAGTTTCTCTTACTTGCCTCTTTTAAAGTCAATCACAGAATTTAAAGTATTTCAAATTGTTTGTGAACAATGTCCAGACCTCAGTAAAGAAATATCGAAATATTGAAAAATGGTTACAAGTACCATTAGCATAAATGTAGCACTACTTTCAAACCAAGATTACACATCTGGACAAGGTCATTCACAACAGAAACAGATGACCAGTATCTACCAATTTAGATCACCCACAATTAAAACTATTACCAGACACAACTCGTTAGAACCAGCCTTCACAATGCCATCATGTTTACCAAACATAGCTGAAACTGGATCATGTGTCAATGTACAGATGGTTAAGTCCAGACTTTACAAGGTAAACTGAAAGATGTATTAGTTATGGATGGTTACACACTAAGTGGAGTGTATTCTCATCACAACAAGCCACATAAGACATTTTATAGATGAGTTCACCATGTAGAGATGATCTGTGGGTTAATTTCAAATTATTATAATATTAATCAATCATAATTTAATAGAAGATGATGTACATGCTATGTACATTTATCACTGTACTTCTACTTCATTGCCAGGGTTTTAAGAGTACATCATAGGTTTGGGGACAATTGGTCTAGCAGTTAGTCAAATGATGGATTATGTTATAAACTTTATAATATTTATATACATCTCTATAAAAAAACAATTGTTAAAAATACATTTTTATATAAAACCTCTGCTGTGTTAGAATTAATTTTCTTTTCAATGCATTTACTAATTGTTTTCGTATGTTAGTTTTATTGATATAATAAATTGTTTTCAGTTCCAAATCCATGATAATTTAGTTTTCTATAAATTCAAATATTGAATGACATCATTAAAATGTTATCTAACAGATTATTTAGAGAAATGAAAACTAACCAAATTCACATAAAACAGTTGTCGCAAACAAACTCTGTCTTTTCACTTTATCAAAACCTAAGTAAAAAATGATTAACACTTGACAATATTATTCTAAAGAACTTAACAATAATTAAATATTAAGTCATGAAATAATCCAAATAATAAAACCAACACTAAGCAGTCTTGTGTATCCAGAAATAAGCCCTTCTTCAATAAAAATATTATCAACAATCTTTAACACTATATACAAACACTGTTCTTAGTTCATATCCTAAGTCTTCTTATACAGTCTACACCAATATTTGTTGTCCTCTCTTCTCTCATAGGGTCTCCTGTAGGGCTTTACAGAAAAAGACAAACAAGGACTTTCCAGCGACGTTTATTACTGACTGATTTATCTTATAAGGTCACTGTACATGAGGACGACATTTACCAGTTTCACGTGTAAAATTACTTACATTTTACATGTAGACATACATGATTTATTTTTGTTTTTTGTTCTGTCGGATCATCGATGGACTAAGTTTAAATTTACGGACTTATAACATTAAAATCCAGGGTTCTATTCCCAATACTGATCAATATTCAAAGCTTCAGTTGCTTATGAAGCAGTTTTATATCATAAATCAAAATCAATTGATAACAGACCTACACCTCTTCACAGATGCTTATCTTTCCATCTCTGAACAACAATCTCACCTCAGACATCTGGACCAGCACAAGCAATTCCTCCATATCAGTGTGCTCGATCTTTATTCTATCAAACGGAGATGTTCGCATTTCTTACCAATGCTAGTGGATTGTTTGATTATCATCCATTCTTACAATTTCATGGTGGTTTTATATATCAACAATAAAGTAAG
Source organism: Tachypleus tridentatus (assembly GCF_004210375.1). Classification (NCBI taxonomy): domain Eukaryota; kingdom Metazoa; phylum Arthropoda; class Merostomata; order Xiphosura; family Limulidae; genus Tachypleus; species Tachypleus tridentatus. The sequence continues at coordinate 15,976,267 of NW_027467782.1, read as the reverse complement.
TACTAGATCTTTAACTCTTTGTTTTTAAACACTCGACCTTATGGGCATCTATCCAATGAATCTACTTTATAGATTCTCATGTATTGAAAGCGATGTGCCTTATAGCAGACTATCTGTATCATGTTTTGCCTATTAAATAACCACTTCACCCACCTGTTTCCTAATATTTATGCTTTCTTTTGGTACATACGACTTCTTACCTCTTCAATAATAAAGTTTCATGAGTAAAGATGGAACTAGCCAACAAGGAATTGATGTCATTCTCCTGATGATAGAGATAGTGCTTTTACTGAACAATAACACTATTAACGTATTAAGACGATGAACGTATCCAGATGGAGGTGTCAAGCAGCATCAGGCCTCCGTCTACTGGACTTGTTTACAATGCTGATAAAATTATCACTGTAAAACTTGACAGTAAACCAGAACATTACCAGAGACACGTTTTTATTGCTGTTGAAAATGCTGAAAGCCGAAACAAATTTATTATTGGTAGAGCTGCGAAACCAACACCCATGTGCCAATTAAAACGTTGCCAAAGCGAACATAATCTTATTGTACATGAAACTAAAATAATAATCAAGTTAACTATGTTGACATCCCTCGCAAGATTGTTTTAAAAGAGCTCCGAAACTGAAACCAAAACACAAAAATTAAATAACCCATAGGCTGCACTCAAGCACACAATATTATGAAGAATTACTCTACCTCATCTCATAAGTTACTATTTTTACATTTTACTCAGTGATATAAATAATAAATGAAACACACATATGAAAAATAAAGAATATAATATTCACCTGGGTCTTCTTTTTTTTGCTGTCAACTGTCATGAAACTTGAGCTCACTTTTAATGTACTAAAGGTATTGATACAATCAAAATGTTTTTTTATGTAATTAAATAATACAACTACGAACAGAGAATATAATGCCAGGTGGCCTTATAAAACAAACAAACAAGCTACTCAGGTGGAACCGTAATAATGGCTGGGTGACTAGAGCAGTTGAAAGAAACGATGAATTATCATGTTACTGTTCTATGATATTAGCCATTATCTATTTATAACTGTACGTTACTTTGACGGGTAAAACATTTGGGTTTCTTCTTAATTATAACTGATGTGTTTGTTTGTTTGTTTTGGAATTTCGCACAAAGCTACTCGAGAGCTATCTGTGCTAGCCGTCCCTAATTTAGCAGTGTAAGACTAGAGGGAAGGCAGCTAGTCATCACCACCCACCGCCAACTCTTGGGCTACTCTTTTACCAACGAATAGTGGGATTGACCGTAACATTATACGCCCCACGGCTGGGAGGGCGAGCATGTTTAGCGCGACGCGGGCGCGAACCCGCGACCCTCGGATTACGAGTCGCACGCCTTACACGCTTGGCCATGCCAGGCCAACTGATGTGTAAAGTTCGCTTTAGAGATTTTAACTTCCATTTGAAAACAATACGCACCTCACTTCAGATATTTCCTTATTGCGATTTTAGGAGGATTTTGTGACAGTTTCATAGATGTAACTATCCAAATCACCAATGTATATTTTATTTATATGACTTCTGGCGCAATTTTAGGTTGAACACAAATTTCACATATCATATTTAGTGGGAGTATTCGCGTACAGATGGCAGCAACGTAAGCTATTTTGTTTTGTATTTTCAGGAGTGAAGTTCAGCGTAAACCTATACAATGGGCTTTGTGTGCTCTGCCCATCACAAATATTGAAACCCAGTTTCTTCGGAATTGTAAGTGCGCAAACATACCGCTGTACTTTTTTGGGGTCGTTCAGAAAGTTCCAGAAGGAGTTTTGTGATTGTTGTAGCACGAAGTTTTGCAATGAACTTTCTGTAATCTGCCCTCTCAAGAAATTGAACCCAGATATTTACACTGTAAATCCGTAAAATAAGCATCAACTGAAAGGTGAACATTCGAAGGATAGCTAAGATCTATAGCAAATGTTCTGAATAATTTAGTTAATTAATCCATCTAGAGATGATAAGATATTTTGCTATTCTGGTTTAATATTTTAAAAAAAATACTTTGTTTAACTCGAATAAATGACTGCAAATTATAAACACAGTAATGTATAAAAGACTTAATTAACATAAATAAGTACATAACATGATACAATACAACACAATATTTCTTCTTCGACCACTTTATTCGTTTTCAGTTATAAGTACTTAACATGCACTCTCTGCCTGGTGAATTTTGTGCAAAGTTGCTAGAGGGTTATTGCATTAGTTGTCCTTAATTTTAAAGTGATAAATTATATAGGACGGTGGGTAGTTAACACTATCCGTCACCAAGTCTTAAGTTACTCTTTATCATTGAATATAAAGATTGATCACCAGATTTCTACACTCCAGTTTTCGGCAATTGGGTTCGTTCCTGTGACCAGTAGATAAGCTATGTCTCAAAAGTTACTTTTTTGACAAAAAACATCAGACACGTTTAAAATCTGTAACACAACTCGCATCGAAACAAAGTATATCATGTAAAAACAAAAAATCAATTCAGATTAACATGGTTGTTTCAATATTTCGAAAAATACATCTCACTTGCCTTGCCACTCTCTTAACAATGTTGCATTACTTAAGATAGATATCTTTTACAAATTTAGAGAACAGGTAGGACTTGCGCAATACACATTCAACAATATGCATCACATTCATCAAACCGAACAAATGTATATATTAAAACAAACGTGTAACGCTAAATCCACAACCTTCCAAATATGTGAAACAAACGCTTTGCAGGGGAATAATAATTAATGTCAATCCGAAAAAAATAAAATATGCATCTTCCAGAGGAGCCATAAGTGGTAATGTCACTCAAAATAAATAAAACAGGTGCTTTGATTATAACGCCCCACATTTGCGACACTATAGTTTTTATACAGGGGATCCATAAGTAATTATACTTTAAATAAATAAAATAGGAGTTTTGCAGAGAGAACTTAAGTGATATCACTCTGAATTACATGGAAGTCGATTCAATATCTTATCTGACAAAAACTTCAAAATTTTATATTTAGTCTCAAAATTTCACTCTTCTCAGCTTATTTATGTTTTATTGAATATTGTTTGGTACCGGTAAGGATATATCTTACTAAGAGAGGCATCACTGGAAGTAGGATCCACAAAGCTGTAGAAACATGTTTAAAATTTAATATTTATTTATAATTCTGAGACTAGAACGAGAGCGAAAACCATTAGAAACAGATATGAGTACTCAAGCCCACAAAGTCGCTCAACTGAAAGTACCAGTTGTGAGAAGGTAGAAGCTCCTAATGAGAACATATTTCTAGACTGGCATGACATTCCGAAACTAGCCTTTACAAACGAATTAGTACTAAATTTATTAGATTAGTGCACAGAAACAAAGTGATGATGTAGTTGTTTTCTGTTCAGATTTTTATTTGCATCATTATATATACGAGAGGTACATGGTCAGATGACAACAAAACTTAAAAATTATTCATTCTGGAACTTCATGGAAATATTGAATTCCAGACATACACCTCGAATAACATCTTCCACATCAGACATTTCTTTCTGAAATGTTATTTTTAACTGTTACGTATCACTAGGTCATTGGTTTCTTAAATCTCTTTATTTTTACTTGTTTTGTTTCTTTTTAATTTTACTTGACACAAATTTGTGAGAAAAAATACTTAGAACGGAAAGAATCTGGCAGATTCAGACCATAAAAAATAAAATCCGTATCAGAAAATATTCTTGAACCATGAAAGCTAAGAAAAAAAACAAAAGTATTACAGGCTATATAACCTTTTGCAACAACAATAGAAACTCCCAACCTGATGAGTCCCAAAACTTTCACTCTAAATTTAGACACGTATTCACGACTCGTCTTATGCGGTTTTACGATTTATACATGTGAAAAAATTGACATTTACTTTTCATTTACTTTTAACATCAATTATTTAGCTTTACTGTTTCTGCTGTAGAAAGGACGTGAATTTGGGCTAGATCACTCAGATAATGTTGTTTGTTTTTTTTAGCTTCCAATGGAGCTTATAACATGGTTAAGTCACAATTATTTTTGACAATAATTTTTTTCGTTTTCATTAATATACAAAAAAGTATAAATAATATGACCAAAGATTTAAGATAAATACAATTAATCCAAAATAGTAGTCGTTACACTATAGTTTTAAGCAGTTAACATAATGATGCAATCGTAAATGACTGGCTGAGCTACACAGAATCTATTTTAGATGAAACTCAAAAGGATCTGAAATTTGTTATACTTTAATTATTTATTTGTAAAAACTTTTTTAGACATTTTGACAACTCGAAATATTACAGTGAACTGAGCTACATAGTAACATTATCAAACATTTAATTTCTAATAACATTTAAACTCTTGGGGATAAGAATTGTATTTTAATCATGCTGGTACAGACTAGGTAAGACTGATGACTTGTAATATTTGATTTTGACTGGATTGGTTAAAACGTGTGTTATTTTTCATCGGTGGCTTTAAATGAATATTTCAGTGACCCAGCAGTCATATTTGTATTGAAAATGAAAAGTCTACTTCAAAGATCAACAACTGAGAGTAACGTGCTAAAACAAGGAAGACATGTTGAAACACAAATATTAACACCTTACAATATATTATGTAAACATCAAATAGCTCCTTCATCTTTCTAAATGTGGACTTCAAGTTGTGAGTGATGAATTTGTAAAGACACGAAGAAATTGGTATTTAGAGATACTTGCTAGAATTTCGTGGTTTAAAGTACAACTGTTTATGGGTTTATTTATTTTAGTTAAACTATTTTCACTCATAAGAACTTCTTTTCTTCTCGGAACACTTATATTAAAGAGAGCCCAGCATGGCCAAGTTGTTAAGGCACTTGACTCGTAATCCAAGGGTCGCGAATTCGAATCCCTGTCACACCAAAATACTAGCCCTTTCAGACGTGGGGCGTTATAAAGTTACGGTCAATCCCCTATTCGTTTGTAAAGAGCAGCCTAATAGTTGGCGGTGGGTAGTGATGACTTACTGCCTTCCCTCTAGTCTTACTTTGCTAAATTAGGGACGGCTAGTGCAGACATTCCTCGTGTAGCTTTGCGCAAAATTCAAAACAAACCAGACATCAGAGATCTAAACTATTTATTCAAATGACTGTAATTTACTGTAATTTGCCTATCAGTAGTTTATATGTCATCAGTTGGCATTCAGTGTAATTTAATTTCTTTTATAATAATATGAATTACTCATTGCGTTGAGGCCAGGCATGGCCAAGCGCGTTAAGGAATGCGACTCGTAATCTGTGGGTCGCGGGTTCGCATCCCCGTCGCGCGAAACATGCTCGCCCTCCCAGCCGTGGGGGCGTTATAATGTGATAGTTAATCCCACTATTCGTTAATTAAAGAGTAGCCCAAGAGTTGGCGGTGGGTGGTGATGGCTAGCTGCCTTCCCTCTTGTCTTACACTGCTAAATTAGGGACGGCTAGCACAGATAGCCCTCGAGTAGCTTTGTGCGAAATTCCAAAACAATTCATTGCGTTGAAATGTGTTCTATCGTTGGGCAGATTTTGCGTAATACAGGAAGTTTTCAGATTCTGTAGTAGCCAAAACGTTCATGACATTTCTAGAATTCACCAATCACTATTCATGTATAAAGAAGAAAAACAACCTTTTATGGACAAAAATTAAAATATTAAAAAATAAAGTTATAATTCACAGTAATTGATTAGTTGTCATCGTACTTTTAGTTTTCATAAATTTTGGTTGTAAAGTAAGGAAACAAGTGTCAAAAGTCACTTGTTGCTTTGTTGTTCTAGTACAAGTAACCACCTGTTCCTTTATTATTCTAATCACTCTTGGACTTCAGTAAAGAGAGGGTTCAGTAAAAAAAACACTTGGTGTTCTTTAACTTACCGTGAGAGTGGGAGAGGTCGAAATATCTAGTCTCATTTTTCGATCTCAGTTCAGGCTTAGTTGTTGGACCTGTTTTAACGTTCACTACTGTCTTGGCTTTTCTCCAGTCACAATCATGTCAGTGCAGATTTATAAGCTAATCTTACTGGTTTGGGGATCCTTATTATATTTATTTGTTCTTTGAACGTGTTTTAAACCAACCAATTGAAATTTCCAGAGGATCAAATTGTTCTATAAAACTTTTCCTTGTGATTGAAAGATTAGTCAGTGTATTTAAACTTTTGATACTTTTAAATTCAAGTGAGCTTACAATAAAAAGTAAAGGAGCTACGTAACGTTGGTAAAATGGGAGTAGGTGTGAAGGTCTTGCATCCATATATGTATAAAACATATCTTTGTGATGTCTCTGGTACAACCAAACAGCACCATTTTAACCATTCTGAAGAAACATGTCTCTGCTAGTGCTGTATTGCTTTGGCATTTCTTTCCTTTTCTGGTGCTCTAGTTTTCGAAATAAGGATTAATACATTTTATTTATAACTTCTCCATTGTCGGTTCCAAATCCAGTTGGGTAAAGATGGTGTTTGTCATCAAAGCTGGCAACTTGGACACAAAAACATTATAAAACAAATATGGATAAGAATCACGTGGTATGTCAGAGAGTTAGGATATCCCCTCTAGTCGATGCTGCCCCTATTTCCCAGGCGGGTTTTAAAATAAACGGATACCGCTGAACCGAAAGTGGTTAAAGAAGAGATCTGGAAACTCAGGATAGTAACATTGAATGTCGACAGAATGACTGGGAGAAGCAGAGAACCAACAGATGTACTAGAAAGAAGAAAGGTAAAGATTACGTGTATTAAAGACACGAAGTGGAAAGGACAGAGTACAAAAAACATAAGTGAAAGCTAAGAGCTGTTACACTCGGGATGATCAAAAGGTAAGAGCAATTTTGGAATTGAACTAGATAGTAATTTAAGATGGAAGTGGTCGAGTTGAGAAAACGTCGGATTGATTCATGCGCGTGAAGGTGGCAACTGAGAATTGGTTGAAGAACTTAGTGTCTGGTTATGGTCTGCAGATAGAATGCTCCGTCGATAAGTTGAAGAAAAACTACAGGATATAATTGTAGGGATGCCAGAAAGTGGAATGTTGATGGTGGGAGCATATCTGGATAAGATAAAAGTGGAACACACGAGAAGAGAATATATGGAATAAAAAACGTGTAAGGAGAGATATTACTAAAATGACAGGAAATGACATGTATTCCTGACAAATACCGGATTCTGAATGAGAGTGATACCTTATCACTTACAGAAGGTACCAGTACCAGACTCAGATTGGTTACATCATAGTCCGAATGGAGGACAGAAAAAAACGTTAAATGTTAAGTGATACCAGGAGTAACAGTATCCTGCTAACATTGAATGTACATAATGAAGAATAAAAATTAGGAAAAGAGGAAAGAAGTCGAGAATATTAAGGTGTGGAAGGAGTAATGAAGAGATATACAGAAAGAGCCGAAAAACTGAACCAAACAGCTTGATGTATGGTGGTGGAACGAAAATGAACAGCAAACTATCAAGTAGAAAAAAAGCCTTCAAGGAACAGAAGATGACGAATGATGGCTATTCAAGAATGGCGTACAAAAGGTAAAATGGAGGGAAGAGGCTGGTGGTAATGGCGAAGAATGAGATAATTAAAAGTTTGTATGACAACATAGATATCAAAATGGGAAGGAAATTATAATGGATTTAACTTTATACTTTGAATTTAAGACCTACGCTTGTTTCAGTATAGTTTTCGTTTTGCATGTGACGTATATTGATGGGTGTGGATTGCGCAAGTCCTGGATGTTCATTAATTTTTTACAATATTCTTTAGAATAAGCATCAACGATATTTGTTTCACGAAAACACTAGCTCATTTTCAAACATTCAGGAATCTCGTGTTAATCGTATAATAGCAGCTAACCGAGAGATAACAGAAAATTATTTTGGTCAGCTACAGTCAGTATACAATAAGCCTCGGCAGCTATAATTGTGATTAACGCTTGTTAACTGGAAAACTACAGAAACTGACCAGGAACGTTTACAGATTTCGAACTTTAGAAACTGCTTAACTTCAGTAAATTTCGCACGTTAGAATTTCTAAAAGTACGTTAAATATTGTCACCGATGAAACATACGTGTGCTTCAAACTTCGAATCCCCGTCGCATCAAACACGCTCGCCCTTTCAGCTGTGAGGACGTTATGACGTGGCCCACAGTCCCACTACTTATTGGTGAAAAGTAGTCCAAGAGTTGACGACGGGTGGTGATGACTATTTGCCTTCCTTCTCGTCTTACACTGCTAAATTAGGGACGGTTAGTGTAGATATCCCTGGTGTAGCTACGTGCAAAATTAAAACAAAACCAACAAAACAACCAGCTTCAATCTCAGCTTGCCGTCAAGAGAAGTGTACAGGTGTATCAACAAAGAGTTTATTCGTTCTTTATGAACGTCGATAAAAGATTCAGTTCTAGACCAGATATAAAACTCAGTATTCTTTATAAGTTTGTAAAACTATTGTATGTAAATCATCATTTGCAATTACTATTAATAATAACCGTGTAGTTTTGTGCGAAATTCAAAACAAACAATACATCATAATTTTGAAGAAACAGCCAACGGATAGTAATTATGCACGTGAAATCATGGTATACATAAGTAAAAAAAAAAAAAAAAAACTTCGTCTAACGGTGTTAACATAAACGTTTATACTGTATTTTGTTTACCATATATGGATTACCAATAATTTATTTTCATTTTCTAAATGAATTCTATAGCAGAAATATTTTTCTCTATTCACTGTTCCACCTTCTAAGTTAACAAAAGTGTCATAGAACTACCCTGATTTATTTGTCCGAGCATCGGTGTCAAGTATTTGTAATCGAACAGCTGCTTTGACCCCATTCCTGCACAGTTGACCAGAACATCAAACTGCTCAGCTTGCTGTAATTAAAAGTAATTAATTTCGTCAACTAGTAAAACATTATTCATCCATAAATGTACAGAGTTAAAATAGCTTAGGATGATAATACAGTTAATCCTAGGATTAAAAACAACTCACCGAATTATCATGGTGACATTTAGAAGCTGAATATTGAGTAGCATATCGTTGGTTGGTTGGTTTAATCCAACATTTGTCGCTTGTAAGGTGTCTTAATTATCTGCTGTTTAATCTCTATTCAGAGGAAGTTTCGCAACATCCGAGGCAGCATGGACAAGAAGGACTATCGCCTGATTTTCCTTTACAACTTGGACGAAAAGCTACCGAAACTACATAGGAGCATCAATCAGACATTCAGCCATGGATCTGTTACTGAATGCACAATTCGGCATTGGTTCCAAAGGCTTCGACACTGAGATAAAGTCTTGAAGACCACGAAGGTTGTGGAAGGAAGCCATTCTTAGATAAAAACACATTAAGGGAAGCAGTTGAGACAGACCCTTGCACAACAGTACGTGAGCTTGCAGAAAAGCTAGACACAAGCAAATCAAACATTGTCAACTATCTTAGCACGATTGGAAAGACGAAATGTTGGATAAGTATGTTACGCACAAACTAACTGAAAGCCAACAAAATCAGTATTATAAGACCTGTTGAGAATGACGTTCCAAAATTGAACGAATTGGTAATCGAGGTTCTGCCTCATCCACCTTAATCCCCAGATCTTCACCTTACAGAATTTAATTTTTCAAGCACTTTGACAATTTTGAACAATAAATGCTTTCAAAACCAAACAGCTGCAGAAGAAGCTTTCAGGAAGTTCATTAACCATAGAGACTCTGAATTGTACAGCAAAAATTTTATAATTTTATTATAAAATAAAAGATAAATAATGGCGACAATCATGATGTGCTAAAACAAGTAGATCCAAGAAGTCTTAATAAAACTGGAATAGAAACCCTTATTACCCGAGCTCTTTTGAGAGATGGACCTTTCTTCTTCAGGGGCAATCTGGAATGCCCAGTATAATTGAACGAGCATTATATAAATATTTAGTTTAGTAACATAAATAGAAACATATTGGGTTACCAAGTTAAACACTGTTCAACGTTTCTGAATTAATCTAGATCCAGGAATCAGTGATCTCCATTAGTTTTATCTCTGTCAGAAAAATAACTTTATTCTGCACTTACTTTTAATGAAATAATTCTTGTTTTAAACTGATTTACATGAACATATCTTTATTAATCACTCTCCAGGTGTTATCTATACTTGATTTATATAACATATCTTTATTAATCACTCTCCAGGTGTTATCTATACTTGATTTATATAACATATCTTTATTAATCACTCTCCAGATGTTATCTATACTTGATTTATATAACATATCTTTATTAATCACTCTCCAGGTGTTATCTATACTTGATTTATATAACATATCTTTATTAATCACTCTCCAGGTGTTATCTATACTTTTCTTTACTTAAACACCTAAACACAGTTTATAACAACACACACATATTTTATCCAAAGTTAAAATACCACCAACACCTTTTCATATACAGATAAGACATCTGCCACACAGCACGGGAAGTGGGACGCTTACAACACTACACAGTGAAATAAACACTTCCCGGAAAGTTCAATGACCTGTATGACGTTACTAAACTAAATCTTTATATATAACTCGTTCAATTATACAAGGCTTTCCCAGATTACCCGAGAAAAAATAAGGTCTACCTCTCGTGAACGCTCGGGTTATACAGGTTTCTATTTCAGTTTTACTGGCTATAATAAGTTATCCCCATGATAAAAAAAAAAATAACTAATAGTTATAACACAGATATTCCTGAGATAAAAATACAGTAAACTCTCGTTGTAACGAAGTCGTAGGGACCAAAGAGAATTGTTCGTTACAAAAGAAGTTCGTTAAAAGGATTTTTTTTCATTCACTAGCCAAGTCTGGTAATGGTAGGCCCTATAACTGACGGCTGGTGCAGTATTGATAATTGGATTAAAGACTCAGAAGTCACACGTGTGTAAACACTTAAAACACGTTTAATGAAATTCAAAAGGACAATTAACAGCACTTGTAAAAAAAAATAACATTCATAATATAGACATATGTAATTATAATGTACAGGATACAAACACCAGCAAGAACGTCTAACTGGAGTCACTTGAAATATTGCACAATGCTTTTTTGCGAACTGCTGTCCCTCTGGCACTTGGTCACAAAACGCTCCATCATGTTTAATTGAGAGATAAACTGTCCTGCGTTAGCCTGGTGTTCAAAATATCTCTGAACTTGCAGGCACATCTCACGAGCTGCAGAATGTGTTGGGATGGGGGTTCCTCATTGTCGTCATCTTCACTTTCACTGTCATTTTCTGGTGTCTGTTTATTTTGCACCATGGCCACAATATCACTGTCTGTCAGGGCGCGCTAGTGATTAGATCATTATCAGCAGTCTCGTAGTCCTCTGCTGTGCCATCCACCGTAAACCCAGTGTCATTCAGCCGTGTCAAGAGCTGGGCCAATGGTATGTCATCCTCGGGGTCCTCACTGTTTTCTGCTGGCTCTGGAGAGGAGAAGCCACAAGTTCTGAAGCAATTGGCTATGGTTGATTGCTTTAACCAATGACCAGGCAGAGCATAGCAGTCGCATGGCTTCAAGCACAGTCACAGTGAAAACACTTTTATTGTCTATTGAATCAATAAGACGCTGTAGCAGTAGGGTGCGGTAATGATGTTTTAGATTGGCGATGATGCCTTGGTCCATGGGCTGTGTCTTGCTTGTGGTATTTGGAGGCAGGAACACCAGCTTGATGGCTTTAAGTCCAGTGGGGTTGGAGTGGGCGGGGCAGTTGTCAATTATCATAAGGACCTTTTTTTTCTGCAGCATAAACTTTCGGTCAAGTTCTCTCAGCCACTCGGTGAATAGATCTGATGTCATCCAAGCTCGCTTGTTGGCTTTGAATGGTGTTGGCAGGGTTTTGACGTCTTTGAAGCAACGCGGTTTTGCTGCCTTTCCTAAAAAAAAAGAAAGAAAATGTACATGGTTAATGTCTTGAAATTAAAAATGAAACATTTACATGTCAATAATCTGAAGAAAATCATAAAATAACAACTTCTAAAGAAAACACAGGAAAATATTTTTACCTGCTTTTGACACTCACCTATGACAAGTAAAGGAAGCTTCTCGGTGCCGTCCATATTGGCGCATACCAAAACAGACAGCCGCTCCTTCGCTCGCTTCCCGCCGTGACAGGAGTCTCCCTTGATAACAAGAGACTTGTCTGGCAGAAGTTTAAAGAATAAGTCAGACTCATCTGCGTTGAAGACATCCCGTGGGCTGTAGTTTTCTAGCAGGCGTGGCAGTGTTGTTGATGTCCACTGGTTTGTTTGCTCTGGTTCTACACTACCAGACTTACCACAGATCGTACGAAATTGAATGTCGTGTCTTTTTTGAATCGGGTTAACCACCCATCACTCATGCAAAAGTCAGTGATTCCCATTTGATCAGCAAGTTTTTTTGCCTTTGCTTGCATAACAGGCCCAGAGATAAAACATTCTCTGATCTAGCATTTTGAACCACAGAAGCAATGCCGCTTCTAGGTCAGAATGTTTTGCAGTTCGCATGCGTTTTCTATTGGGACAAAGTTGTCTCGAGAAGACAATATGGCCTCTTTATTTTTCAACCATGTTGACAAAGTGTTCAGAGGCACATCAAATGCTTTTGCTATTTCTGTTTTGTTTTAACTTTTTTTCAACTTCTTCTATTGCTGTAATTTTAGTTTCTATCGATACAAGCTTGCGCTTCGCCATGATCAATGATTAATGATCTGTTTAAGTTGACTGTGATTAGCCTTTTATAGGCCACAGCATGCAGGCTGCCCAGGCATAATCTACTCAAGCCATAATCTGAAAATTTTATATTTAAGCTAATTTTTGCTGGGAGAGCGGGTGAGTTGGGGCGGGCAGGGGTTTAAAGTGTTACTGACCATAATTGTTGTAAAAACATTGCTAGGCTAATCTACTACCCCATCTGCAGTCCGCTATTTCTCAAGTGTAAGATTTTGATGGTGGCACCACACATTGTTGCGCGGAGACTGACTAATTGCACTTGCTAGCGGCGTAGCGGGTGGTCGGCAGTGGTGACAATTAATTTAGGGAAGAAGAGAAAATAAATATCTTCGTACCTGGTTCGATACAAAGGATGTAATATTGATGCTTTTCACACCCTAGGGACTATGATTATACATCGTTACAAGCCGACACTTCGATACATGCAGTTCGGTTCTAGCGACTTCGAAACAATGAGAGTTTACTGCAGTTAAAATACAGCAATTCCTTATATAAAAAATAATTATCTATTGTACAGTTATTGTTAGGATAAAAATAATTAATAGTTCTAATTTTGAAGAATGCCTTAAAGTACAATATGTAAAAGAATGGAACAGTTTTAATAGTAACATTCATCTAATTAATGTGATTAATTATTCTGTTTTTGTAGCTTTTGTGTTAAGATTTAAAAAATATATATTTTTCTCGTTCTTGCTATCGTGATAAGTCAGTGGTAATAATTCTAAATATTCTGAAGTGGATTGGGAGAGTGTTTATAATCTAGTTTTGTAGGTGTCTGCAACTTTCTAAAATACAATCTATTTCCATTTTCTATTATGAATTATAAGTCGAATAGCGATGATTGACATTACACGTAAGTTACTTTAATTGATGTCTTCTAAAAACATCTTCAGTTTTTTGCTTGAATTGGTAAGTATAACTGCACTCACCTGTGTGCTCGTTGATCATAGTGTTGTAATGTATTTCTATTTTCTGAGTGCTTCTGTTGAAGCCGTCTGGCGGTGGGACAAATGCAATCAAGTTTGAAACTTACACGAGCATAACGAATAGAAATACACTAAAATAACAATATAAAAAATGAAATTAAAAACTTTAAAGAAATTATCCACAGGTACAGCTTAACGTAACCTTTAAAACCACAAAGCAAACTAAGATTCATATTTTCTCTTAAAGTTTTCCTCCAGAGAGAACTATTACTAATTTACACCAATAGATGACATTAAAGCATGAATATGTTATATTTCAATCAGTCGGATGATCCAGTTTAAAGGCGGAGCCTATGTACAGTACTATCTCTATTGCATTGATAAAATATCACGTGACACGCATGTAACTAACTCTTCCTATAAGAACTCGCTTGCTATTTCGAATTCTACTCAACAATTGGTCAAGCTAATATTTAGGAATGCATACAAGTCAATTATAGTATCCCATAACAAGTAAACTAATTTTCTGGAATGGAAACAAGCCAATCATAACACCCACGGAAATATAAAACTAGTAACAATAAAAGTAATTGCCACTAATAAACAACACAGTCAGATTGCTGATCTTCATGTTTATTAGTGATCTACAGAGAAATGTACAGTAATATTTCATGTATACATGGTTTCATAACATTGTGATCTGTATTATCTGAAGTATGAGTTTCGGTTTTATGTATTTTGTAGTTTGTGTTGTTCTTTACAATAGATATACTTTATCTGCAAAATAAATATTATATCGTCAAGCTAAAGTTATGTTATTGAATTACAAATTATCTTAGCTGAGTACATAAAAGAGAAACTAACGCCTCATATTATTTTCTGATATTTAGTTCAGCGATACATGAGCCTACATAACTTCATCAACACACAAGATACTGTACAGTCAGTCACTTTGAATATAATAAACTTATATTTTTAGATGGACCTTATAACATAAATTGAAAACGCTTCAAATAAAGAAAGTTAGTGTAAAATTCTTTGCTCATAAAAGGTATGTTGCCCGGTAAGAATTATCAACAGAGTTTGTTACCATGCAGAAAACGAAGCCTATGTTTAATTCCTTCTTAGTTGTATTCACACACGCTTTTAGCTTTAGAGTTATTGTGCAATAAAACTATTATTTTTATTATTGCATATATATTTACGTATGTAAAATGTCAACTTTGTATGCATAGTGAGAACACGGTGATTGGTGATATCAGTTTCATTTTACATATTCAAGAAATACTATCACCTTTAGGAAAGGCCACATTCTACACAGAATTAAGTAAACTAACCTGCCATAATATACTTACAGATCACTGGAAACTAACACTATTATAGATAAACGTGAAAAAGTTCAATTTTCAAGAGAAATATAAATCTGTACTTGACAAACAATACATAATTAGGCATGTAATAAGTTGTTTTATAAACGATAACTTTAACTATAGCAGTCATGTGTCCCTACCCTAACAGCCTAAGAAACACTCCAGGAGACACGAAACAATTACATGCATGTCTTATTTAGAACATTTAGTTGGTAAATAAGGTTTCTTGGTCTGGCATGGCTAGGTGGTTAAGGCGTTCGGCTCGTAATCTGAAGGTCGCGGGTTCGAATACCCGTTACACCAAACATGCTGATACATATTAAACTTCGATTTTACGGCCCGGCATGGCCAAGCGCGTTAAGGTGTGCGACTCATAATCTGAGAATCGCGGGTTTGCATCCCCGTCTCGCCAAACATGCTCGCCCTTTCAGCCGTGGGGCGTTATAATGTGACGGTCAATCCCATTATTCGTTGGTAAAAGAGTAGCCCAAGAGTTGGCGGTGGGTGGTGATGACTAGCTGCCTTCCCTCTAGTCTTACACTGCTAAATTAGTGACGGCTAGCACAGATAGCCCTCGAGTAGCTTTGTGCGAAATTCAAAACAAACAAACAAACAAACCAAACATGCTCGCCCTTTAAACCATGGAGGCGTTATAATATTACGGTCAATCCCACTATCTGTTGGTAATAGAGTAATCCACTAAATTGGCAGTGGGTGATGATGACTAGCTGCCTTCTATATAGTCTTAAACTGCTACATTAGGGACGACAAGCACAGGTAGATTGCGCGAAGGTCAGAAACAAACAAGCCAAGTTTCCAGAAAAGCTCCGCTGACGTCACTGAACCAAATAAGTTCAAAACGGATCGAAATTTGCAATTTTTTGTGATTATTTTAATTAAAAATATTATTATTTATAATAATACAACGAAATAACTACAGTTGACTCGGTAAACATAGTTTAACAGTTGAGTTGAGTAAACATAGTTTAACAGAAACTCAGTGGAAGTGTTGAGTTCAATGAACATAGTTTAACAGAAACTCAGTGGAAGTGTTGAGTTCGGTAAACATAGTTTAACAGAAACTCAGTGGAAGTGTTGAGTTCAGTAAACATAGTTTAACAGAAACTTGGAAGTGTTGAGTTCAGTAAACATAGTTTAACAGAAACTCAGTGGAAGTGTTGAGTTTTAACATAAGAAACTCAGTGGAAGTGTTGAGTTCAGTAAACATAGTTTAACAGAAACTCAGTGGAAGTGTTGAGTTCAGTAAACATAGTTTAACAGAAACTCAGTGGAAGTGTTGAGTTCAGTAAACATAGTTTAACAGAAACTCAGTGGAAGTGTTGAGTTCAGTAAACATAGTTTAACAGAAACTCAGTGGAAGTGTTGAGTTCAGTAAACATAGTTTAACAGAAACTCAGTGGAAGTGTTGAGTTCAGTAAACATAGTTTAACAGAAACTCAGTGGAAGTGTTGAGTTCAGTAAACATAGTTTAACAGAAACTCAGTGGAAGTGTTGAGTTCAGTAAACATAGTTTAACAGAAACTCAGTGGAAGTGTTGAGTTCAGTAAACATAGTTTAACAGAAACTCAGTGGAAGTGTTGAGTTCAGTAAACATAGTTTAACAGAAACTCAGTGGAAGTGTTGAGTTCAGTAAACATAGTTTAACAGAAACTCAGTGGAAGTGTTGAGTTCAGTAAACATAGTTTAACAGAAACTCAGTGGAAGTGTTGAGTTCAGTAAACATAGTTTAACAGAAACTCAGTGGAAGTGTTGAGTTCAGTAAACATAGTTTAACAGAAACTCAGTGGAAGTGTTGAGTTCAGTAAACATAGTTTAACAGAAACTCAGTGGAAGTGTTGAGTTCAGTAAACATAGTTTAACAGAAACTCAGTGGAAGTGTTGAGTTCAGTAAACATAGTTTAACAGAAACTCAGTGGAAGTGTTGAGTTCAGTAAACATAGTTTAACAGAAACTCAGTGGAAGTGTTGAGTTCAGTAAACATAGTTTAACAGAAACTCAGTGGAAGTGTTGAGTTCGGTAAACATAGTTTAACAGAAACTCAGTGGAAGTGTTGAGTTCAGTAAACATAGTTTAACAGAAACTCAGTGGAAGTGTTGAGTTCAGTAAACATAGTTTAACAGAAACTCAGTGGAAGTGTTGAGTTCAGTAAACATAGTTTAACAGAAACTCAGTGGAAGTGTTGAGTTCAGTAAACATAGTTTAACAGAAACTCAGTGGAAGTGTTGAGTTCAGTAAACATAGTTTAACAGAAACTCAGTGGAAGTGTTGAGTTCAGTAAACATAGTTTAACAGAAACTCAGTGGAAGTGTTGAGTTCAGTAAACATAGTTTAACAGAAACTCAGTGGAAGTGTTGAGTTCAGTAAACATAGTTTAACAGAAACTCAGTGGAAGTGTTGAGTTCAGTAAACATAGTTTAACAGAAACTCAGTGGAAGTGTTGAGTTCAGTAAACATAGTTTAACAGAAACTCAGTGGAAGTGTTGAGTTCAGTAAACATAGTTTAACAGAAACTCAGTGGAAGTGTTGAGTTCAGTGAACATAGTTTAACAGAAACTCAGTGGAAGTGTTGAGTTCAGTGAACATAGTTTAACAGAAACTCAGTGGAAGTGTTGAGTTCAGTGAACATAGTTTAACAGAAACTCAGTGGAAGTGTTGAGTTCAGTGAACATAGTTTAACAGAAACTCAGTGGAAGTGTTGAGTTCAGTGAACATAGTTTAACAGAAACTCAGTGGAAGTGTTGAGTTCAGTGAACATAGTTTAACAGAAACTCAGTGGAAGTGTTGAGTTCAGTGAA
The DNA here is from genome assembly GCF_004210375.1 of Tachypleus tridentatus. NCBI lineage: Eukaryota > Metazoa > Arthropoda > Merostomata > Xiphosura > Limulidae > Tachypleus > Tachypleus tridentatus. The sequence continues at coordinate 15,958,378 of NW_027467782.1, read as the reverse complement.
CATAGTTTAACAGAAACTCAGTGGAAGTGTTGAGTTCAGTGAACATAGTTTAACAGAAACTCAGTGGAAGTGTTGAGTTCAGTAAACATAGTTTAACAGAAACTCAGTGGAAGTGTTGAGTTCAGTGAACATAGTTTAACAGAAACTCAGTGGAAGTGTTGAGTTCAGTGAACATAGTTTAACAGAAACTCAGTGGAAGTGTTGAGTTCAGTAAACATAGTACAACAGAAACTCAGTGGAAGTGTTGAGTTCAGTGAACATAGTTTAACAGAAACTCAGTGGAAGTGTTGAGTTCAGTGAACATAGTTTAACAGAAACAGTGTTGAGTTCAGAAACTCAGTGGAAGTGTTGAGTTCAGTGAACATAGTTTAACAGAAACTCAGTGGAAGTGTTGAGTTTAAACATATAACAGAAACTCAGTGGAAGTGTTGAGTTCAGTGAACATAGTTTAACAGAAACTCAGTGGAAGTGTTGAGTTCAGTGAACATAGTTTAACAGAAACTCAGTGGAAGTGTTGAGTTCAGTAAACATAGTTTAACAGAAACTCAGTGGAAGTGTTGAGTTCAGTGAACATAGTTTAACAGAAACTCAGTGGAAGTGTTGAGTTCAGTAAACATAGTTTAACAGAAACTCAGTGGAAGTGTTGAGTTCAGTGAACATAGTTTAACAGAAACTCAGTGGAAGTGTTGAGTTCAGTAAACATAGTTTAACAGAAACTCAGTGGAAGTGTTGAGTTCAGTAAACATAGTTTAACAGAAACTCAGTGGAAGTGTTGAGTTCAGTAAACATAGTTTAACAGAAACTCAGTGGAAGTGTTGAGTTCAGTAAACATAGTTTAACAGAAACTCAGTGGAAGTGTTGAGTTCAGTAAACATAGTTTAACAGAAACTCAGTGGAAGTGTTGAGTTCAGTAAACATAGTTTAACAGAAACTCAGTGGAAGTGTTGAGTTCAGTAAACATAGTTTAACAGAAACTCAGTGGAAGTGTTGAGTTCAGTAAACATAGTTTAACAGAAACTCAGTGGAAGTGTTGAGTTCAGTAAACATAGTTTAACAGAAACTCAGTGGAAGTGTTGAGTTCAGTAAACATAGTTTAAAAGAAACTCAGTGGAAGTGTTGAGTTCAGTAAACATAGTTTAACAGAAACTCAGTGGAAGTGTTGAGTTCAGTAAACATAGTTTAACAGAAACTCAGTGGAAGTGTTGAGTTCAGTAAACATAGTTTAACAGAAACTCAGTGGAAGTGTTGAGTTCAGTAAACATAGTTTAACAGAAACTCAGTGGAAGTGTTGAGTTCAGTGAACATAGTTTAACAGAAACTCAGTGGAAGTGTTGAGTTCAGTAAACATAGTTTAACAGAAACTCAGTGGAAGTGTTGAGTTCAGTGAACATAGTTTAACAGAAACTCAGTGGAAGTGTTGAGTTCAGTAAACATAGTTTAACAGAAACTCAGTGGAAGTGTTGAGTTCAGTAAACATAGTTTAACAGAAACTCAGTGGAAGTGTTGAGTTCAGTAAACATAGTTTAACAGAAACTCAGTGGAAGTGTTGAGTTCAGTAAACATAGTTTAACAGAAACTCAGTGGAAGTGTTGAGTTCAGTAAACATAGTTTAACAGAAACTCAGTGGAAGTGTTGAGTTCAGTAAACATAGTTTAACAGAAACTCAGTGGAAGTGTTGAGTTCAGTAAACATAGTTTAACAGAAACTCAGTGGAAGTGTTGAGTTCAGTAAACATAGTTTAACAGAAACTCAGTGGAAGTGTTGAGTTCAGTAAACATAGTTTAACAGAAACTCAGTGGAAGTGTTGAGTTCAGTAAACATAGTTTAACAGAAACTCAGTGGAAGTGTTGAGTTCAGTAAACATAGTTTAACAGAAACTCAGTGGAAGTGTTGAGTTCAGTAAACATAGTTTAACAGAAACTCAGTGGAAGTGTTGAGTTCAGTAAACATAGTTTAACAGAAACTCAGTGGAAGTGTTGAGTTCAGTAAACATAGTTTAACAGAAACTCAGTGGAAGTGTTGAGTTCAGTAAACATAGTTTAACAGAAACTCAGTGGAAGTGTTGAGTTCAGTAAACATAGTTTAACAGAAACTCAGTGGAAGTGTTGAGTTCAGTGAACATAGTTTAACAGAAACTCAGTGGAAGTGTTGAGTTCAGTAAACATAGTTTAACAGAAACTCAGTGGAAGTGTTGAGTTCAGTGAACATAGTTTAACAGAAACTCAGTGGAAGTGTTGAGTTCAGTGAACATAGTTTAACAGAAACTCAGTGGAAGTGTTGAGTTCAGTGAACATAGTTTAACAGAAACTCAGTGGAAGTGTTGAGTTCAGTGAACATAGTTTAACAGAAACTCAGTGGAAGTGTTGAGTTCAGTGAACATAGTTTAACAGAAACTCAGTGGAAGTGTTGAGTTCAGTAAACATAGTTTAACAGAAACTCAGTGGAAGTGTTGAGTTCAGTAAACATAGTTTAACAGAAACTCAGTGGAAGTGTTGAGTTCAGTGAACATAGTTTAACAGAAACTCAGTGGAAGTGTTGAGTTCAGTGAACATAGTTTAACAGAAACTCAGTGGAAGTGTTGAGTTCAGTAAACATAGTTTAACAGAAACTCAGTGGAAGTGTTGAGTTCAGTGAACATAGTTTAACAGAAACTCAGTGGAAGTGTTGAGTTCAGTGAACATAGTTTAACAGAAACTCAGTGGAAGTGTTGAGTTCAGTAAACATAGTTTAACAGAAACTCAGTGGAAGTGTTGAGTTCAGTGAACATAGTTTAACAGAAACTCAGTGGAAGTGTTGAGTTCAATGAACATAGTTTAACAGAAACTCAGTGGAAGTGTTGAGTTCAGTGAACATAGTTTAACAGAAACTCAGTGGAAGTGTTGAGTTCAGTGAACATAGTTTAACAGAAACTCACAATGAACATAGTTTAACAGAAACTCAGCGGAAGTGTTGAGTTCAGTGAATATTGTTTAACAGAAACTCAGTGGAAGTGTTGAGTTCAATGAACATAGTTTAACAGAAACTCAGTGGAAGTGTTGAGTTCAATGAACATAGTTTAACAGAAACTCAGTGGAAGTGTTGAGTTTAATGAACATAACAGAAACTCAGTGAAAGTGTTGAGTTCAGTAAACATAGTTTAACAGAAACTCAGTGGAAGTGTTGAGTTCAGTAAACATAGTTGAACAGAAACTCACTAGAAGTGTTGAGTTTAGTAAACATAGTTTAACAGAAACTCAGTGGAAGTGTTGAGTTCGGTAAACATAGTTTAACAGAAACTCAGTGGAAGTGTTGAGTTCAGTGAACATAGTTTAACAGAAACTCAGTGGAAGTGTTGAGTTCAATGAACATAGTTTAACAGAAACTCAGTGGAAGTGTTGAGTTCAGTAAACATAGTTTAACAGAAACTCAGTGGAAGTGTTGAGTTCAGTGAACATAGTTTAACAGAAACTCAGTGGAAGTGTTGAGTTCGGTAAACATAGTTTAACAGAAACTCAGTGGAAGTGTTGAGTTTAGTGAACATAGTTTAACAGAAACTCAGTGGAAGTGTTGAGTTCAGTAAATATTGTTTAACAGAAACTCAGTGGAAGTGTTGAGTTCAGTAACCATAGTTTAACAGAAACTCAGTAGAAGTGTTGAGTTTAGTAAACATAGTTTAACAGAAACTCAGTGGAAGTGTTGAGTTCAGTAAACATAGTTTAACAGAAACTCAGTGGAAGTGTTGAGTTCAATGAACATAGTTTAACAGAAACTCAGTGGAAGTGTTGAGTTCAGTGAACATAGTTTAACAGAAACTCAGTGGAAGTGTTGAGTTCAGTAAACATAATACAACAGAAACTCAGTGGAAGTGTTGAGTTCAGTAAACATAGTTTAACAGAAACTCAGTGGAAGTGTTGAGTTCAGTGAACATAGTTTAATAGAAACTCAGTGGAAGTGTTGAGTTCAGTGAACATAGTTTAACAGAAACTCAGTGGAAGTGTTGAGTTCAGTGAACATAGTTTAACAGAAACTCAGTGGAAGTGTTGAGTTCAATGAACATAGTTTAACAGAAACTCAGTGGAAGTGTTGAGTTCAGTAAACATAGTTTAACAGAAACTCAGTGGAAGTGTTGAGTTCAGTGAACATACTTTAATAGAAACTCAGTGGAAGTGTTGAGTTCAGTGAACATAGTTTAACAGAAACTCAGTGGAAGTGTTGAGTTCGGTAAACATAGTTTAACAGAAACTCAGTGGAAGTGTTGAGTTCAGTGAACATAGTTTAACAGAAACTCAGTGGAAGTGTTGAGTTTAATGAACATAGTTTAACAGAAACTCAGTGGAAGTGTTGAGTTCAGTGAACATACTTTAATAGAAACTCATTGGAAGTGTTGAGTTCAGTGAACATAATACAACAGAAACTCAGTGGAAGTGTTAAGTTCGGTAAATATAGTACAATAGAAACTCAGTAGAAGTGTTGAGTTCAGTGTACATAGTTTAACAGAAACTCAGTGGAAGTGTTGAGTTCAGTGAACATAGTTTAACAGAAACTCAGTGGAAGTGTTGAGTTCAATGAACATAGTTTAACAGAAACTCAGTGGAAGTGTTGAGTTCAGTAAACATAGTTTAACAGAAACTCAGTGGATGTGTTGAGTTCAATGAACATAGTTTAATAGAAACTCAGTGGAAGTGTTGAGTTCAGTAAATATTGTTTAACGAAAACACATTGGAAGAGTTGTGTTCAGTAAACACAGCTTAACAGAAACTCAGCGGAAGTGTTGAGTTCAGTGAATATTGTTTAACAGAAACTCAGTGGAAGTGTTGAGTTCAATGAACATAGTTTACCAGAAACTCAGTGGAAGTGTTGAGTGCAGTAAACATAGTTTAACAGAAACTCAGTGGAAGTGTTGAGTTCAATGAACATAGTTTAACAGAAACTCAGCGGAAGTGTTGAGTTCAGTGAATATTGTTTAACAGAAACTCAGTGGAAGTTTTGAGTTCAATGAACATAGTTTACCAGAAACTCAGTGGAAGTGTTGAGTTCAATGAACATAGTTTAACAGAAACTCAGTGGAAGTGTTGAGTTTAATGAACATAACAGAAACTCAGTGAAAGTGTTGAGTTCAGTAAACATAGTTTAACAGAAACTCAGTGGAAGTGTTTAGTTCAGTAAACATAGTTGAACAGAAACTCACTAGAAGTGTTGAGTTTAGTAAACATAGTTTAACAGAAACTCATTGGAAGTGTTGAGTTCGGTAAACATAGTTTAACAGACACTCAGTGGAAGTGTTGAGTTCAGTGAACATAGTTTAACAGAAACTCAGTGGAAGTGTTGAGTTCAATGAACATAGTTTAACAGAAACTCAGTGGAAGTGTTGAGTTCGGTAAACATAGTTTAACAGAAAGTCAGTGGAAGTGTTGAGTTCAGTGAACATAGTTTAACAGAAACTCAGTGGAAGTGTTGAGTTCAGTAAACACAGTTTAACAGAAACTCAGTGGAAGTGTTGAGTTTAGTGAACATAGTTTAACAGAAACTCAGTGGAAGTGTTGAGTTCAGTAAATATTGTTTAACGAAAACTCAGTGGAAGTGTTGAGTTCAGTAACCATAGTTTAACAGAAACTCAGTAGAAGTGTTGAGTTTAGTAAACATAGTTCAATAGAAACTCAGTGGAAGTGTTGAGTTCAGTAAACATAATACAAAAGAAATTTAGTGGAAGTGTTGAGTTCAATGAACATAGTTTAACAGAAACTCAGTGGAAGTGTTTAGTTCAGTAAACATAGTTTAATAGAAACTCAGTAGGAAGTGTTGAGTTCAGTGAACATAGTTTAATAGAAACTCAGTGGAAGTGTTGAGTTCAGTAAACATAGTTTAACAGAAACTCAGTGGAAGTGTTGAGTTCAGTGAACATAGTTTAACAGAAACTCAGTGGAAGTGTTGAGTTCAATGAACATAGTTTAACAGAAACTCAGTGGAAGTGTTGAGTTCAGTAAACATAGTTTAACAGAAACTCAGTGGAAGTGTTGAGTTCAGTGAACATAGTTTAACAGAAACTCAGTGGAAGTGTTGAGTTCAGTGAACATAGTTTAACAGAAACTCAGTGGAAGTGTTGAGTTCGGTAAATATAGTAGAATAGAAACTCAGTAGAAGTGTTGAGTTCAGTAAACATTGTTTAACAGAAACTCAGTGGAAGTGTTGAGTTCAGTAAACATAGTTTAACAGAAACTCAGTGGAAGTGTTGAGTTCAGTGAACATACTTTAACAGAAACTCATTGGAAGTGTTGAGTTCAGTGAACATAATACAACAGAAACTCAGTGGAAGTGTTGAGTTCAGGTAAACATAGTTTAACAGAAACTCAGTGGAAAGTGTTGAGTTCAGTGAACATAGTTTAAGAGAAACTCAGTGGAGGTGTTGAGTTTAATGAACATAACTGAAACTCAGTGAAAGTGTTGAGTTCAGAAAACATAGTTTAACAGAAACTCAGTGGAAGTGTTGAGTTCAGTGAACATAGTTTAACAGAAACTCAGTGGAAGTGTTGAGTTCAGTGAACATAATACAACAGAAACTCAGTGGAAGTGTTGAGTTCGGTAAATATAGTACAATAGAAACGCAGTAGAAGTGTTGAGTTCGATAAACATAGTTTAACAGAAACTCAATGGAGGTGTTGAGTTCAGTAAACATAGTTTAACAGAAACTCAGTGGAGGTGTTGAGTTCGTTAAACATAGTACAATAGAAACTCAGTAGAAGTGTTGAGTTCAGTGAACATAGTTTAAGAGAAACTCAGTGGAAGTGTTGAGTTTAATGAACATAACAGAAACTCAGTGGAAGTGTTGAGTTTAATGAACATAACAGAAACTCAGTGGAAGTGTTGAGTTTAATGAACATAACAGAAACTCAGTGGAAGTGTTGAGTTCAGTAAACATAGTTTAACAGAAACTCAGTGGAAGTGTTGAGTTCAGTAAACATAGTTTAACAGAAACTCAGTGGAAGTGTTGAGTTCAGTAAACATAGTTTAACAGAAACTCAGTGGAAGTGTTTAGTTCAGTGAACATAGTTTAACAGAAACTCAGTGGAAGTGTTGAGTTCAATGAACATAGTTTAACAGAAACTCAGTGGAAGTGTTAACTTAAGTTAACATATGTTAATAGAAACTCAGTGGAAGTGTTGAGTTCAGTGAACATAATACAACAGAAACTCAGTGGAGGTGTTGAGTTCGGTAAACATACTACATTAGAAACTCAGTAGAAGTGTTGAGTTCAGTAAACATAGTTTAACAGAAACTCAGTGGAAGTGTTGAGTTCGGTAAACACAGTTTAACAGAAACTCAGTGGAAGTGTTGAGTTTAGTGAACATAGTTTAACAGAAACTCAGTGGAAGTGTTGAGTTCAGTAAACATAGTTTAACAGAAACTCAGTGGAAGTGTTGAGTTCAGTAACCATAGTTTAACAGAAACTCAGTAGAAGTGTTGAGTTTAGTAAACATAGTTTAATAGAAACTCAGTGGAAGTGTTGAGTTCAGTAAACATAATACAAAAGAAACTCAGTGGAAGTGTTGAGTTCAATGAACATAGTTTAACAGAAACTCAGTGGAAGTGTTGAGTTCAGTAAACATAGTTTAATAGAAACTCAGTGGAAGTGTTGAGTTCAGTAAACATAATACAAAAGAAACTCAGTGGAAGTGTTGAGTTCAGTAAACATAGTTTAACAGAAACTCAGTGGAAGTGTTGAGTTCAGTGAACATAGTTTAACAGAAACTCAGTGGAAGTGTTGAGTTCGGTAAACATAGTTTAACAGAAACTCAGTGGAAGTGTTGAGTTCAGTGAACATAGTTTAACAGAAACTCAGTGGAAGTGTTGAGTTCAATGAACATAGTTTAACAGAAACTCAGTAGAAGTGTTGAGTTCAGTAAACATAGTTTAACAGAAACTCAGTGGAAGTGTTGTGTTGAGTAAACATATTACAAGAAACTCAGTGGAAGTGTTGAGTTCAGAAACTCAGTGGAAGTGTTGAGTTCAGTAAACATAGTTTAACAGAAACTCAGTGGAAGTGTTGAGTTCAGTAAACATAGTTTAACAGAAACTCAGTGGAAGTGTTGAGTTCGGTGAACATAGTTTAACAGAAACTCAGTGGAAGTGTTGAGTTCAGTGAAATAGTTTAACAGAAACTCAGTGGAAGTGTTGAGTTCAGTGAACATAGTTTAACAGAAACTCAGTGGAAGTGTTGAGTTCAGTGAACATAGTTTAACAGAAACTCAGTGGAAGTGTTGAGTTCAGTGAACATACTTTAACAGAAACTCAGTGGAAGTGTTGAGTTCAGTGAACATAATACAACAGAAACTCAGTGGAAGTGTTGAGTTCGGTAAATATAGTAGAATAGAAACGCAGTAGAAGTGTTGAGTTCGGTAAACATTGTTTAACAGAAACTCAGTGGTGAATTATTGAGTTCAGTAAACATTGTTTAACAGAAACTCAGTGGAAGTGTTGAGTTCAGTGAACATAGTTTAACAGAAACTCATTGGAAGTGTTGAGTTTCAGTGAACATATACTACAACAGAAACTCAGTGGAAGTGTTGAGTTCGGTGAACATAATACAACAGAAACTCAGTGGAAGTGTTGAGTTCAGTAAATATAGTACAACAGAAACTCAGTGGAAGTGTTGAGTTCAATGAACATAGTTTAACAGAAACTCAGTGGAAGTGTTGAGTTCAATGAACATAGTTTAACAGAAACTCAGTGAAAGTGTTGAGTTCAGTGAACATAGTTTAATAGAAACTCATTGGAAGTGTTGAGTTCAGTGAACATAATACAATAGAAACTCAGTGGAAGTGTTAAGTTCGGTAAACATAGTACAATAGAAACTCAGTAAAAGTGTTGAGTTCAGTGAACATAGTTTAACAGAAACTCAGTGGAGGTGTTGAGTTTAATGAACATAGTTTAACAGAAACTCAGTGGAAGTGTTGAGTTCAATGAACATAGTTTAACAGAAACTCAGTGGAAGTGTTGAGTTCAGTAAACATAGTTTAACAGAAACTCATTGGAAGTGTTGAGTTCAGTGAACATAATACAACAGAAACTCAGTGGAAGTGTTGAGTTCGGTAAATATAGTACAATAGAAACGCAGTAGAAGTGTTGAGTTCGGTAAACATAGTTTAACAGAAACTCAGTGGAGGTGTTGAGTTCAGTAAACATAGTTTAACAGAAACTCAGTGGAGGTGTTGAGTTCGTTAAACATAGTACAATAGAAACTCAGTAAAAGTGTTGAGTTCAGTGAACATAGTTTAAGAGAAACTCAGTGGAAGTGTTGAGTTTAATGAACATAGTTTAACAGAAACTCAGTGGAAGTGTTGAGTTTAATGAACATAACAGAAACTCAGTGGAAGTGTTGAGTTTAATGAACATAACAGAAACTCAGTGAAAGTGTTGAGTTTAATGAACATAACAGAAACTCAGTGGAAGTGTTGAGTTCAGTAAACATAGTTTAACAGAAACTCAGTGGAAGTGTTGAGTTCAGTAAACATAGTTTAACAGAAACTCAGTGGAAGTGTTGAGTTCAGTAAACATAGTTTAACAGAAACTCAGTGGAAGTGTTGAGTTCAGTAAACATAGTTTAACAGAAACTCAGTGGAAGTGTTGAGTTCAGTAAACATAGTTTAACAGAAACTCAGTGGAAGTGTTGAGTTCAGTAAACATAGTTTAACAGAAACTCAGTGGAAGTGTTGAGTTCAGTAAACATAGTTTAACAGAAACTCAGTGGAAGTGTTGAGTTCAGTAAACATAGTTTAACAGAAACTCAGTGGAAGTGTTGAGTTCAGTAAACATAGTTTAACAGAAACTCAGTGGAAGTGTTGAGTTCAGTAAACATAGTTTAACAGAAACTCAGTGGAAGTGTTGAGTTCAGTAAACATAGTTTAACAGAAACTCAGTGGAAGTGTTGAGTTCAGTAAACATAGTTTAACAGAAACTCAGTGGAAGTGTTGAGTTCAGTAAACATAGTTTAACAGAAACTCAGTGGAAGTGTTGAGTTCAGTAAACATAGTTTAACAGAAACTCAGTGGAAGTGTTGAGTTCAGTAAACATAGTTTAACAGAAAAACCAGTGGAAGTGTTGAGTTCAGTAAACATAGTTTAACAGAAACTCAGTGGAAGTGTTGAGTTCAGTAAACATAGTTTAACAGAAACTCAGTGGAAGTGTTGAGTTCAGTAAACATAGTTTAACAGAAACTCAGTGGAAGTGTTGAGTTCAGTAAACATAGTTTAACAGAAACTCAGTGGAAGTGTTGAGTTCAGTAAAGTTCAACAGAAACATAGTTTAACAGAAACTCAGTGGAAGTGTTGAGTTCAGTAAACATAGTTTAACAGAAACTCAGTGGAAGTGTTGAGTTCAGTAAACATAGTTTAACAGAAACTCAGTGGAAGTGTTGAGTTCAGTAAACATAGTTTAACAGAAACTCAGTGGAAGTGTTGAGTTCAGTAAACATAGTTTAACAGAAACTCAGTGGAAGTGTTGAGTTCAGTAAACATAGTTTAACAGAAACTCAGTGGAAGTGTTGAGTTCAGTAAACATAGTTTAACAGAAACTCAGTGGAAGTGTTGAGTTCAGTAAACATAGTTTAACAGAAACTCAGTGGAAGTGTTGAGTTCAGTAAACATAGTTTAACAGAAACTCAGTGGAAGTGTTGAGTTCAGTAAACATAGTTTAACAGAAACTCAGTGGAAGTGTTGAGTTCAGTAAACATAGTTTAACAGAAACTCAGTGGAAGTGTTGAGTTCAGTAAACATAGTTTAACAGAAACTCAGTGGAAGTGTTGAGTTCAGTAAACATAGTTTAACAGAAACTCAGTGGAAGTGTTGAGTTCAGTGTAAACATAGTTTAACAGAAACTCAGTGGAAGTGTTGAGTTCAGTAAACATAGTTTAACAGAAACTCAGTGGAAGTGTTGAGTTCAGTAAACATAGTTTAACAGAAACTCAGTGGAAGTGTTGAGTTCAGTAAACATAGTTTAACAGAAACTCAGTGGAAGTGTTGAGTTCAGTAAACATAGTTTAACAGAAACTCAGTGGAAGTGTTGAGTTCAGTAAACATAGTTTAACAGAAACTCAGTGGAAGTGTTGAGTTCAGTAAACATAGTTTAACAGAAACTCAGTGGAAGTGTTGAGTTTCAGTAAACATAGTGTTTTAACAGAAACTCAGTGGAAGTGTTGAGTTCAGTAAACATAGTTTAACAGAAACTCAGTGGAAGTGTTGAGTTCAGTAAACATAGTTTAACAGAAACTCAGTGGAAGTGTTGAGTTCAGTAAACATAGTTTAACAGAAACTCAGTGGAAGTGTTGAGTTCAGTAAACATAGTTTAACAGAAACTCAGTGGAAGTGTTGAGTTCAGTAAACATAGTTTAACAGAAACTCAGTGGAAGTGTTGAGTTCAGTAAACATAGTTTAACAGAAACTCAGTGGAAGTGTTGAGTTCAGTAAACATAGTTTAACAGAAACTCAGTGGAAGTGTTGAGTTCAGTAAACATAGTTTAACAGAAACTCAGTGGAAGTGTTGAGTTCAGTAAACATAGTTTAACAGAAACTCAGTGGAAGTGTTGAGTTCAGTAAACATAGTTTAACAGAAACTCAGTGGAAGTGTTGAGTTCAGTAAACATAGTTTAACAGAAACTCAGTGGAAGTGTTGAGTTCAGTAAACATAGTTTAACAGAAACTCAGTGGAAGTGTTGAGTTCAGTAAACATAGTTTAACAGAAACTCAGTGGAAGTGTTGAGTTCAGTAAACATAGTTTAACAGAAACTCAGTGGAAGTGTTGAGTTCAGTAAACATAGTTTAACAGAAACTCAGTGGAAGTGTTGAGTTCAGTAAACATAGTTTAACAGAAACTCAGTGGAAGTGTTGAGTTCAGTAAACATAGTTTAACAGAAACTCAGTGGAAGTGTTGAGTTCAGTAAACATAGTTTAACAGAAACTCAGTGGAAGTGTTGAGTTCAGTAAACATAGTTTAACAGAAACTCAGTGGAAGTGTTGAGTTCAGTAAACATAGTTTAACAGAAACTCAGTGGAAGTGTTGAGTTCAGTAAACATAGTTTAACAGAAACTCAGTGGAAGTGTTGAGTTCAGTAAACATAGTTTAACAGAAACTCAGTGGAAGTGTTGAGTTCAGTAAACATAGTTTAACAGAAACTCAGTGGAAGTGTTGAGTTCAGTAAACATAGTTTAACAGAAACTCAGTGGAAGTGTTGAGTTCAGTAAACATAGTTTAACAGAAACTCAGTGGAAGTGTTGAGTTCAGTAAACATAGTTTAACAGAAACTCAGTGGAAGTGTTGAGTTCAGTAAACATAGTTTAACAGAAACTCAGTGGAAGTGTTGAGTTCAGTAAACATAGTTTAACAGAAACTCAGTGGAAGTGTTGAGTTCAGTAAACATAGTTTAACAGAAACTCAGTGGAAGTGTTGAGTTCAGTAAACATAGTTTAACAGAAAGTGGAAGTGTTGAGTTCAGTAAACATAGTTTAACAGAAACTCAGTGGAAGTGTTGAGTTCAGTAAACATAGTTTAACAGAAACTCAGTGGAAGTGTTGAGTTTAACAGAAACTCAGTGGAAGTGTTGAGTTCAGTAAACATAGTTTAACAGAAACTCAGTGGAAGTGTTGAGTTCAGTAAACATAGTTTAACAGAAACTCAGTGGAAGTGTTGAGTTCAGTGAACATAGTTTAACAGAAACTCAGTGGAAGTGTTGAGTTCAGTAAACATAGTTTAACAGAAACTCAGTGGAAGTGTTGAGTTCAGTAAACATAGTTTAACAGAAACTCAGTGGAAGTGTTGAGTTCAGTGAACATAGTTTAACAGAAACTCAGTGGAAGTGTTGAGTTCAGTAAACATAGTTTAACAGAAACTCAGTGGAAGTGTTGAGTTCAGTAAACATAGTTTAACAGAAACTCAGTGGAAGTGTTGAGTTCAGTAAACATAGTTTAACAGAAACTCAGTGGAAGTGTTGAGTTCAGTAAACATAGTTTAACAGAAACTCAGTGGAAGTGTTGAGTTCAGTAAACATAGTTTAACAGAAACTCAGTGGAAGTGTTGAGTTCAGTAAACATAGTTTAACAGAAACTCAGTGGAAGTGTTGAGTTCAGTAAACATAGTTTAACAGAAACTCAGTGGAAGTGTTGAGTTCAGTAAACATAGTTTAACAGAAACTCAGTGGAAGTGTTGAGTTCAGTAAACATAGTTTAACAGAAACTCAGTGGAAGTGTTGAGTTCAGTGAACATAGTTTAACAGAAACTCAGTGGAAGTGTTGAGTTCAGTAAACATAGTTTAACAGAAACTCAGTGGAAGTGTTGAGTTCAGTAAACATAGTTTAACAGAAACTCAGTGGAAGTGTTGAGTTCAGTAAACATAGTTTAACAGAAACTCAGTGGAAGTGTTGAGTTCAGTAAACATAGTTTAACAGAAACTCAGTGGAAGTGTTGAGTTCAGTAAACATAGTTTAACAGAAACTCAGTGGAAGTGTTGAGTTCAGTAAACATAGTTTAACAGAAACTCAGTGGAAGTGTTGAGTTCAGTAAACATAGTTTAACAGAAACTCAGTGGAAGTGTTGAGTTCAGTAAACATAGTTTAACAGAAACTCAGTGGAAGTGTTGAGTTCAGTAAACATAGTTTAACAGAAACTCAGTGGAAGTGTTGAGTTCAGTAAACATAGTTTAACAGAAACTCAGTGGAAGTGTTGAGTTCAGTAAACATAGTTTAACAGAAACTCAGTGGAAGTGTTGAGTTCAGTAAACATAGTTTAACAGAAACTCAGTGGAAGTGTTGAGTTCAGTAAACATAGTTTAACAGAAACTCAGTGGAAGTGTTGAGTTCAGTAAACATAGTTTAACAGAAACTCAGTGGAAGTGTTGAGTTCAGTAAACATAGTTTAACAGAAACTCAGTGGAAGTGTTGAGTTCAGTAAACATAGTTTAACAGAAACTCAGTGGAAGTGTTGAGTTCAGTAAACATAGTTTAACAGAAACTCAGTGGAAGTGTTGAGTTCAGTAAACATAGTTTAACAGAAACTCAGTGGAAGTGTTGAGTTCAGTAAACATAGTTTAACAGAAACTCAGTGGAAGTGTTGAGTTCAGTAAACATAGTTTAACAGAAACTCAGTGGAAGTGTTGAGTTCAGTAAACATAGTTTAACAGAAACTCAGTGGAAGTGTTGAGTTCAGTAAACATAGTTTAACAGAAACTCAGTGGAAGTGTTGAGTTCAGTAAACATAGTTTAACAGAAACTCAGTGGAAGTGTTGAGTTCAGTAAACATAGTTTAACAGAAACTCAGTGGAAGTGTTGAGTTCAGTAAACATAGTTTAACAGAAACTCAGTGGAAGTGTTGAGTTCAGTAAACATAGTTTAACAGAAACTCAGTGGAAGTGTTGAGTTCAGTAAACATAGTTTAACAGAAACTCAGTGGAAGTGTTGAGTTCAGTAAACATAGTTTAACAGAAACTCAGTGGAAGTGTTGAGTTCAGTAAACATAGTTTAACAGAAACTCAGTGGAAGTGTTGAGTTCAGTAAACATAGTTTAACAGAAACTCAGTGGAAGTGTTGAGTTCAGTAAACATAGTTTAACAGAAACTCAGTGGAAGTGTTGAGTTCAGTAAACATAGTTTAACAGAAACTCAGTGGAAGTGTTGAGTTCAGTAAACATAGTTTAACAGAAACTCAGTGGAAGTGTTGAGTTCAGTAAACATAGTTTAACAGAAACTCAGTGGAAGTGTTGAGTTCAGTAAACATAGTTTAACAGAAACTCAGTGGAAGTGTTGAGTTCAGTAAACATAGTTTAACAGAAACTCAGTGGAAGTGTTGAGTTCAGTAAACATAGTTTAACAGAAACTCAGTGGAAGTGTTGAGTTCAGTAAACATAGTTTAACAGAAACTCAGTGGAAGTGTTGAGTTCAGTAAACATAGTTTAACAGAAACTCAGTGGAAGTGTTGAGTTCAGTAAACATAGTTTAACAGAAACTCAGTGGAAGTGTTGAGTTCAGTAAACATAGTTTAACAGAAACTCAGTGGAAGTGTTGAGTTCAGTAAACATAGTTTAACAGAAACTCAGTGGAAGTGTTGAGTTCAGTAAACATAGTTTAACAGAAACTCAGTGGAAGTGTTGAGTTCAGTAAACATAGTTTAACAGAAACTCAGTGGAAGTGTTGAGTTCAGTAAACATAGTTTAACAGAAACTCAGTGGAAGTGTTGAGTTCAGTAAACATAGTTTAACAGAAACTCAGTGGAAGTGTTGAGTTCAGTAAACATAGTTTAACAGAAACTCAGTGGAAGTGTTGAGTTCAGTAAACATAGTTTAACAGAAACTCAGTGGAAGTGTTGAGTTCAGTAAACATAGTTTAACAGAAACTCAGTGGAAGTGTTGAGTTCAGTAAACATAGTTTAACAGAAACTCAGTGGAAGTGTTGAGTTCAGTAAACATAGTTTAACAGAAACTCAGTGGAAGTGTTGAGTTCAGTAAACATAGTTTAACAGAAACTCAGTGGAAGTGTTGAGTTCAGTAAACATAGTTTAACAGAAACTCAGTGGAAGTGTTGAGTTCAGTGAACATAGTTTAACAGAAACTCAGTGGAAGTGTTGAGTTCAGTAAACATAGTTTAACAGAAACTCAGTGGAAGTGTTGAGTTCAGTAAACATAGTTTAACAGAAACTCAGTGGAAGTGTTGAGTTCAGTAAACATAGTTTAACAGAAACTCAGTGGAAGTGTTGAGTTCAGTAAACATAGTTTAACAGAAACTCAGTGGAAGTGTTGAGTTCAGTAAACATAGTTTAACAGAAACTCAGTGGAAGTGTTGAGTTCAGTAAACATAGTTTAACAGAAACTCAGTGGAAGTGTTGAGT
This sequence comes from Tachypleus tridentatus, assembly GCF_004210375.1. Taxonomy (NCBI): domain Eukaryota; kingdom Metazoa; phylum Arthropoda; class Merostomata; order Xiphosura; family Limulidae; genus Tachypleus; species Tachypleus tridentatus. Next base: position 15,942,536 of record NW_027467782.1, on the reverse strand, counting down.
TCAGTAAACATAGTTTAACAGAAACTCAGTGGAAGTGTTGAGTTCAGTAAACATAGTTTAACAGAAACTCAGTGGAAGTGTTGAGTTCAGTGAACATAGTTTAACAGAAACTCAGTGGAAGTGTTGAGTTCAGTAAACATAGTTTAACAGAAACTCAGTGGAAGTGTTGAGTTCAGTAAACATAGTTTAACAGAAACTCAGTGGAAGTGTTGAGTTCAGTAAACATAGTTTAACAGAAACTCAGTGGAAGTGTTGAGTTCAGTAAACATAGTTTAACAGAAACTCAGTGGAAGTGTTGAGTTCAGTAAACATAGTTTAACAGAAACTCAGTGGAAGTGTTGAGTTCAGTAAACATAGTTTAACAGAAACTCAGTGGAAGTGTTGAGTTCAGTAAACATAGTTTAACAGAAACTCAGTGGAAGTGTTGAGTTCAGTGAACATAGTTTAACAGAAACTCAGTGGAAGTGTTGAGTTCAGTAAACATAGTTTAACAGAAACTCAGTGGAAGTGTTGAGTTCAGTAAACATAGTTTAACAGAAACTCAGTGGAAGTGTTGAGTTCAGTAAACATAGTTTAACAGAAACTCAGTGGAAGTGTTGAGTTCAGTAAACATAGTTTAACAGAAACTCAGTGGAAGTGTTGAGTTCAGTAAACATAGTTTAACAGAAACTCAGTGGAAGTGTTGAGTTCAGTAAACATAGTTTAACAGAAACTCAGTGGAAGTGTTGAGTTCAGTAAACATAGTTTAACAGAAACTCAGTGGAAGTGTTGAGTTCAGTAAACATAGTTTAACAGAAACTCAGTGGAAGTGTTGAGTTCAGTAAACATAGTTTAACAGAAACTCAGTGGAAGTGTTGAGTTCAGTAAACATAGTTTAACAGAAACTCAGTGGAAGTGTTGAGTTCAGTGAACATAGTTTAACAGAAACTCAGTGGAAGTGTTGAGTTCAGTAAACATAGTTTAACAGAAACTCAGTGGAAGTGTTGAGTTCAGTAAACATAGTTTAACAGAAACTCAGTGGAAGTGTTGAGTTCAGTAAACATAGTTTAACAGAAACTCAGTGGAAGTGTTGAGTTCAGTAAACATAGTTTAACAGAAACTCAGTGGAAGTGTTGAGTTCAGTGAACATAGTTTAACAGAAACTCAGTGGAAGTGTTGAGTTCAGTGAACATAGTTTAACAGAAACTCAGTGGAAGTGTTGAGTTCAGTAAACATAGTTTAACAGAAACTCAGTGGAAGTGTTGAGTTCAGTAAACATAGTTTAACAGAAACTCAGTGGAAGTGTTGAGTTCAGTAAACATAGTTTAACAGAAACTCAGTGGAAGTGTTGAGTTCAGTAAACATAGTTTAACAGAAACTCAGTGGAAGTGTTGAGTTCAGTGAACATAGTTTAACAGAAACTCAGTGGAAGTGTTGAGTTCAGTAAACATAGTTTAACAGAAACTCAGTGGAAGTGTTGAGTTCAGTAAACATAGTTTAACAGAAACTCAGTGGAAGTGTTGAGTTCAGTAAACATAGTTTAACAGAAACTCAGTGGAAGTGTTGAGTTCAGTAAACATAGTTTAACAGAAACTCAGTGGAAGTGTTGAGTTCAGTAAACATAGTTTAACAGAAACTCAGTGGAAGTGTTGAGTTCAGTAAACATAGTTTAACAGAAACTCAGTGGAAGTGTTGAGTTCAGTAAACATAGTTTAACAGAAACTCAGTGGAAGTGTTGAGTTCAGTAAACATAGTTTAACAGAAACTCAGTGGAAGTGTTGAGTTCAGTCAAACATAGTTTAACAGAAACTCAGTGGAAGTGTTGAGTTCAGTAAACATAGTTTAACAGAAACTCAGTGGAAGTGTTGAGTTCAGTAAACATAGTTTAACAGAAACTCAGTGGAAGTGTTGAGTTCAGTAAACATAGTTTAACAGAAACTCAGTGGAAGTGTTGAGTTCAGTAAACATAGTTTAACAGAAACTCAGTGGAAGTGTTGAGTTCAGTAAACATAGTTTAACAGAAACTCAGTGGAAGTGTTGAGTTCAGTAAACATAGTTTAACAGAAACTCAGTGGAAGTGTTGAGTTCAGTAAACATAGTTTAACAGAAACTCAGTGGAAGTGTTGAGTTCAGTAAACATAGTTTAACAGAAACTCAGTGGAAGTGTTGAGTTCAGTAAACATAGTTTAACAGAAACTCAGTGGAAGTGTTGAGTTCAATGAACATAGTTTAACAGAAACTCAGTGGAAGTGTTGAGTTCAGTAAACATAGTTTAACAGAAACTCAGTGGAAGTGTTGAGTTCAGTAAACATAGTTTAACAGAAACTCAGTGGAAGTGTTGAGTTCAGTAAACATAGTTTAACAGAAACTCAGTGGAAGTGTTGAGTTCAGTAAACATAGTTTAACAGAAACTCAGTGGAAGTGTTGAGTTCAGTAAACATAGTTTAACAGAAACTCAGTGGAAGTGTTGAGTTCAGTAAACATAGTTTAACAGAAACTCAGTGGAAGTGTTGAGTTCAGTAAACATAGTTTAACAGAAACTCAGTGGAAGTGTTGAGTTCAGTAAACATAGTTTAACAGAAACTCAGTGGAAGTGTTGAGTTCAGTAAACATAGTTTAACAGAAACTCAGTGGAAGTGTTGAGTTCAGTAAACATAGTTTAACAGAAACTCAGTGGAAGTGTTGAGTTCAGTAAACATAGTTTAACAGAAACTCAGTGGAAGTGTTGAGTTCAGTAAACATAGTTTAACAGAAACTCAGTGGAAGTGTTGAGTTCAGTAAACATAGTTTAACAGAAACTCAGTGGAAGTGTTGAGTTCAGTAAACATAGTTTAACAGAAACTCAGTGGAAGTGTTGAGTTCAGTAAACATAGTTTAACAGAAACTCAGTGGAAGTGTTGAGTTCAGTAAACATAGTTTAACAGAAACTCAGTGGAAGTGTTGAGTTCAGTAAACATAGTTTAACAGAAACTCAGTGGAAGTGTTGAGTTCAGTAAACATAGTTTAACAGAAACTCAGTGGAAGTGTTGAGTTCAGTAAACATAGTTTAACAGAAACTCAGTGGAAGTGTTGAGTTCAGTAAACATAGTTTAACAGAAACTCAGTGGAAGTGTTGAGTTCAGTAAACATAGTTTAACAGAAACTCAGTGGAAGTGTTGAGTTCAGTAAACATAGTTTAACAGAAACTCAGTGGAAGTGTTGAGTTCAGTAAACATAGTTTAACAGAAACTCAGTGGAAGTGTTGAGTTCAGTAAACATAGTTTAACAGAAACTCAGTGGAAGTGTTGAGTTCAGTAAACATAGTTTAACAGAAACTCAGTGGAAGTGTTGAGTTCAGTAAACATAGTTTAACAGAAACTCAGTGGAAGTGTTGAGTTCAGTGAACATAGTTTAACAGAAACTCAGTGGAAGTGTTGAGTTCAGTAAACATAGTTTAACAGAAACTCAGTGGAAGTGTTGAGTTCAGTAAACATAGTTTAACAGAAACTCAGTGGAAGTGTTGAGTTCAGTAAACATAGTTTAACAGAAACTCAGTGGAAGTGTTGAGTTCAGTAAACATAGTTTAACAGAAACTCAGTGGAAGTGTTGAGTTCAGTAAACATAGTTTAACAGAAACTCAGTGGAAGTGTTGAGTTCAGTGAACATAGTTTAACAGAAACTCAGTGGAAGTGTTGAGTTCAGTAAACATAGTTTAACAGAAACTCAGTGGAAGTGTTGAGTTCAGTAAACATAGTTTAACAGAAACTCAGTGGAAGTGTTGAGTTCAGTAAACATAGTTTAACAGAAACTCAGTGGAAGTGTTGAGTTCAGTGAACATAGTTTAACAGAAACTCAGTGGAAGTGTTGAGTTCAGTAAACATAGTTTAACAGAAACTCAGTGGAAGTGTTGAGTTCAGTAAACATAGTTTAACAGAAACTCAGTGGAAGTGTTGAGTTCAGTAAACATAGTTTAACAGAAACTCAGTGGAAGTGTTGAGTTCAGTAAACATAGTTTAACAGAAACTCAGTGGAAGTGTTGAGTTCAGTAAACATAGTTTAACAGAAACTCAGTGGAAGTGTTGAGTTCAGTAAACATAGTTTAACAGAAACTCAGTGGAAGTGTTGAGTTCAGTAAACATAGTTTAACAGAAACTCAGTGGAAGTGTTGAGTTCAGTAAACATAGTTTAACAGAAACTCAGTGGAAGTGTTGAGTTCAGTAAACATAGTTTAACAGAAACTCAGTGGAAGTGTTGAGTTCAGTAAACATAGTTTAACAGAAACTCAGTGGAAGTGTTGAGTTCAGTAAACATAGTTTAACAGAAACTCAGTGGAAGTGTTGAGTTCAGTAAACATAGTTTAACAGAAACTCAGTGGAAGTGTTGAGTTCAGTAAACATAGTTTAACAGAAACTCAGTGGAAGTGTTGAGTTCAGTAAACATAGTTTAACAGAAACTCAGTGGAAGTGTTGAGTTCAGTAAACATAGTTTAACAGAAACTCAGTGGAAGTGTTGAGTTCAGTAAACATAGTTTAACAGAAACTCAGTGGAAGTGTTGAGTTCAGTAAACATAGTTTAACAGAAACTCAGTGGAAGTGTTGAGTTCAGTAAACATAGTTTAACAGAAACTCAGTGGAAGTGTTGAGTTCAGTAAACATAGTTTAACAGAAACTCAGTGGAAGTGTTGAGTTCAGTAAACATAGTTTAACAGAAACTCAGTGGAAGTGTTGAGTTCAGTAAACATAGTTTAACAGAAACTCAGTGGAAGTGTTGAGTTCAGTAAACATAGTTTAACAGAAACTCAGTGGAAGTGTTGAGTTCAGTAAACATAGTTTAACAGAAACTCAGTGGAAGTGTTGAGTTCAGTAAACATAGTTTAACAGAAACTCAGTGGAAGTGTTGAGTTCAGTAAACATAGTTTAACAGAAACTCAGTGGAAGTGTTGAGTTCAGTAAACATAGTTTAACAGAAACTCAGTGGAAGTGTTGAGTTCAGTAAACATAGTTTAACAGAAACTCAGTGGAAGTGTTGAGTTCAGTGAACATAGTTTAACAGAAACTCAGTGGAAGTGTTGAGTTCAGAAAACATAGTTTAACAGAAACTCAGTGGAAGTGTTGAGTTCAGTGAACATAGTTTAACAGAAACTCAGTGGAAGTGTTGAGTTCAGTGAACATAGTTTAACAGAAACTCAGTGGAAGTGTTGAGTTCAGTAAACATAGTTTAACAGAAACTCAGTGGAAGTGTTGAGTTCAGTAAACATAGTTTAACAGAAACTCAGTGGAAGTGTTGAGTTCAGTGAACATAGTTTAACAGAAACTCAGTGGAAGTGTTGAGTTCAGTAAACATAGTTTAACAGAAACTCAGTGGAAGTGTTGAGTTCAGTAAACATAGTTTAACAGAAACTCAGTGGAAGTGTTGAGTTCAGTGAACATAGTTTAACAGAAACTCAGTGGAAGTGTTGAGTTCAGTAAACATAGTTTAACAGAAACTCAGTGGAAGTGTTGAGTTCAGTAAACATAGTTTAACAGAAACTCAGTGGAAGTGTTGAGTTCAGTAAACATAGTTTAACAGAAACTCAGTGGAAGTGTTGAGTTCAGTAAACATAGTTTAACAGAAACTCAGTGGAAGTGTTGAGTTCAGTAAACATAGTTTAACAGAAACTCAGTGGAAGTGTTGAGTTCAGTAAACATAGTTTAACAGAAACTCAGTGGAAGTGTTGAGTTCAGTAAACATAGTTTAACAGAAACTCAGTGGAAGTGTTGAGTTCAGTAAACATAGTTTAACAGAAACTCAGTGGAAGTGTTGAGTTCAGTAAACATAGTTTAACAGAAACTCAGTGGAAGTGTTGAGTTCAGTAAACATAGTTTAACAGAAACTCAGTGGAAGTGTTGAGTTCAGTAAACATAGTTTAACAGAAACTCAGTGGAAGTGTTGAGTTCAGTGGAAACATAGTTTAACAGAAACTCAGTGGAAGTGTTGAGTTCAGTAAACATAGTTTAACAGAAACTCAGTGGAAGTGTTGAGTTCAGTAAACATAGTTTAACAGAAACTCAGTGGAAGTGTTGAGTTCAGTAAACATAGTTTAACAGAAACTCAGTGGAAGTGTTGAGTTCAGTAAACATAGTTTAACAGAAACTCAGTGGAAGTGTTGAGTTCAGTGAACATAGTTTAACAGAAACTCAGTGGAAGTGTTGAGTTCAGTAAACATAGTTTAACAGAAACTCAGTGGAAGTGTTGAGTTCAGTAAACATAGTTTAACAGAAACTCAGTGGAAGTGTTGAGTTCAGTAAACATAGTTTAACAGAAACTCAGTGGAAGTGTTGAGTTCAGTAAACATAGTTTAACAGAAACTCAGTGGAAGTGTTGAGTTCAGTAAACATATGTTAACAGAAACTCAGTGGAAGTGTTGAGTTCAGTAAACATAGTTTAACAGAAACTCAGTGGAAGTGTTGAGTTCAGTGAAACATAGTTTAACAGAAACTCAGTGGAAGTGTTGAGTTCAGTAAACATAGTTTAACAGAAACTCAGTGGAAGTGTTGAGTTCAGTGAACATAGTTTAACAGAAACTCAGTGGAAGTGTTGAGTTCAGTAAACATAGTTTAACAGAAACTCAGTGGAAGTGTTGAGTTCAGTAAACATAGTTTAACAGAAACTCAGTGGAAGTGTTGAGTTCAGTAAACATAGTTTAACAGAAACTCAGTGGAAGTGTTGAGTTCAGTAAACATAGTTTAACAGAAACTCAGTGGAAGTGTTGAGTTCAGTAAACATAGTTTAACAGAAACTCAGTGGAAGTGTTGAGTTCAGTAAACATAGTTTAACAGAAACTCAGTGGAAGTGTTGAGTTCAGTAAACATAGTTTAACAGAAACTCAGTGGAAGTGTTGAGTTCAGTGAACATAGTTTAACAGAAACTCAGTGGAAGTGTTGAGTTCAGTAAACATAGTTTAACAGAAACTCAGTGGAAGTGTTGAGTTCAGTAAACATAGTTTAACAGAAACTCAGTGGAAGTGTTGAGTTCAGTAAACATAGTTTAACAGAAACTCAGTGGAAGTGTTGAGTTCAGTAAACATAGTTTAACAGAAACTCAGTGGAAGTGTTGAGTTCAGTAAACATAGTTTAACAGAAACTCAGTGGAAGTGTTGAGTTCAGTAAACATAGTTTAACAGAAACTCAGTGGAAGTGTTGAGTTCAGTAAACATAGTTTAACAGAAACTCAGTGGAAGTGTTGAGTTCAGTAAACATAGTTTAACAGAAACTCAGTGGAAGTGTTGAGTTCAGTAAACATAGTTTAACAGAAACTCAGTGGAAGTGTTGAGTTCAGTAAACATAGTTTAACAGAAACTCAGTGGAAGTGTTGAGTTCAGTAAACATAGTTTAACAGAAACTCAGTGGAAGTGTTGAGTTCAGTGAAACATAGTTTAACAGAAACTCAGTGGAAGTGTTGAGTTCAGTAAACATAGTTTAACAGAAACTCAGTGGAAGTGTTGAGTTCAGTAAACATAGTTTAACAGAAACTCAGTGGAAGTGTTGAGTTCAGTAAACATAGTTTAACAGAAACTCAGTGGAAGTGTTGAGTTCAGTAAACATAGTTTAACAGAAACTCAGTGGAAGTGTTGAGTTCAGTAAACAAAGATATTAAAAAAACATCAGTATCATTTAATTTAGGTGTTCTACTTTTCCTTTCCCATTTTCAAATTTACACATCTCAGTCTCTTGATCTATGGTGTACTTGACAGTGTTTGGGAAGCATTTCAAGTCAGCAACAATTTGTCAGAGTCCAACAAACATCTCGTAAAGCTTTTACATAATTTCTCTGCTCCACTAACTATGTTCTGTGCTTTTTTGGAAAGTGTAATATTGTTGTGTATGCTGGTGGGTGTGGCAAGAGGTGTCTGATTTTCTATCTGATAGCTCTGTAACTAAACAAGATACAAAGCTATAAATATTTTGTTTCAGTGATGATGGTAATATAGTGAGTAATATATGTTAAATTTTGTACTTATAGTTGTGAATAAATTTGAAAAGGGGACAGTCTATAATAAAACTGTCACATTTGTCACAGTAGGAGAAATTTGGGATTTTAAAGAATATTGCTTTATAAAGTAAGAAACTAAAACTTATACTATTGTAAAATACAGATTTTAGCTACAATTTTAAGCTATACTAATTAGTAGAACGTAAAAAATAGTTTAATTAAATCCTGAATGCAAATCACTAAAATCCTCATGACACATGCAGTAAAGGATGTATGTGGACACAGCTAAATTGTGGATCATTCTCTACATGAGCAAGAACCTAATGAGGTATTCATTTGAACTTAAAGAGTTAATAAAACTGCAATCATATCAATTGTCATGAAATTATAAACCTGTTAAAATTAGATATTTTGATTACTTCAATAGTTAAAAAATTGAATAATAAATATATGTTTGTTTGTTATTAAGTACAGAGCTAGATAATGGTATATTTTGTGTGTTGAGTTTTAGCTTCATTATTTATTTTGACTTCAAGATTTTAAGCTTTGGCAATTTGAGAGGGAGCTCACAAATCAAGGATCTCAAATTTGATTCCAATTAACATCAAAATTGCTCACTATTTGTTTGATATGACAAAACTACAAAGGCTATCTCTGCTTCTGCCACTCATTTTGAGTTACTGACTGGAGGAAAGACAAACAGCTAGCAACACGCACTGCCAACTTTTCTGGTTTTACTTGTACATACCATGATTTAAGAACACTGTATTAATCAGTTAATGAAGCAAGTCCAGTCTGATTAAAGTATTCATCTTTTCATTTCAGGTTCATGCTTTATATAGCTTACAACATATCTGTATTCCTTCAGCACATATGAATATCTCAACAACAGGATTTCAATGTGAATCTCATAACTCAGTGACAAAACATTATTGATCATAATTACAGAAGTGACTGGCTATAATGAGCAATTTGCAATTCTTATGGTGTGAAGCATAATTATAATTAATTATACTTGTCATACAACAGCAGTATTATACCTTTTGTACTTTTAATACTAAAATTCCTATCTAGACCCTCTAGTGATTTTCAGGAATTAGAAAAGTGTATATCAAAAATATTTCAATAACAACAAAAATTAAGTTTAAGAACATTCATTTCTGTAACATCTATAGTAAAAACAACGTAATAAATATTTAATATATAAATATGTAACACACTGTCAACAAATGATGTTTCATGCAATGAGTTGATGAAAACACAAATATTTATTTATAAAAACAATACATAACCTGCATAATTTCTTCTTAAAGAATTTACAAGAATATTACTTTACATGAATAAGACAGAGCAATTTCAATAAAAACTTGAAAGAACTAATTCTTTTTTTTGATACAATAATTCATGATGAACAACGAAGACAACATTTTTTATTGCCATGTTCTTGACATTCACAGCTTTCAGTACGCATTTGTCGTAAGGCCTAGAACAAGAAGAATAAAAATAATGTCACTGTCATGTGTTAAAGATTAAGGTTCAAAGTTCACCCTGAAATAATTATGGGTAGAAAAGAAGGAAAGTAAGTAGCAATTAAGTACATTCATGAGAAAACATTATCCAACAGTAATGTATTATCTAATGCAGGGGTTCCCAACCTTTTGGCACTCGCGACATGAAAATGTAATTGATGAAATAAAATTAATGTTATCCCAAGCTACTTCTAACAATGCTACGACTCCCCTGCCAAGGCTTTGCGATCCCCTGGGGTTGCGACCCACCGGTTGGGAACCCCTGATCTAATGGTTGAGATAACCTTGTTAAAGAATGCCTGAGATCTTAACATTCAACACGTCGAGAGTTAGGGCATAATTAACATACTAGAAGAGTAAAATGAAACCAAAATATATTTAATAAACAAGTGTAATCTATAATGAAATTGATAACACATTCATATAGTTGTTATAAATTATCACATACCTAGACTTTACACATGTAAAAATACAGATACAATAAGTTACTCAAAGAAATGCAGCTATGTTTAATCAAGTGATATAACTGAACAATGGAATGTAAGCATTCACATGGATACAAGTTACTTATATGCATTCATATTTCTACATATATCATATATAATAAGGCTTAGAAACAGCAAAGTTGTAAAAGTATAAAATAGAGACACTATTAAACTTGTGGTAAGAAATCTCAATCATGAAGTTATCCTTGGTCTATAGACAGCATTAACTGATTCATGCACGTCTATCAAAATCATCTAAGAGGAACAGTCCAGTCCTTATTTAGCAGTAATTCTTGGGATTACCAATAACTTTCATTGAGTTCATATGCATATCAGAATCCAAAACTTCTAAATTACTAAATTATATAAATGCTAGAGTAAAATTATAGTGAGTCAAACACTGCCAGTCATCATAGCCATGTATTCTTCCTGCCAACCAAATCTCTGCTTCCCAGTAAGCATTTTCTTTTACTTGGTTTTATTTTCTTACAATGATTTTGTTAATCTTTTATTAAAAATGTTTCAAGTAATGAGAACCAGCAGATGCTTAAAAGTATAAGGTTACTAAAACAAAGTAGATAAGGAAGGGTCTGAATACATATTTCATTTATTATTTAAACCTTCACCTCTGTCTCATTTCCTTATTACTGTATAAATCTTCTGGAGTTGGTGATCCATACACTTATCACAGACTGCATATCCAGTGATTTAAGTACTACTTGTAACATGGTAATTGCCTCACAATAATGTCTGTTACGATCCTACTAATAACACTGCACAACAAAGTTTTTGCTTCTTGAACACTGTTGGGTGTTCCTTATAGGTTTTGGCTGTTGATCAAAAAATCACATCCAAATTTGCCCATCATGTACCGTTTCATCGAAATCTTCAGTTTTGCTACAATGGAAAAATGATATCTGGGCAACTGGAATCCATCAATGCTTGCTGACTACTGTTGGACACTGCAACGTGATGCACGGACATTGAATACAAACGAAAATCAGGAGCAAAACACTTCTAATTATGTTGAACTTAATAGCATATTAGAAACATAAATGCAATTAAATACATTATTGCCAGTAAACAGTTAACTGACTATTTCTCAGAGTTCCAATGTGATGAAGCAAAACCAAAACTATATCTATGCATACCCACCAGGTATCTGCCACAATCAGCAACAACTTTTGGAAAGCAAAACTTTTCAAAAAAATAGTTGTGCAGTGTAATTAATGTAACTTTAATAAATTAACAGAGAATTTATCTTGTTGGTATTGTTTAGCTATAAACAAAATCCAATATGGAATCATATACTAGTGATAAAACTGCTCAATGTGTTATAAAAAGAAAAGAAATTAGAAAATTTGAATTTTCAACTTAAAGATGCACCTTATGTACATAAGGGCTAAACAGCTAAGTCAAACACTTCCTATAACTCAAGTTCTGCTACTCACAATTTCAAGTTATCCACCCTCATAACCTGAAATACTAATTATTAGGCCATACAAAAGAGGTAATACTTATGCAGATATTTAAAAACGAAATTTTCAAGTGTACATACATTAAGAATTAGATGACAGAAATCATCAATCCTTAGTAACAGAGTCAAAAACAGTTACTCAGAACTTTTGAACATACTGAAGGATATAATAGTAAAATAGAATGGACAATTTTTTTGACAAAAAATGTTTGATAACTTCATAAGATTTCTTTATAATGTACCTGATAGTTACTAGTATGGTATCCACTCATATACCATGACATCAGCATTGAAGCTAGAGCTTTGTCATCTGTGACACCATCATCATCCAGAGGAAAAGGTGGTAGTGGTGGAATATCTGGAATCTTAATTAAGTAAAATAGTAAGTTAGAAGCAAAAGTATCCATTACAAGTGACAGAAAACATTTAAGATAATCTTTTTTTTAAATTATTTTATGGACTTTAAAAAGGTTAGTTGTGTTGCACTCTTGATTTTATTCACTTAGAGTAAAGCTTTGAGCTATTTATGTTACCCAGCATGAAAAGTAACTGCACAGCACTTAAGTCAGGCTAAGAGCTGCTCAATAATAACATATAATAAATCAACATTTTTATTATTTATGTCACAATTTTAAAATGTGAATGACAGTGTTATTAATTCTTAATAATTTAGTTTAGAATATCCTGCAAAAAGAACACCTGGTGTCAACATCATTCCTGCTTGTTCTCGCATCACTTCTGAAGTGAATGCTGGTTTTGCCTGCATGTGAATGTTGATTTTGTCTGCATGTGCAGCTTTCGAATGGGAGACAGATGAACACTGAGGCAGACAATATGGTTCACAATATGTTCAAAGTTAATTTTAAACAGTAGCTTTTGTTTAGCTCATTTAACCATTTCTAGACAAAAGCAATGTCACTGATACCTTTGGTTTTTTACTTCTCAAAGTAGAAACTATTTAATCAAAGTGCAAGATATTTAGTACAAACACACTAAATAGTGGTATCTAGTATTGGCTTAAAATTTTCCTATAATTTGATGAGCATATGTATATGTATGAAACACAGACATCACATGAACACTGTTAAAGGCTCAATAAAGATACTTTACTATTGTTTTGATTTTTTGTTTAAAATTAAATTTTACTAATTGAATGATATACTACAGTGTTATTGAGTTGCAATATTTATAAGTCTATCGTTCAGTGTACGATCACGCAGTTAAACATATTCTGACGACTCAGATCTTTACTGGATATTAGTTTCTTGTTAATCCTGTTCAAACAAAATAAATAAATTAACACATTACTGCCTTTATTTGTGATAGAGAAAAATGTTTTCAATTTGCAGAAGACTTAAGATTACTATTTGTTAGGAAAACAAATATAATATCAACCTTGTTGTGGTATTTAGTCAATAATGATAATAAATTTGTTAAGTAGGGGATATCTGTAAAACTTACAACAAATTTCTTTCTAGACGAAAGCACATTTTAAGAATATGCAAACAAGGGTATTTGGAAGAGTTTTATCATACAAAATTAAGGGTAATTCAAAACTGTTTAACAAAATCAAAACAATGTGAATAAAACCAGGAAGTTTCATATTTTTAAAAAAGAGCATTGCTGAAAAATATTATAAAGACAGCACATAGCCAATTTTAATTTTTTTTTAATTTGGTTGCATAGATTGTAGGGAGCATGCACATATTAATTAATCAAACCTAGTTGATTAATGAGCCTATTAACTGATCAATTAGCAAATGCCATTTATCACACAGACTAGTCATGTTATCAGGATTTTAATAGCAAAAGAGGGAAGAATTCTTTAAAAATAAGCATTTGTGAAAATTTTGAACACAAACTGGGTGGCATTCAATTGACTTTTGAAATAATCAAAACAAGTCAAATATATTTACAAAATATTCTTTTCACTATAGGAAATCACAATTTTATTTAAAACTTTAAACTATTTTTTCTTGGATACAACTGTGGCAATCACCAAACAAAGTTAAGTAAAAGAAATATTTTAAAATTGTTAATAATTGATGTCTTAAAAGGAATTTTACAGTTTAACTCAGATAACAAGAAAAATTTGTACTGTTAAGGAGTGTTTATAAAGCCTGATACAACTGTGGTAACCCATAGGGTAATATAAATGAATTATTTGCTGGTACTTTTGTGATAAGAGTAGAGAAAAATAATTTGTCTTATCAACTGCATTCTAAAGTAATTGAATCAGCCTGTGTGGACTTTGATGAAAGGAAACAATTATTTAAAGCTCTGGATACAACTCTGATAACCAACAGTGTAACAAACATTTGTATGTAAAAGTGACTTATTTTAAAATATTTTTAAAAGCAAGTGGATGTGTGCTATTTGTTTACTGTTGAAATTTATTGCCAACAAGTTCCAAACACCTACTGCAAAAAATCCAGTCCATACATACTTAAAACCTGATATATATCTTTTTCATTAAATGAGCAATGAATGGAAGAAAGGTAGCCACAAGTTCATATAAGTGATGTTTGGAAAAATGACTACTCAAATAAAAGAAAATATTACAATGATACTGTTCACTGATTGTTGGAAATTGTGTGCATTATATTGTAAATTCACTAATATATTATTAAGAAAATATTTACAAATTCTGACAAATGTGTGTAAAAAATGATGTTCACCACAGTGATGCCATATGTAAATTTCTCTGTTATTTGTATGAAAACATTTGCAAATTGTGGGATAACCTTGCAAGCTAGTAAACCAAATAACATATTAGCATAAACATATGTACTCTTTGTTTTTTGAGAAATTATTTAAGAACTGAGAGGTGAGTTTACAAATGACAAATGAGTGAGTCAGTTCAACATATATGGACTTACAAAAGATGTAGATGGTCCATGGAGTTGTTCAGCATACTGCCAAGCTGGACTGGAACCCTGTACATACAATTGAACAAAACGGTTCAAGCTTATATAAGTAATAAACAGTGACAATCTATATAAAAAAAAGCAATGAAAAATTACCTTGACTTATAGTTAGCTTTATTACAATAAAAATTCAGTTATACAAATTTAGAAATATGTTTTCTAGTTATAATTTTAATTGAGTTGTTTTGTATTTTGTGATGTCTATAAATGTTCTAAGTGTTTACAGTTGGAGTGATTTACATGCTGCATCTTAAGTTTTGAAGACTTGGAAAAATATATTTTAATATTGAAACATGTATCACATAGTTACTCTGTCACATAATGTGTCAGTTAATTAGTTAGTAAGTCTGTTACCATGTTCTCAATCACTTACTGAATTAGTGGAGGTTAAACAGCCAGATTTGATTTAGTACCACAGATAGGAAAGTTTATTTTATATGTGAGTTAGACCTATCCCTTAGTTATTGTTAGTTCATGAAATTATGTAAGTTGTAGAGATTGCAGCTAAAGAGATAATCACTTTTTTTCCTGTAAGCAGACTGGAATTAGTAATATTTTACTAAGTAATAAAAGAAAACAACACACCAATAGAGACTGTTGCAATATTAGCATAAGGAATAATAATATTTTAGTGTAAATAAAATAGAATCAAGACTTCAAGATGACAGTGTATGTTTGAACCAAGATTAAAAACATGTTGGAAATCACAAAACAGTGGTAATAACGTGAAGAAAACGAGAACAAATAGATGTGAAATAAATTAACAGAAATTAGAATAAAGAGAAGGAAAATTAGAAGATCAAAAACACAAAAGGTAAAAACAAGAGAATTAATAACAAAAATAAATTTCATTAAAGAGAGTATTGGAAATGTGCAGGAGGATAATAAGAACAAGGCTGAAGTCGTAAAATAAAATGAAATAAAACCACTACAATATGAGCTCTTTCATAAGGTGGGCTTTTCTTCTTCAAGGGCAAACTGGTGGTGTAATCAAATGAATGATATTTATATACAGAGAGGGAGTTTAGTGATATTATGAAGGTCATCCAGTTTTTCCAGGAAATGTTTATTTGTCTATAAATTATTGTAAGTGTCTCATTTCTTATACAACATAGCCAATGGCAGTAATGTCTGTGGAAAGGTGTTAGGGATATTTTAATTTGGAAATGGCTAAATATATGTGTATTTAAAACTATGCTTAGGTGTTTAAGTAAAATAAAGGTGACATCTGGAGACTGATTTAAAATATATGTCATACTAATTAATTTATAAAACAGATATGAAAAGTTATCTTAAATGAACAGCAAATTTTAGAAAATTCAGCTTTCATATTTCATAAAAAAAATAAGGAAAGAACAGTTATTTTTATTTTTTTGACAGAGATAAAACCAATGAACAGAGATCACCAATTCCAGGAGCTAGATTAATTCTGAAAGGTTGAACAGTTTAGATTAGCAATCCAATAAGCTTCTTTTATTTCTCTATTTGCTTTAGTTCTGAAAATTCATTATTCACCAGTAAGTTCACAAGTGACCTGTAAAGACCATACCTGAAAACCTGTATGACATGCATGAAGTGACATAAATGATTGGATGTGAAACAGTTTCTTTGCAGGTTTTGTTTCCAGGCTTTAGAGATCCGTACCTGGTTCCAATCCATTCCATACTCTCACTATGGTTCTAAATAATGAATTTAGATGATACAATGTAAATGCAATTCACTTTCAAATGTTAAAACTTTTCTTACCTGAAAAATGTATTTCAGAGATACCTACTTCTCTGCACCACAAAGAGTGAGTGATTTCCTTTACACACATAGTTATATAAGTTCTTGCACATTCTACAAGCCTTTAACAAAGCTCCCATTTCTACACATGCTAAGCGTTCTGTGCTAGTCTATAATATATAAAACTGTATAATAAATTACGCATAGTAGTTATTGAAAGGGAAAAATGAAGTATATTGTAGGTTAAACCACCAACGATAAGATGTTAACTACAGAGAACTATATTTTTAATAATACATACTGATGTGGATAAAACTGTTGGGTAATACTTTCTTCAGGTACCTTTAGCTGAATAGTAAATGGAAAAGTCTTAAATTAAAGATTACACAATAATATAACAGATAAACACTTATAACAATGTTTAAAAATGTTTAAAACAATACAATAAAGAAATTAGACTGTTTTTTACATATAAAACAATATACATGTATATTATAATTTAAAAAAAAAATCCACAACTGAAAATTTTGTAAAAGAAATGAAAAATTAGTTGATGAAAGTTAAAAAAAACATCACTGAAAAAATAATACATGATTAAATAAATGCATAATACTGTATAAAAATGTTTAAAGGAAGTTAAAGCAAAGAACAGAAACTTTAAAAAAAGCTAAAGCTTTCATTTATCCTATCAAGATATCTTTGAACATTTTAAAGTAATTATTTTGCAAACTAGTGTTAAGCCACTGGTTTATCTGTGTTACAGCTTACTGTGACCCCAAAATGTATGAACAATATGTTGGTTTTCCTATTTATAATTTTCTACAACACATGAATATGATGGAATATATGATGCATTTTTATATGTGGTTAAAATGATCCATTTTATTCATAGATTTTTTTTCTTATAACTTGTGTTCACTAATTCTCTATTATACTATTTTAACCATTTGTAATCATTACTGTACACATTTCTTTGTTAAAGTCATATAACCTTTGATGATTTAGAACATTTTCTTTCACAAATTTACTGTTCAACTACAGATAACTGAAGAAGGGCACTGCCCAAAGGGCTGTATCTACAATAGTATATATTAAAAAATAAATATATCTGTAGTAAACGTCATGTTGTCTTTGGTGGTTTAACTGATGACATACTTCTTTTGTTCTTAAAATGTAATAATAACTAACCATACTTTCACCAATAAGAGAGCAATACATCATCCACACTTAGTAATCCATACAAACATCTGCCTCATGAGGCAAACTAAATATACCAAAAGTGAAGGAAGAATGGACATTTCTTCTATTAATAATTCGTTGGTTTAAATTTCTTAGTTTCTTAACGATCGTGTGAGCGTGTACTGTTAATAGTGGTGTACGGTATGCTAGTTCAGACATAATGGTAACATGTAAGTACAAATACACTGAGAAAAACACAAAAACTTACACTTCTCGTACAATCGCCGTGATGAAATAATAATCAGTGACGTCGAGAAACCCACTTGTTGAGAAATTTATATGCAAAAACGGCTCGTTTGGGTTGAGAAAATATTTTACATAGAAGAGCGTTACATATCAACCAACTAAAGTAAATATATCTCACGAATCAAAAAATCACGAAACCATATATTCCCGATACCAGCAGACAAATAACCAACATTTGGCAAAAATTAGTAACAAAATATGACATTCTAGTTAATACCAAATTTATTCAAAAACCAGGCACAAAACAGGTCTATACTATGTAAAAACTACACCGACAAACACCACACCAACATTATTTATAAAATACAATGTGATAACTGCCACGACTTCTATATTGGAGAAACAAGTAGAAAAATGGAAACCAGATTCAAAGAACATAAAAAGTCAGCTTCACACGTTTTCGAACACTGCAAGTCAAATAAACACAACATAACCACAGAAAACACTCAAATACTAAATAAACAATAAAACATAAACAAACGCAAAATTAAAGAAGCCTTACTTATACAACAACTTAAACCCAAAATAAACCAATATAAAGGAACGCCTTTATACCTATATTAATATAATAAAATTATATATTCAAACATCTAATACCGCCCTCTACATTTCGACACACAGTTACACAACCCCTTTCAAACATGTGGTCAGCTTCCGGTCAGTTACCTCTTTCTTTGTGAACCTGACGATGACCGAAGAAGGTCGAAACGTTGTTCGCTCTTCTATGTAAAATATTTTATCAATCCAAACGAGCCGTTTTTGCATATATATTTCTCTACAAGTGGGTTTTCTCGACATCACTAATTAGGGCATTACCAACATTGTACAATGAAACTGAGCTCTAGAAACAGGCCTCGTTGTTTAGACAGTAAACATTCGTGGACAATTCAGAATTAGACAATAGGACAAACGCCAGGTAACCCTATCACCGTAACTTAAGTAACACTACAAACAGCGCTGGAATTACTGTAAAAGAGAAACGCAAATCTTACACTTACCTTTACGAAACGTTAATGACTTAAAATACTATACGTTTAATTCATTTGAAAACTTCAATATTTACTCACGGAAGGAATTACCTTTCAAATATTTTATGTTATGAAACAATACATGTTGAATACTTTAATCTTACAACACCGTAAAATTCGCATTCCACCTTACTCCGACTACAAAATTTACCCGTTTCATGAACATATAAACTGCAAGACAATAAAAGTAAATAAATCCCAACAAGCTTTGCTGCGAATTCAGATGAGGGCGCAAATTTTCCCCACACACAAGAAATTACCTACAGTTTCTCATACAGTCTTATATACATTTGTAGGGAAAATTGCTCCAAGTTGTGGGAATTATTCTTAGATCAGAACAAGAGATATTACGGTAACTTAAATTTTATATTATTACGATAGTTTAGAAGCACAATAATTACATCTTTTTTTAAAGTTATTTAAAGAAACTTATACAGTTAAGTACTTCACAGTTAGAGCATGCGCTCATTAGTTTGCTGTGCTATCTGTTGACTGAGTTAAAACCAAATAAATAAGGAAAACAAAACATTTCAAAACATCCAACGATTGCCGATTTTACCGCTGACTAGTATATTATTTGTATTTCTACTATTTCCTTCATATATGCTCTAAAGTACACATATTTCTGAAACTTAAACAATGATTGAAGATTTATTAACAAGTTTAAATCCTACTTTCTTGTGTCCGCATTTTATTTATTTTTTGATACATACGAATAAAGACTTTTGGATGAAACGTACGTTAATTATATAGATCAAGTTGATTTGGTTTGTTTTGAGTTTCGCGCAAAGCTACACGAGGGCTATCTGCGCTGGTAACATTTAGTAAAATAACAAGTTTATCTAATTGTTACCCATAATAAGTATATGTATCTTACAGAATCTGACATTTTGAGGGCAACTTAGTTGTTTGTTCAATATCATTCTATTATCTAAACTTGAGGCTTTACCGGTATACCTTTACATGGAGTAACATGATACTGATTTCATTCTACAGCTATCTGTGACGATTGAACGGATGTGTCATGTAACATGATACTGGTTTCATTCTACAGCTATCTGTGACGATTGAACGGATGTGTCATGTAACATGATACTGGTTTCATTCTACAGCTATCTGTGACGATTGAACGGATGTGTCATGTAACATGATAATGGTTTCATTCTACAGCTATCTGTGACGATTGAACGGATGTGTCATGTAACATGATACTGGTTTCATTCTACAGCTATCTGTGACGATTGAACGGATGTGTCATGTAACATGATACTGGTTTCATTCTACAGCTATCTGTGACGATTGAACGGATGTGTCATGTAACATGATACTGATTTCATTCTACAGCTATCTGTGACGATTGAACGGATGTGTCATAGAAGTATCTTTTGTTCACACTTATATCGTTTTCCCGGACGGAGATTCATCTTGCGTAGGTTACATACAAGTGAATGGCTTTTGACGCTGACCTTTATGTTCATGGATTTTACCTATTATATGACATCGCACTTTGATTACCATGGTTACAGTACGACTTGTTGCAGGTCTTTTCTGGATAATCCTAAGTTGATCCATATTCCTATTTTCTCTGATGCTATTAAGTAAAGGAGTATCGGAAATTTTAAATCTCTCACGATCTGAAAGCACATTTGTTACCTCAGTGTATTAATACCATAAAGTGTTATAGAGAGTTATTACATATCCTTCTCAAAGTGATCAGTTTTTGTTGGGGTCACACTTCCTATGAAGCACTAAAGAATGTCAAAATGTAGTCCTGATACATTCCGTTCCACAAGGACATTATTTCGGTTGTGGTTGTCATATGACTTGATTTGCATATTCAAAATAGTTGTAATGTAACCTAATCAGCACTATATAACGTGTTTGTACTAAATAATTTATTTGGACTATCATTACGTTTTTTGTTTTAAATTAATCCACAAACTTTCGTCTCTTACCCAAACCTTCTACAGGTGAGACGTTTAATAAACCACAACGAAAAAAAAGAACACACTCCTTAAGTTTCTTTACAAAAGAAGCCCAAAGTCTGATAAGTTAAAATAAAATGATATTATAAGGTCAAGAAACATTGCAATAAATATTATAATTGTTATGCTAAAAGATAAAATAAATTGTAATGATAATAGTAAAAAAATTAATTAAGAACAAAACTACAACAAATATAATAAAAATATGTTATTTTAATAATAGCATTTGAGTCAATACTATTAGAGTCTGGCTGATAAACTCTACTGAATACAACGCTAAAATCAGGGGTTCGATTCCCCTCGGTGGGCTGAGCAGATAGCCTTTGTGGCTTTGCTAATAGAAAACACACACACACTACTGAATACAAAACTACAATACTGAAATAACTTCATCTTGGTAACAATTTACAACACTATTTTAACTGTGTTTAGAAAGATGTATTCAACCCAGAAACTTTTAACACTCGTTATTACCCAATGGAGATATCTCGATCTCTTATGATTATCATCTAATGTTAATTACCAGCTATTATGAAAATAATTGTTTTTGCTGTGATGAAATACATGTTTTGTTTCTTACACAATACAAACTTAAGTCAAGGGTAACTTGAACTACTCTTAATTTCCTACTCGTCCATCTGTAAACTTCAGTTACAAAATTGTGCAGTATTTGTTCACTTCATAATTTTTACACGAAGCTATACAGCTATCTGCGCTTAGACATTTATGGTTTTAACTGATAGACTAGAGAGTTTGCAAAGCACAAAGCTACGTAATGAGCTATCCGTATTTTGCCTATTGCGGGTATCGAAATCCTATGTTAGCGTTGTAAGCTCACTCACTTATCGCTGAGTTACCAGGGTAGACTAGTCAAGAAACAGCTTGTCAGTTATATCATCGCCAACTTTTCGTTTCCGTAGCCGTCTTAATGCCCCCCCCCATTCCTTCACTAGAGTAATAACGTTATAGGATTAGATGTGCGTACTAATCCTAGAAGCCCGGCATGGCTAGGTGAATTAAGGAGTGAAATTCCTCATCTGAGGGTCGCGGGTTCGCGTCCCCGTCGTACCAAACATGCTCGCTTTTTCAGCCGTGGGGCGTTATAATGTGACAGTCAATCCCATGATTCGTTGGTAAAAAAGTAGCCCAAGAGTTGGCGGTGGGCGGTGATGATTAGTTTTCTTCCCTCTAATCTTACACTGCTAAATTAGGGACGGCTAGTGCAAAGAGCCCTCGAGTAGCTTGGCGCGAATTTCAAAACAAACAAACCAATACAAAATACCTGTTTAGATTTATCTTAAATAGATTTAATATCTAAATTAAACTTTAATTCTTGTGTTTTTGTATCAATTTTTTTTTTTTAAATTTGGGAAACTTTCACTCAGTGTCTGGTAATATAGCGGGGGTTCAGTCCATTGATTTTTGTTGTTTGTTATTAAGCACAAAGCCACACAATGAGCTATGGTGTATTTCAACTGGCTGTCACGTTATATCTCCCCCACGATTGAAAACGCGAGCATTTTTGGTGGCGGGATTCGAGCCCGTGACCTGCAAATATCGAGTCAGAAGTCTAATCATAACTCAAGAAAAGAATACATAAAGTTTAAAAACTAATCATACCTTAACTTATCCGATTATTCATGTGTGACACCTTCAGGCACTTTTGTGATGAAACTTCTAAATGTTAATACTTGAGTAATAATATTTATCATGAAAGTTAATTTAATATAATAAAAAAATCAAACACTTTCAGATAAAAATAGCCTATTTTCTTTCCGAATAAATAAAACATCAATAATGATATGCTACCACAAATTCTACATCAATACAGGTCTCAAGTTACCAAAATATTTTCTTAATTTATTTTACAACTTCAAAAAGAAAGGAAAGAGCCAAAATAAAATTTAAAAGGTTTTTTATTGAATGTGATTTTTCTTATAAAATCATACAAAAGACAATAGTTTCTAAGAAAGTTTATAATTTTAAGTTTTTTTTTATAAAATAGACGGACTAATAAATTTGTTTGGTGTCAAGAACAAATCTGTGCAATGGATTATTTCTGCTGTGCCAACCACAGCTATGTATACTTGATTTTAGCATTGTAGGCCTACATGTTTCCCGTTGTACCATTTTATGACAGCTAATAAAAGAAAATATTAACTAAAAAAATAACTAAAAGAAAACATTGGGTGAGAGAGGTTTTGATTGTTTGTTTTGAATTTTACGTAAAGCTGCAAGAGGGCTATCTGCGCTAGCCGTCCATAATTTAGTAGTGTAAGATTAAAGGGAAGGCAGCTAGTCATCACCACCCACCGCCAACTCTTGGGCTACTTTTTTACCAACGAATAGTGGGATTGACCGTAAGTTTATAGCGCCCCATGCTGAAAGGGAGAGCATTACTCGAATTATGAATCGAACGCCTTAATCCACTTGGCCATGCCGGGCCCAGGTGAGAAAGGTGGAATTGTAATAAAGAATATGACATTCCAACTCCTATAATATAAGAACAACGCAGTAAAGCTAGATCGATATATTGTGTTATTAGAATCGTGAAGATCTCATATTATATTAATGGAACTTAAAGGATACAGTAGTTTTCAACATTCTTAGCCAATGTAGAAAATATTTGGTTATTGTAAGGTTTCCCTTCACTGTATCTTCATATGCTTAAACGACATCGAATTGTATGTTTGTTTTGAATTTCACGCAAAGCTACTCGAGGGCTATCTGCGCTAGCCGTCTCCAATTTAGAAGTGTAAGACTAGAGGGAAGGCAGCTAGTCATTACCACCCACCGCCAACTCTTTTACCAGCGAATAGTGGGATTGACCGTCACATTATAATGCGCCCATGGCTGAAAGGGCGAGCATGTTCGGTGCGACCGGGATTCGAACCCGCAACCCTCGGAATACGAGTCAAACGCCTTAACTTACCTGGTCATGCAGGGCCGCTCTGATAAGTAAGTTCTTTTTTAGCAAGAAATCTGCCGTCGGCAATGGATGTGACGGACAACAAATGGTTGAAATGCTATTAAACACTTCATATTATTTGTTAGCTCTAGTGGACTAAATAAAGAATATAGTATTATAAACTACAACAGGCCTAACTAACACTGATGACTAGAGTTTTCCAATCTATGCAGTTTAATTACAAGCGTAGATTATCTAATACACCAGATATAGCGTGCTCGTCAAAATGCTGGATCAGTTTAACAAATTCGATATAAAGAATAACACATTTTGTGTCAGAGAAACTAACAGACGTTTTCCAACAATACTGAAAGAGCATTTCGAAGCTCTTTCTCATAAGTTGAACACATGGTTAAGCATAATCACTTCTTTGATTTTTCAGAGTAGATTGTTTGTTTGTTTGTTTGTTTTTCTTATTTCGCGCAAAGCTATTCGAGGGCTATCTGCACTAGCCGTCCCTAATTTACCAGTGTAATACCAGACGGAAGGCAGCTAGTCATCACCATCCACCGCCAACTCTTGGGCTACTCTTTTGCCAACGAATAGTGGGATTGATCGTAAAATTATAACGCCCCACGCTGAAAGGGCGAGCATGTTTGACGCGACGGGGATGCGAGTTGCACGCCTTAACTCGCTTGGCCATGCCGGACCTTCATAGAGTAGAAATAACTGGCAAAAACAATATAAATCGTATAAAATTGTCTTTATCAGAAAGGCCCGGCAAGGCCAAGCGTGTTAAGGCGTGTGACTCGTAATCTGATGGTCGCGGGTTCGCATCTCCGTCACGCCAAACATGCTCGCTCTTTGAGCCGTGGGGTGTTATAATGGCGGTCAATCCCACTATTCGTTGGTAAAAGAGTTGGCGGTAGGTGGTGATAACTAGCTGCCTTCCCTCTAATCGTACATTACTAAATTAGGAACGACTAGCGCAGATAGTCAGCCCTCGAGTAGCTTTGTGCGAAATTCAAAAAAATAAACAATCTTTATAAAAACAAAACACCTTACATTAACAAATATCCAACTGTGTGTTTGTATTTTTTCTAATTTTTCCTCTTCTCACTTAAATATTGTTGATTTCAGTTACGTCATTAGCACGTGAAAGAAAGTATTGTTTAAAGTTTTAAATATGAACATTCGATTATTCGTTACTAAATAAACAACATTGTTCAGGGTTTGTTTAAACGTCTCTGTAAGATATTGTTGTAATAGTATTACAATTCGGTATTACTGTGACAACAGAACTTTACTTTTATCATTGAAAATAAAATCTTGTGAAAGGCGATTACTTTGAGCAATTTACTATAATTTTATTTAAATATGGGAAAAATAGGGAAATATACGAGGAGAAAGTTACGAAAATTGTTTTTGTGTTTGATTCCATCTTGGTATGTGGTTTTTTTATGTGATCTAAAGTGCGTAGATACTCCCTAAGCCTTCATTTGCGAGATAACCCTATTGCTTAATTATGCCTTTCTTGTTATTATTATACATTAACATTTATTTTCACAATTCAAAGTTTATCGCATAGTTGAATAATTTAATACAAAATATTACTGCAAGAGTAATTAGAAAACATTGGACGATGATAACTATAAAAAAAGATTTTATTATTGTAATTACGTGAAACAGTATTTTGTATTAAATGCAACAGTCATTTCTTGTTACACCTCTGCATATCTTGTCTGATACAAGCTTAAAGGAAACATCAGTAATAGCATTAAGGTATTCTTATTTTCTTTTTCGAATGAAATTACCGTGCTCGGTTTATCTAATTTCTGGGTCTATAAGTTTGCTGTGTTAATGTGGTGGTGGAACTGTACTAACGTTTTTGGAGCAGACCAATACACTTTATAAAATTTTGTTAACATATTAAAGAAAGCAATAATATGAGGAATTAATAGATGACCTGACCAACATCTTTCAATAACACTAATATATTTAAATTTCGTTTTTTTTCATATTTTTATACATTTGTTTTGTTTGTTTGTTTGTTTTAATTTCGCTCAAAGCTACTCATGGGCAATCTGCGCTAGCTGTCTCTCATTTAGCAGTGTAACACTAAAGGGAAGCCAGATAGTCAACAACACCCACCGCCAACTCTTAGGCTACTCTTTTACCTAGTAGGTAAAGAATAGTTGGATTTACCCTTACATAATAACGCCCCTACGGATGAAAGGGCGAGCATGTTTGGTGCAGCCTTCAGGTTACGAGTGGAACGCCTTAACCCACTTGGCCATACCGGGCCATTTATTTACATTATTATATGTTTTTTTTGTATTGTTTTTAATTTCGCGCAAAGCTACTCGAGGGCTATCTGCGCTAGCCGTCCCTAATTTAGCAGTGTAAGACTAGAGGGAAGGCAGCTAGCAATCACCATCCACCGCCACTTTTGGATTACTCTTTTATTAATGAACAGTGGGATTGGCCGTAACATTATAACGCCCTCACGTCTAAAAGGGGCGAGCATGTGTGGTGTGACGGGGATTCAAACCCGCGTCCCTAAGATTATAAGTCGAGTGCCGTAACCACTTGGCCATGCTGGGCCCATGATTATGTGTGCGTGTGTACATGTTTTTCTTATAACAAATCCACATCGGGCTATCTGCTGTATCCACCGAGAGTAATGGAACCCCTGATCTCACCGTTGTGGATCCAAAGACTTACCTCTGTCCCACAGGGGACATATATGATTAAAAGCAGTCACTTCTTTAATTTTCCACATGTTTATATCAAAGGGAAAAAAATAACAATATGCATTATGGACAAAATTAGATTTCCATGTATTAAAAACTTACATTAATAAATGTACATTTACATTTATAGTTATTTCATCTTTTTTGTTTTGTTTAGCTGTTGTTGATTTTTACTAAATTATTTTTTACATACGTAATATTAGTCTCATGCCCCAAGTGACTCAGTAGTACGTCTGAAAGCTCAAAACGCCAAAATACGGGTTACGATATTCGTGATGGGCACAACACAGGTAGCTCATTGTGTAGCTTTGACCTTAATTACAAACAAACAAACAAAATACTTTTACTAATTTATTTTATAGCTGCACTGGAAGATATGAAGAAAATGAAAGCTACGGTACAGAGGTAGAAGAAGGCGAAGAGATAGATGATCTAGTCGAAGAAGCAGAATTTGAAAACTTCAGAGAAATAACCACGGTTAGTCAACCACAGGAAAATGAAAAATATAAGTTGTTCTTTTATGAAGAAAGCTTGTTGCGCAACAGTTTCTGTTCACTTCATGAAGATTCATTTACATTTGGAACAAAAGCTGAAATCCATCAAGCCGAAGAACCGTACGATTGCGAGAGACCAAATACTCACGTTTCAACTTTCTATAAAAGGCAGTTTTTCAGTCCAGTGAAGAATTAGAAAGCAGCTATAGAGAAATAGAAAACATGAAAATATTTTACAATCTGGATATTCAACAACTCAGTCAGCCACTGTTGACTGTGTTCCAATAACAACCATGATAAACAGTCAACTACATGAATATATAGTTACCTTCCTAAAAATAAAAATAAACATATGGTACAACGGTGGGTATTCCCTTGTTCAAACAGCAGAGATACTTATAACGAAACCCGAAATGGAAAGAAGTCTGACACATAAAATCGGTAAGATAATTTTAAATATTCTTATAGTTTATGCAATACATTGTGAGTCGGTCATGGCCAAAACGTTAGTGTGACGAGATGTGAAATCGAAAGATCTAAGTTTGAAAATTCCACTAAACAAGCTCCATACTGTGGGAGAGTGAATACAGTTATTATTTTCAAACACACATACAAAACACTGTAAGTAGCGGGCCCTGCTGACTGGATGGTTGGCTTGTAGTGTCTGTTTTTTTTTTTTTTTTTTTAAGTACGTTCAGGTAATTAATTTCAATAACTTAAAACTCGCAAATGTTATTTTACACGTTACATTGTGGTTAATCAGCAATCCAATTACAACTATTTGGTATAACTGAATTTATTTCAAGAACGGCAATATAATTGTGTAAAGTGAATTAGTATCGGACTGATCTATTATTTGGAGACAAAAAAAGAATCCATGTGATAATGGTTATTAACACCCGGGTGCTTGGTTAGCTTTGATGAAATGGAAATTATTACAGAATATTTTTAATCAAAGATTAGACATCTGTAACATTTTGTTCAAAGATTTCGTTGTTTTGCTGAAACAGTTTCTGTTAATCTAGTTTTGTTTTTGTTTTTTTCAGCATCTACATCATCAGTGCAACCGTACAGTTCTTTCCTTAATGTCAGCAACTTGAGAAATTGTTCTTCATTCACACTCCCAAATGTTAGAAAAATTTTCATTTACAGCAGCATCATTTTCATTCTCTTCTATATTTTGGCTTCTTTCACAAATTATCTCATATCATAAACTTTACAAGACTGAGGATCAGCATGAGAATTTCGCACTGTACTGAATGAAAAGGAATGTGAGGTACTGCATTCAGTAGTAACTTTTATGCTATCCGTGTAATTAAATTAAATATCTTTCCTGTATTACTTTATATGTTTTAGAAATTGTACATATTTGAAAAATAATAAAGATACTTTGTAAAATTAATCTGTACTTTGTATCTCAGAACAGCTGGTATGGGTATTAACACTTTTATTGATAAGGAAAGAACAACGTTTCGACCTTCCTAGATCATCTTCAGTTTAAGAAGGAGAGAGTTTGCAAGTGACCGTTGCTGTAAGCATGCCTCAGGGACAAGAGTATGAACGGGTACAGAACTGTAGGGGCGTTGCAGTTGGATGTTCATTTAATACGACGAATAACTAAAATGTTACTTACATATTTATGTTCGTTTGTGCGAGTTTCTTTCTTTTAGATCATTGAAAACAGAACCTTGAATATTATCCAAAAAATGTTCTTCCAACCCTGGCGTATTGGTGAGCTTGAAGGCTTACAGTGTTAAAACATTGCATTAGATATTTACGGTTGGTGCATCACAGATATCACCCAAAATGTATTTTAACAATGAATAAACTTTACAATAATAGTCATCACCGCCAACTCTGATGCCACTCGTTTACCTACGAATAGTGGAAGTGACCGTTACATATAACGCCCCTACGTCTGAAAGGGCAAATTTGTCCAGTGTGATGGGGTCTCGAACCCGCGACCTTCAGATTACGAGTTAAACGCCCTAACCATTTGGTCATGAACAGTGAAACCTAAACCTCTACCTTTAAGTTAGATAAATGAACACAGGTAAATTACTTTCATGCACATAGTTTTGGCAAAATGGTGCTTCGTTGGTGATGAATATCTTGGAAACGAGTCAGTATTCAAATGAACTTCCGGATCCCCGTCACACCAAACATTTTCGCTCTTTCAGCCGTAGAGGCGTTATAATGTGAGTGTCAATCTCACTGTTTTGTAAAGGAGTAGCCCCAGAGTTGGTGGTGGGTGTGATGACTAGCTACCTTCCCTCTAGTCTTACATTGCTAAATTAGGGTCGGCTTGCGTAGATAACCCTCGTGTAGCTTTCAGCGAAATTCAAAACAAACAAATTAAATGAATTATTTGTACATTTTGCATTTATCCAAAAACGTTTGTGACTCGTGGTTTAAAATGTACATCTTTAATAACCATTAATAAATATTCTCTAAATTGAAAGAAAAATTGATACAATAAGAGCGTATAACAATTACTAATAAAGTAAAATTGAAATATATTCAATGTGTTATTTGTATACTTGCTACATTCTTTATTAACAACTAGGTGGCGTACCTTTGTAGAATGGACGGCAACAGTTGTGGAGAAACGAGTGCAGAGGACAATGTTTCCAAAGCCTTCTGTCTTTCTAAATATCGTCCCCTACACTTATTTCTCTACAACAGGCAGTTGCCGTCCATTCTACAAAGTTTCATCATGAATACTTTGCCTGGCGTACCGTTAAACTGGACGAAAGTTATGCAGATTTGTAATTCATGAAAGGTTATCTTAGGACATGAAAAGATGGTCCCCTTATATGTAATTGTCAAAAAAACAAACAACATGTAAACCGCAAATCTGCAAGTATCTTTGCATGAACACACCAAACCATTATGTCAAATTTGGAGACGATCTATCAACAGAGACAAAGTAATGATATTAAACGTAAAATCACCCATAAAACTGCAAAACCCAAAAATGCGAAACGCAAATTTGCAGGTATATCTGCATGAATCCAACAGAACTCCGAAGTAGTGGTGAAAAAACGAAAAAACAGTAAAACGCAAAATTGAAAGTTTGTTTATACCACAGCAGAGACTCAATAAACGTTCATAATAAATTTGGGGAATATCTATTCACACTGCGAATAGATTAATTAGATATACAACAAATAAGCACTATTACATTTATATAGATTCTTTAAAAATAATGTCACCTGTGTGTGTTTTCTTATAGCAAAGCCACGTTGGGCTATCCGCTGAGCCCACCGAAAGGAATCTAACCCCTAATTTTAATGTTGTAAATCCGTAGACATACCGCTGTACTAGCGGGGTGCTGTCACCCCATTTTCTTAACATAAGTCTCGTAAAGCTTAACAATTAACAGGTAATAGCTGGAGGAATTATAACACAGAAAACTGGAGTTCGATCCTTGCATCGGTCACAGTATAAGGCGCTCGTTGGCCAGTTTTGCACTTTAAAACACAAATGAAATGAAAACTTCATATTCTTAATAATTCCTATTTCTGCTGGTAAAGAAGTGAAGTTAATATTTAACGTTATATGGCAATGTGAATTTAAAACGATACTTTTCACACCTCAGTATGATCACTCATTTAGTTTTAAATTCAAAATAATTAGATTGAACGTGGCCCAATGGTTAGGCTGCCCGACTGCGAATCTGCGAGTTACATTTCTCGTCATTTTTCCGCAAAATATTTAATATAAATTTCACTCCACATTCAATCAAATGAGAGTTGCCCAAGAGTTGCAGTGGATGCTGTCGACTAACTGCTTTTCTTTTATCCCATAATTTCAAAGTTAGGGACAGTAATTCGTTATAACGACAAACCTACTTGAAGTAGAAACATATTCTCAAAACAGCTGGTATGGGTATTAAAACTTTAATTAAAACAAACTACAGGATAAAGTTTCGGTCTTCTTAGATCATCTTCAGGTTATCTTTTACGCCATCTTTTGTTAACCTGAAGATGATCTAAGAAGATCGAAACGTTGTTCTGTATTTTATTTTAATTAAAGTTTTAATATCTATACCAGCCATCTTGAGAATACAAAGTTAGGAACAATTAGTGCAGGCAACCCTTAGTTTTGCGCGAATATTAAAAAACAACCAACATGAAAACAATTTTTTTTTGGTTGTGTACAAATTTGTATAATAGGTTATCTGCACTCTGCCCGCCACGAGAATTGGACCCTTCATTTTCAGTCTTGTAATTCCGTGAAGTTACCTTTACCCCACTGTGGAGCTTAATTACAAATTAAAATATGTAAGCTTACAGGTTTTATTTGTCAATTTTCGCGTAAAACTTCTCGAAGGTGATGTTTAAAATTAAGTACAATGTCTGTGCTCTCTCCACCACGGGTATCGAAACTTGATTTCTGGTTATGTGAGTCCGCACACCCCACTGTGTCACTGGAGGGACATTATTCGACTGCTATAAACGCTAGAAGTTTTAAGTTTGAAGTAATACTCTAGAAAGCTAGTCAACACCATCCAGCATTTACCAACGAATAATTAGATTGCCCGTCACTTATAACGACCTCACAGTTGAAAGAGGGAACATGTTTTGTTACAGTATTCAAACCCGCGACCCAAAGAATTAGTCGAGTGTCCTAGCCACCAGATCGTGGTTCTTACAGAACAAGGCAAAATAAAAAAGACACATCGACAAAGTATAGAAAATACCCAAATAAACACTTAACAACCAAAACTGCTCAACTTAATCAGGTGTTATTCTGAAAAAATGATTCATGAATAAAAAAAGATGACTGGGAAAACCTTACTTCTAACATTTAACAGAGTGAATTTCATTCTTTGTCTTTGGTCCCCTATATCACTTCAAAATGAAATTGTACAAAAATGTGTCGTTTATAAATTATTTCAGTTTCAAAAATACACTAGCATTTCAGACGTGAATCAGAGATGCTAAAATAAGCACCACTTTGATTTTAAAACCTGAAATGCATTTATACTTCTGACTTAGATGTAAAGCGTGTGAAATGAACAGAAAACTGCGCTCGCAAAATACAGCCACGCAGTTATATATATACACGCAGTGTTCCCTAAAGTGTTCTGTTTCAGAAATAAATAAAACCAAAATTAAAATAATAAATATTTTTATTTCTTGCTTTTAAAGTACATATATCATGCTGTGTTGCAGCATGCAGAGTGCATAATTCTTCTTGTGATTCGTGTCATGCGCAAGTTGTACTTCATGACAGCGCAAATTGCAACGTTAAACGTCCCTTACGTGACGTTATTTTAGTGTCTACTGACTGACAGACAGACAACACACTATCTTATTGTTGTGAGAATGGTAAAACAAGTGACTTCTCTTGTCTACCAAGCAAATTGTTTTTCCCATTGATTTAAACATCAGAAAAATTAAAGTGACTGTTTTAATCATCTGTGTCATCTGTTGGGAGAGAGGTAACTCTTCGGATTTACAACCCTAAAATAAGGGGTTGGATTTCCCTCGGTGGACTCAGCAGATAGCCAGATGTAGCTTTGCTATAACAAAACACATATACTAAACAAATATTTGCCTTGCTGTCGATTTAAATATTACTAACTGCTTTTTTTGTTTGACATTGTATAATAATTGTATTGTTATCTGTTTCAACGTAGTTATTTTAAGTGTAAGAAGTCTAAACTATTTACTTTATCTAGAGCAAAACTCCTACTAGCAAGTTAAAGATTTAAATAAAATATTATTTTGTTTGATTTCAACTCTTAACAGTTCTGTTTTTGAACATTATAATATTGTAAATAATGCCAAAACTGAGACATCAAAATAAAAAAAGACAAGTAACAACATTAAAAGAGATAATATGTAATATGTTTAAATGTTTAAATATGCGTGTATAACATATTTTGAAACATTTGATATAGAAATTTTCAGCATTTCTAAACTGAATTGGAATGGATTTTCCATCACTTTTTTTTTTTTAACAATGTCAGCAACAGATTTATTTTTAGGACAACTCAAACAAATTAACGATTCTAAGATTAGAGTACTAATAACGGGGCCTGGCATGGCCTAGCGCGTTAAGGCGTGCGCTTCGTAATCTGAGGGTCGCGGAGTCGCGCCAAACATGCTCGCCCTCCCAGCCGTGGGGGCATTATAATGTGACGGTCAATCCCACTTTTCGTTTGTAAAAAAGTAGCCCAAGAGTTGGCGGTGGGTGATGATGACTAGCTGCCTTCCCTCTAGTCTTACACTGCTAAATTAGGGACGGCTAGCACAGATAGCCCTCGAGTAGCTTTGTGCGAAATTCCAAAACAAACAAAGTACTAATAACGACAGTATATACCGTTAAGCGTTATTTTTAAATAGCAAGTAGATAACACATGGCACATTTTAATATAAAAGGTTACTCCTTAAGAAGAATTGTAGAGCATAAAGGATGGGTCACACAATGCACACTACAATACGAATTAATTTTTTTTTAAATAAAGAAAACTAGTTACCAAACATTCAAATAATTGTATTTTATAAAGTTATAATTTTACTGAATATTCAGAATAAATACTTCGTAATATATCAAGTAAAACTCAATACGCTAGACTTCTGGTCACACAATCTTCACATACTGGTAACAATAGTCGTTATAAATTAACAGTGACTGTAGATTAATCTTCATAGATTGTTCATACGACAGGCAAGTTACTAAACAAAAGTGAATTCCGTAGACAAGTGTAAAAATAACATTTTCTCTATATTATTGTTTCAACTATAGAACGATTATCTTATACAACTATTATAACAATGTAATAATTTACGGGTTCGATTCCCTCGTTGGACTCAGCAAATAGCCCGATGTGGCTTTGCTATAAGAAAAAAAAACAACACACACACTTGTAGAGTGCTACTATATACGCTAACTCCCATGGAATGCTGTTATAATTTTCAACTAAACTCCGTTAAAGTCCTGTTATATTGACAGGTTGTTAAA
Organism: Tachypleus tridentatus; assembly: GCF_004210375.1. NCBI lineage: Eukaryota > Metazoa > Arthropoda > Merostomata > Xiphosura > Limulidae > Tachypleus > Tachypleus tridentatus. The sequence goes on along the minus strand of NW_027467782.1, from coordinate 15,908,836 downwards.
TGTGATTAACAATATTTTGAAGTTATATATTAAAAAAGAAAAACTTCCAAGAAAAGAAAGTTGGAAGAATCAGTCTCAGTCTCTTTCTTATTTGAAATTCCATTTGAAAGTCAGTACACATTTACATAAATCCTTGGCTACATGACGACCAGACCTCTTAAAAACAATATGGAAGCTGAGGTCACAGAATCGACGGATACGATACGAAAAACAAAAGTTAATTATCGTCTTTGCGAGAAACCTTGTGCAAAAACGGGCCCAACCCAACGTACACGAAACAATAATATATCCTTCATGGTTTTGTCAATTATCATAAGGTCGCCCCTACCGAATAGAACACGAAACATATGACCTCGTGACTATTGTCTAACTGTTGAAAAACAAAACATCTGCCATACACTATTATTTCTAGGCTATGCTGTTGATGCACCACGTTCCATCTGTGGATTAAAATTCACTTATTGATCAAAGTTAACCATGCAGTTTAGCAGTGGCAAAATGTTTGCAAAAAAAAAAAAACAAAAAACGTGGAAGAAAGCTTTAATAATTTAAATTCAAAACATGTTTACCAGTGTTACTTCCTTCACGAGTGCAATAACAGATGTTTTAATTGAAGTACTTTATACCTTAATAATTGTTTTGATTAAAGCAAAACTATCTACCCATCTCGTTGTCAGAATTTATATTTCTTTTCAACATAAATTATGTTATTTTATGAATCAGGCATGCCAATGACATTTATGAAAAAAAGAGGAAAAGGTATATAGCCTGGCGCCAAAGGCGCCATAGCGCGGCGCAGCCGCGCCTGACTAGGGGGTTCACTAGTCATTTCCGGCATGCCTCCCAGGAAATTTTAAAAAAATGGATGCTATTTGGTGTGATTTGGTGCAATCTTGGACATAATTTCTTTATGTTTTTTGACATTGCAATGTTGGAAAAGCACACAATGTATATCATATAAAATAGCAAAAGGAAATTAAAAGACTAAATCAAACTAATAAAGACTATAACTTTCATTTACAGTTTTTAGCAGACTGATTTATTCTTTTAATTTGCATTCATTTTTTGGAAGATATATCAAAATATCTAAAATTAACAAATAAAATAAAAAGTAAACAAATGAAATTTAAGATTGTTTATTTGCTATTTATTCAGTTTAATTTTTTTCTAAATCAAAATATATTAATAATATGAGTTAATAAAGCCAAAATTAACTCAGTAAATATTTCAAATACAAATCATTTCATTATTATCCTTTTGTCATCAATAACATCATCATCATCAACTACTGGTATGCTGCCAATTAAATGTTTTACAGTCATTGCCAATAACTACTACTCTGCTGCATATATTCCATTAAAATTTCAAATCCCATAAAATTACTCTTTTGACCAATCATGACTACCTACAGTTCAAATTGTTCATCTATGCAATCTTGTCATTATACTACTGGTACCTTAATGTCAGTGAATTTTCCATTCTTTCACAAATTGACAATACAAACTAAAACAGCATATGAAGGAAAGCTATGACATTGCTTAAAAATTCAACTACTGATATGGTTCAATATTAAACTCCTGATATCAGTGATATGCCTCAGAAATTAAATTTTGTACAGTCACTGACATCAACAACTACTGCTCTGCTACATGTATTCCATTAAAATTTCAAATTACTTAAAATTACTCTACATGACTACCTACAGTAAAACTTGTTCATCTATACAATCTTGTCAGTAAATTACTGGTACCTCAATATCAGTATATTTTTCATTCTTTCACAATACAAACTGAAACAGCAAATCAAGGAAAGCTTTGACATTGCTTCAAAATAAAATTAATGATATGCTTTAAAATAAACCACTGGCACTGTATGCTGCAGATAATAATAAAATGTTTTTCAGTCACTGATATCAACTTCTGCTCTGCTGCATAAATTACAGTGAAATTTCAAATCACTTAATTTCCTTTGGCTACTTTCCTCTTTTTCGAGACAAGGGTTTCCAGTGCTCTCTTCCGAGATTTTTTCTCTCCTTCTCTGAATGGGCAGCTCTCTGTGCCTCTGCGGCTTTCTGGACTTTTCTTTAGCCAAGGTGGCTGGGCCAGATTTCACAGAACCATAGGCCTCAAGCCTTTCTGCCCTTTTCTTCTGATTCTCCCTCAGCTTTGAGGTATACTTTGAAGCTGCTGATCTAATGTCCTTACACATTCTCTTGTATACAGGATCAAAATGAACATCTTTCCTTTAAAACATTTCAATCGCTGTTTCTTTGGAGCGTAGAGAATATTTTATCGTCTGGTATGCACACGATACCAGACCACGAGACCTACAACGAGACTGCCTCCAAGATGGCGGTCAGATTTTTTTTTCTGCAATAAACATTGAAAAAATACGATTTCTCCTCAAAAACCACCTACCCGGCCCCCAAATCGCTCATATTTTCTCCTCGAATTTACACGAATCTCGTGGGTGATCGTTGGCCGTTTGAAAACCGCGGAAATCCGCGTTTCAGCGGAAAAATGGCACGCATGATGAATTGAAATATTATTATTATTAGTTGACACCTAGCCATGATTTTCAGCTCAACCGCCTATTTGTTTAGCCCTCGAAAATCTGGAAATTATGTGAAGGTTTGAAATAATTTGACCTTTACTTTCTTTTGATCTCTATACTGTTTGACGTTACTTTTCATTTTATTTTGTAAGTTATTTTAAAATTATATTGTTGTTGGCATTCCTTCTTATCACCATCAAATAATATCTGAGATGCGAAACTTAACTGGCATAATGAACATTGTTAAACGATTCAGTGAAACTTCCGGTGACATTTTGATCGTCAGAATGTCGATAATGTAACTGCGCAGCACTTGGAATACAAGAAGGTCTTGAAATAAATACCAAAAATAGTAATTAAAAATTGTGTATAAACTGCAGTGATTTACCATAACTACATGAAGCTGACATGTAAAAATATTGTACGTTTTCATTGATAACAAAAATGTTGTTCATAGCTTATTTAAAGAATTGCCTCCCGACCTTGGTGGCTTGGCAGCACGTCTAAGACCTTATAGCACTAAATATCTAGTTTCGATGCTCACGATGGACATAAAATAGATAGCCCAGTGTGTAGCTGTGTGTTTAATAGCAAGCAATTATTAGCAAGATTAAAGCATTTTAGCACTTTGGAACCGTGGGTAGATTATAAGAGTAACAGTTAAATCCAGCTATTAAATCAGCAAATAATAATTCAAGAAATGATTTTAGATGATGTTGAATGGCTGGCTTCCTTTTGACTTCGAAACTCAGGACGGCTTTGTGCATATAATCGTATGTGATCACGTGTAGCTTTAATTCGAAATCTTGAAAACAAGCTACTGTGAAATCCTATTTTCATTTCCACGTGGTTTTAAATCCTACAAGAATTCTACAGAAAACGAATAGTACACAGATGTCTTCAGAATACATGTTTACACCTTGCTATGCACACCAAGAAAGGAATAATCTTGATTTTTGTTATGAACAACACAGTGCTTCACATTCAACTTTGTGTGTGTTGCTTTTTTTCTCAGTGTTCTAGATTGACTTTTTAAATTCAGAATGTCTCACAATCATTGATTTTACTGGATCATGATAACACCACCACATGTATAAAAGTAGACAAAACTGAGGAACAGTCCAAGTGGTCCACAAAACACGACAGTAGCAACATGATCGTTAAGGTAAGGAACCGTATTTTCACGTTGACAATTATTAGTTATAATAAATTACAAGCCCGTGAACTAACGTATTAGCTAAGTTTGGTGTATTATTCATATTGAACACTGGATATACATAACATTATTGTTCACGAAGTATCTCGCATAACTTTATTGTTGAAGGTTTTTTATACCTGGCATAGGATAAGAATAAAAATATAAATAGAATAAACATAATAAAACTTGAAATTCTGATTTTTAGTTTTTAATAAAATTACTTGATTATCTTTCGATCATTTTCTTATATTACTAGACAGTTGCTCCATTTTCAGAGCTTTTAAAGCAAACAAAACAGATGATAACAGTTTCTCATTATTGTATTTATTTATAAGATGACGTATGCAAATACATATAGCTTTTACGTAATATTTTTATGCTTTAATGGATTTATTTTTCAGATTGCCACCTTTTTCGCCTTGCTAGTTGTCGTTCGTGGTGGTCTGTACCATGAAATTTATATGCAAAACGGCTCGAAAAAAAAAAATCTCAACAAGTGGGTTTCTCGACATCACTGGTCTGTACCATGGTTTAGCAGGCAGTTCTAGTGTCAGTTCTCGCCGCCAGGATATAAATAATATTTTATCCTATAAAGTGACGTATTTTTTGCCATAAAGAGTAATAGCAATATATTTAACGAATGAAATTCAGCTAAAGGTAATAAGTTGAATTACATAACATATTCACCCACCAATGTTTAGTATAAGCACACATGAAATTTTAGGATAGCTAATTGAGTTAACTCGATTCGAATGAAAATGAATGAAGGCAAATGTTTATCGATTGCTTCTAAATTTTTTAAACACAATTTCAAATATTACAGGACTTTGGTAATTACGCCTTCAACTACGACATTGTTGACCCACTCGGGGCCACCAATGGCCGTTGGGAGGCTGGAGACGGATACGGAAACAAACTTGGAGCCTACAGTCTGACTGACATCGACGGTCGTTACCGCAGAGTTGAGTACGTTGTTGATGGTGCTGGTTTCTGTGCTGTGGTTAAGACCAACGAACCAGGAACCGCCGCTAGTGCTCCTGCTGAAGCCGTTGTGGCCTCCAGCCAACCAGGTGTTGTCGCTTACTGTAGTGAAGGCTCATGTTACGACTGCCTATGCATATGGAAATCCTGTTCACGCCGCTGGTATCCATAGGGCTCCTGTGTATGGAACTGGATTCTTGAAGTATCATTAAATGCACATATGTATTTTAGTCCTTTCATTAAGATGTATCAATGTACACACATATGAATTATCTTAAAGAATATTCTGTTTCGGCTACTAACATTCTGAGCTTCAAATTCTCGACTACCTAAACCCGAATTCTTCCCGAGTATTAGTATCGTATCTTTATTTACACAAAAGTCTTAACTTATTGCAGTATGCTGAAAATGATAGCGTGTGAGACAGAACTGTATCGTTCTGTCCACCGAGGGGAATTTTTGTATGTACTCACAACTGCCTGTATAGTTTGTATTTATGTAATACATCTTATTTGGTTGGTACAGAAGAACTAGTATCAAATACTTTTCGCGTGTTTTTCAACATAGCATTTTCGAGAATAAAAGTGCCATTGAAAGTCGAGCTGTGAACCAGCTGAATAATTACACCTAATGACTCGATTTAATACAACTTATTGCACGTTAACGTTAATATTTATTTATTTTTTTATAAAGATAAAACTTTTGTTTTTTTCTCTTTCTTGTTCATCAGCACATTAAACACGAGATTAGCTGTGTGTTTCGTACCAACACAGAATAAAATTTTAAAAATAAGTTTCTCAGTCCTAGCTCTTCAGAAAAGAACCCGTATACATTAAGACAATATTTGAACAATGTTCAGCGAACTACCTGAATGGAAATATTAGTATAACTAGACTGGAAACTGAGAAAAGTATGAAATTCTCATCAATTTTGTTTCACAAATGCACATACTTGAGTATAAGAGATTTTGTACATTTATAGCTCAGTTCACAAACTATGTACGGTTTTACACAGTGCTTGACGTTAGAGCCTTTAGTTGAGGTAGGGTGCAACTGGTTCGCTTCAACACGATTCGGTTCATCATGACCGAGTAGTTAGGGCGCTCGACTCCTCATTTGAGGGTCGCGGGTTCGAATCCCCGTCACACCAAACATGCACGCCCTTTCACTAATGGGGGCGTTATAATGTTACAGTCAATCCCATTATTCTTTGGTAAAAGAGTAGCCCAAGAGTTGGTGGTGCGTGATAATGACTAGCTGCCTTCCCTCTAGTCTTACACAACTAAATTAGGGACGGCTAACTTAGATAACTCTCGTGCAGCTTTGCGCGAAATTCAAAAACAAACAATCAACAAGAGTCTCTGGAAACTACACGTCTGGAATCCCCCTCTATGTTCTTGAGATAAAATAAAATAATAGTATTATCTATTCTGACATTTAATCTTTACGACATAAATAATCTGCGGTAATGTCGTGAATTGTCCAACACAATACAGTAAACACTGTTTCGGAGGTCATGCAACTTAATGATTTCAAGTAGTATAACCTTTACAGCATTTTGTATTATTTTGTTCACTGTTTTAGTCTCGAGCGTTGGCTTTGATTCGACATGGAATTAAGAATCAAATACACATCAAATTACTTTATTAAAACTACCCCATGTCTTCGAATGTGTATTCTATGGACCAAAATATCAGTATTTAAACGTAAAATACAGTCGTTATAATAAAAGCATGCAAATTCACAACAATGCATAACTTACTAGACCCATCAGAACTATAAACAGTATTGATACATATTGCACGTCACAACTATATAGGATCGTTTCCTTCGTTAATGTTGTTTTGTGTGTGTTTTCTTACAGCAAAGCCAAGTTGGGCTATCTGCTGAGCCCACCGAGGTAAATCGAACCCCTGATTTTAGCGTTTATAATAACCTCGAGACGTTACTGTAGGAGCTACACTATGTATGTCTAGCTCACTTAAAGAAATTTAATGTTCAATAAAAAAATTTTAAAACCCAACAAAACTAAAATTATCATAGAAGCATGCACAAACAAAAAAAAAGGATATGAACAAATTTGTACGTGCTGTGGAATGGCTGACACCTCTACCCACACAGTTTCACCTCCACGGTTTATTGGTACCTTTCCTTCTGATGTACAGATTCTTCCTTCACAGGCTTCTTCACAGTTATCTTGTTCAGCATCACTGACATGACGACAAGGAGCTGGAAAGTTGAACTTGAAGGCCATTCACAGTAAAAAAGGATTAAAATCTTATAGTTCTGTAAAGAAGAAAAATACAGTTTTGTTCACACTAAATATTGTTCTGAACACAAAATCTCAATTTAGTCCCAATTTATTTTTAACATTTTAACTAATTCCTGGACAATTAAGATTCAAGTCATCTAAAATTTGCAAAGTTTTTCTTTTCCAGTTAAATATAGAATTACAAGAAAGTTAACTGTTTAACAAGTTTTACTGCTATTCATTTAATGTTACTATAAAATCTTTGAGAAAAACATAATAGTATTCAATATAAATCTTTACAAAGTTCTTAAATGGAAAAACTTGAAGTAGGCACTTCCTCACATGCAGCAAGCAATATGCAGACTAAATTACTAACTACAATACCCATACAGTAAGACAGCACAAACAATTCATGAGGTAAAAAAAAACACAAAGCACAATACGAAATTATTAAAACAATATAAAAGTAATACAAAGAATGGCAAACAAAAACTTAATCACAGCCAATATTTAAAGAAAGTGAGAGATACCAATTCAGTATTATAAGCAAAAGACCCTGGAAACATTTCAAACAAAAATACAGTAGTATTCTTACTGTTTTGTTAGAAAATATTAAAACTCCCACAATCATAGTAAACAGTATTATTTTGTAAAGTTCCTTATAACACACTATTTCTCACATCTAGAATATTGCAATAACCTGTTTTGTTTTTCGTACTCAAGTTCAAATTCAGTCCTCCACAATAACCAACAGTTAAACACACTCACAAGAAACAACAGAGTTCTAAATATTAATGTGGATAATACCCCATACCATTTTTAACAAATGACTTGAAGGTCACCATTTATGAAGCCTGCTCATTGTACATAAAAATATATGGCAAACCTATTCAGAAGAAATATACAATTCTGGTCAAAACAATGCTAAACAGAAGTAAAACTAAATTAAACCTAATGATAAGAGCTTATGTATGTGCTAAAATTTTAATGTTCATTATAACTTAAATAAGATGATTTGTTTCAGTCACTTCAAGTTTAAAATATGTCATGTAAGACAATATTATTATAACTGTAAATTTATGCGTGTCAAGTTATTGTTATAACATTGTTGTAAATATCTGCTGAGCGTTTTACACACAATTTGTTTGTGTAGAGGTAAATGAAAATAAATAGATAACCATAATACAGTTGATTTTAAACCTTGACGACATACATGTCTGTCTTGGAAATTTATTTTTAAAGTTATACAGTCTGAACTACCTAATCACGTGCAAAATACTGTACACAGTAGTGTACGTAGTCATTACAAATTATGAAAAAGTATATACATGGTTGTCATGTGTACAGTATATTTAGAAACAACTACATATTGTGTATACAGTCAAAGTAAAACAATTTACTTTGCACTCATCCATATATATTTTAAAACTGTGGAATATTACATACTGTTGGCTGCAACTAGGTAAACTACATATTAATCAAATCCAACCAAATGTACACTATACACATCATAAAAATCATAACATCTAAGCTAATGCACTGGTATCAAATTTAATTTTCTACACGACAAGGAAAATGGATATAAAATATAGTACAACTATCTTGCTGTTCCTGATTCAAATTTAGAAAAAGGTTAATAACTGAAATACGACTCTTAATATTAGTACTACATTACTAAAGACAGATGTGCCGATACAAATTTATAATGATCTTGGATGTTTTCCATTGTTCTATAAATCTGAGATTATTTCTCTTAGACACAAATTTATTCTTGCTTAATGTGGGTAATATAGCTTACCTTTCATTTATAAAAATACAACTAAACCAAGCATGTACAAGTTCCACATGCATTGCAATCATACAAACAGATCTTTTACTACAAACAACATTTGTACTTCAAAATATTCATGTTATTTGACTTTTCTGACTGATAAACTTAATACTGATTCACAGGAGTTTTGATAAGTTTAAATTAAAATCTGTTCTTTTATCAAGGAAACATCCAAATTTAGCATTATAAATTATAACTATACTTCACAAATTTTACGAAATAATATGCATAAAATTTGAAACTAAAAACACTAAAATATGCCTGAAAATAATTACATGTTATATGAATAAACTAGAAATTGTTGATGGTGAAACACAGAATTGCATTACTAAGGAGACAAGTGTGTGTGTTTTCTTATTGCAAAGCCACATCAGGCTGTCTATTGTATCCACCAAATGGAACTGAACCCCGATTTTAGCATTAAGAATTCATAAATTTACCACTGTACCTGCACAGGAACAGAGTGAATCATAGATACATTCTGTTTACCTTTTAGTTTGTAGATGTTATAAATCAATCTAGTGATGAACTGACAATGTCATAAATCATTTTATTTTTCATTATACAAACTAACAAAAAAGTTCAAAATATGATGATAATTACATGTATATTATGATTAAAACATAACTGGACTGAATGTAAATATATCAGCACCTAAAATTAATTGATAAACATAAAACTGCTTCTGTAATAACTTAAACCTATAAAAATATAATCATGTAATTTTCATACTTTTGTCCAGAAATACATTTCTGAAGTTTAACTTTAAGTATAAAATTTTTTTATTCATGTACCTTTACGATAACAACAACTATTTAGTTATGGTATGTTAAGTGTTTATGTACCACTTGCATACTGGTTTTATTTTTTGTGCGACTTCTATTTGTGTAGGTATGTGCTTTATTATATAATTTTGGTTATTTCCTGAGTTTCTTTACACACACACACACACACACATATATATATATATATATATATATAAATACTGCACTGTCGTTAATAGTCCATGCTGCCAACTTACTGCCATAATGGAACAGCACTGAAATGTGTTCATAATATTCCATCTATCAGTCAAAATCCAAAGAGTGATGTCAATCTAGTTAGTTGCCATGAATAATCATCAAAGATCATACACAAATATGATAGTAGGGTGTATATTTCAAATTAATATATATTTTTTTCAAAGGTTGGAGGTATAATTGGTAGAAATATCAGGGGTGATTTCTATTTATTTTTTAAAGTATTTAATGGAAACTGTATTCCCACCAAAAAGATTATAATATTATAATGTCCCTAAGTTGAAAGAACAAGCATTTTGGTTGGACATGAATTCAAACCCACTACTCCAGACTGTGAGTTGAACTTGGAATATATAAGACCATAACACAAGGTTTTGTGACTAACAGATGAAGATTTCACAAAAGTATCAGTTTGATATCAATGTTACTTTCATTCATTTTTCTCAGTTTTGATAACAAATATTATAATAAAAAAATGTTCATTGTGGCAAACAAAATAATAATTTGATACAAGCAAAAGGTTTATTTCTTCCTAATTCATAACAACATTCTTATATCAATATGACTTGTAAATTTGACACTGAATCAGGCTGTACAATTACAGTCTTCACAATATGTAGACTGCTGCAAGTAATTATGAAAGGAAAAAGTATTTAACATATTCCAGAAACAAAACTATATTTGGTACAATATTTATAATTATAAGCAACAACTTTTAATTGAACTTTACATACATGCTACCAAAGATATTTGTATGAGATATGTTTGAAAATCTTCTTCTTGTATTTGATTTTTTAAATCAGTTTTCAAAACTACAATGAACATGCCTCAGACTGATATTGTCATAAACATCAAAAACTTTATATTCATTAGATATACAAGCTGACTTCAGGTTATTTTTGTTGTTTACCTTCAGTGTTAACTTTTGCATCTAGTGCATTGCCATTTATAATCTTTCAAAGGTACACTGGAAATTTTGCTTAGCCAGTCTCTTCATATTTTGGAACGACAAAACATTCTTTTGTATCAAAACTACTATCCCTAAAGTTTACACCACGTGAATAACTAAAACACAAACATTTAGCATGTTCAAGAAAGAAATTACATATATCTTAACAGCAAATCCTGACTTTTCCAAAATAAATCTGACCATATCCATTCCCTCTCTTCAGTTGATCACTCACCAAATCAGATTACAAGTATCCAGAGAAGTAGCTTCTACATCTTACAACAATAAAGTTTCATATATAGAAGGAAGTATAAAGTACAATACAACTATTTCATGAAACTATGGATATGACTCTTTGAATGTTAACCCATTCATAGATATCCCTCTTTGTGTGACACTGAAGGGAGAGTCTGCATGATATATTTCAACTAATGATATGCTATGACTAGTCAGTAACATCTTAGTGATCAGCCTTCATTATGCTCTAAATGCCACATGTAATGTGTAGAAATTCACACACCTACATGTGGTAAATTAATACAATAGTATTATGATGTTGAACAACAAAGTTACTGCTACAATGAAATTATGTACCCTCCTTTATTGTTGACATGATTTTGTTGGTATTTACCAAAACCAAGTTTTGTGTGTCTGCAGCATTTTTGCCCTTGCAAAAGATGCTATTAGAAAGCTTTCATGTCCAAATCACACCACTCTTTCATGCATGTTTCCCATAAACCATACAGTATATGAAGACGGTGCTTTCAAAATGCATGTCACAACACTGTAATAGCATATATAATCTTTAAGTATTGCTTCTGGTGGCTTGAATGTTATTTATTATTTTATACTAGTAATCGTATTTGTTTCATTCTACACCTTCTTAACTCTATTACTATGTGTAGGGGTCAGAGGGTGTTATCACATTTGTAGATTTGCATTCAAAATTTTATTGATCAATTATTTTACAAATATGTGTGAATACATGTGGTAGCAGATTGTAATTCAAATGTAATAGTACACAATAATTAATTAATTTAAAATAAATATTTAAACAAGTTCCTAAATATCAATTTTGTTTGTCATGCACAAAACTGAAGGCTTCTTTGGTTTAAATTATATTTCTGATGTCCAAAGGCAAATTTTACACTTTTAACAAATAGAAATTTAAATTACCTATTTTGACAAGCTAGAATATAAAATAAAAAAACCTCCTTTCTTATCTATTTTCTGAAATATTACTATATTTAGAAAATCAAAAAAGTTAATTCTGTCAATTTCTTTGGTTTTTGGAAATGATTGTTTACACATTCTTACTTTGTTCTATGAAATGTTTACAACCAATTGAAAGCTCAGAATTTTACCCACATGGTATTTTAGGTTTGAAAAGTGTCTTCATGAGTAGATCCATTTTTTGTTGTTGTAGACTCACAAGGAAAGGTGAGATGAATTATGTTTAAAAATATTTTTAGACATAAATACATTTTAATTAATAAGAATTATTAATTACACTAGAAATCTGTGGTACTTAAATATAACCTATGATGTTCTTTATATCAATATGTGTATATAAAACAAGAAAAATATTTTACATACTTCAGTTTTAAAATGTGACAAGGCTTAGCAAACTGTGGAAAGTAAGTACACATTCATTGAGAAGGAAACATCATTGTTTTTCTGTATTTCTTTACTTAATGTTCTGTGCTCTATGATAAGTAATTGATATTTCAAGATTTACTTGTAGACAGTAATAATAATAATATGTATAAATATACGTAAAATGTACTGCATTACAACTGAAACATGATTGTATTCTACAAAATACTGGTCTTCAACAAAGTTATTTCATCAATATCATATATATCATTCTCAGCAGTTTTCAGTTCATCTCTGTGTGCTTCTACATCATTATGATTTAAAGATTTATATTCTTTTGAATCCAGTTTATGATTAACATTGTAATTGTGTCTGTTGAGGTTCACACAAATAGTGATTTTACTGTTTTAGTTACTGATGAAGTCATGATCAGAAAATTATTTTTGGAGCAGTTTGGTCGTACATAAGTTGTTTAATATTTCACTGCATGGAGTAAGTCTGCAGCAGCCATTCCAGTTGTATGATAAATTTTAATTGTTTTTCATAAATTGGTTTTGATTCATAGTTTTAACACAAAACATTGTTTAATCTTTTTGCTTATTTTATTCAGTATGTTATATTTTCTGTTGTTACATACTTTTTAAATAGGGTTAAAGTATCTATGTAAATCAGATGCAAGTCTTATATGAATACTGATCTTTTATTTTTGGCAAACGTTATATGCTGTATCTATTGTGCTGTAACACTTGTAGTTGTGTTTTTATTGTCATGTCATCCTGAAGTGAGACTATTTTACATCATTACAATAATTAGTACTTCCTTACTGTGAAATGGACTGTAGTACAGTGCACAAGGTTCAGAGTTAGAATTAACAGTGTGGAATATGTATTAAAGTTATTGATTTCATCTCTATCTACACATCTTCTTGTTCAATTCTCCATGAGCCTGTTGTAGTCAGTAGTTGGATGGAGACTTAGTTTTAATGTTTGAGTAATGATTATTTTGGTGATTGCACAATGATATTAGGTGGAATTTCTTATTGTTCATGTTTGAAACAATTCTGTGCAAAACATTTAGGGATTTGTATTTTGCAGCTACTTATAACTGTGTGACAGGCATTACTGTACTTGAATACCACACATTAAGGTCAATCTGAGGCTTAGTTTAATAAACTGAGTGCTAGCTCAGCTAGTGTGCTTTCTGAAGAGAATAAACCATGGTTACTTGGAAATTTAATTTGAATGATTAGCCAAATGTCTCATCATCTTATTAGTGACGTGCATGAATGGATTAAGGAGATTCCAACTATCCCTGTATCTACTATCTCGCAAAACCACAGCCAAGGGAACTGGCTTGGAGAAATCAACATAACCAGTCAAAAGTTCACAGTTCCTCCTGCACAATTTCTCAGGCTTTGCAAAGTGTATTCAGAAGTAAACTTGTCTTTTGTTGTTATAGTTTATGAAGAAAGTGTGATGTTCAAAAGATTTTGTTTTAGACCAGATACAGTTTACTTAATAAAATGATTAATACAATGGAATTTTATAGTATGGATAAAATAACTTATGATTTTGTATTATTTAACAATGGTTACATAAAAAAAACATACTTTGCATACTCCTTTTGGAAGTTTGAAACTGAGGTGGTGAAAATACACATTCTGATACCACATGTCTACTGAATGGCATAATATCATAACATTCATTTCAATTTCTATGACTTAATGACAAAAGTTGGATAAGAAAAATTTACTTACAACAAAATTTTTCATTAAACATTTTCTTCAAAACACTAATTTCAAATCAGGTGGTTAAGGCACTCAACTCGTAACACGTGGGTTAAGGGATTGAATCCTCGTCACAACAAACATGCTGGCCCTTTGAACTGTGGGGTGTTAAATGTGATGGTCAATTCCACCATTCACTGGTAAAAGAGAAGCCCAAGAGTTGGTGGTGGGTGGTGATGACTAACTGCCTTCCCTCAAGCCTCACATTACTAAATTAGGGATGTCTAGCACAGATAGCCCTCGTAAAGCTTTGCTGGAAATTCAAAACAAATGAGTTTGGTTTTAAATTGGAAATTATAATTCAAATTTTAGTATTATATATCAGTTAAATTTTTAATTTAAAAGTGAATATTGAAAAAACAAAACAATTTCTAAATATCAGTTTTATGCATTTTATGATGTGCTCAAATTAGAGTTTGTGATGTCCAAATACCAAGACTATAGTTTCTTATGAGTTAGGAGCTCAAATTACTGATATTGAGAAGTTATAATATGGAAAATTGAATCTCCCATCTTTTCTGCTTGCTGCATTTACTGAATTAGTCTCAGTGCCCCTACCTACCTCTTGCCATTTTTGGAAGCACTTGCTAATGTACACTTACTTTTGAATATTACTCAAACAGAGCTAAGTTACCGAGTTTTATAAATTATAGTGCAATTCTAAGGTACTGATATAGTAAATTATGGCTTTTTTGTTATTTTGAAATGTACACATGCTAAATCTTAAATATTATTTTGTTTCACATCTTACTGTAAAATTTTATGAGACTTGATATTCAGTACTGAGTCAAGCCCCAAATGAGTAAAAAAGTTCAAAACTAGAAAATATTATTGTTTACTCTACTTCTTTATTTACTGTTCTGAATTTTAAGATAAATTAAATTTAAGAACTTTTATAACTTATAACTCAGTTGTGACTATTTTACAAAATACTAGTTTACACAAATACAGCCAATACAGGTCACTTTGTACAGACTGTAAACCAGTGCTTTTCAACCTTTTGCAGGTGCAGATCCCCGAGGAGCTCATTTTTTTCTTGCGGATCCCCTTGTACATGAATATATATATATAAGATTTTTTATTTCATTGAAAAAATATATACGGTTTATATACACAAAAACACAATACAGTACCATCTAAATTTGTTTATTCAAGAGAATTACAAATTAATGTGAAATTTGTCCTTGGTGATTTTGAACAGAACTGGATAGTTTGGCCTGGTTTTAGAAAGACATACACGCATCTCTTCTTCAAGTGCTAGTAATTTATTTCTTTTCTTACTTTTAATGTTCGTCATGGTGGAAAATCCTATTTCACACAGGTATGATGTAGAAAACTGCAGGAGAATGCGCAGAGCCTTATTCGAGATTGATGGATATTCTTTTGCAGTTAAAATCCAAAATGAGTCCAGATCAAGTTCAGTGTGCTTCATTCTAAGTGTCCGGTCATTTGAAATACCTGCCAACTCTTCCTCGTCGATCAAACTGAAATCCACGTTCAAAGATTCAACAAATGGATTTCTAATCCAATCATACTCTTCAAGCGATATTGAAGGGAAATATTTATCCAATCCTTTAATTAAAGATTCCAGATGGTTAATTATCAATGGCAAAATGTCAATTAAATTTGTTCTTTGAACTAAAGTGGGAAACATTTCACAATTGCCTCATGAAGCATGCTTTTTCCAAATAATCAATTTCCTTTTGAACGCATTGATTTTATCTACCGAAGTTAGAATGTTCTCCTTTTTCCCTTGCATACTCATATTCAAATTATTCAGGTGCTGGAAGATGTCAGATAGGTAGGCCAATTTTAAACACCAACTTTCGTCACTCAGAAATTTCACATATTCAATATTGTTGCTTGTAAAGAAAATCATTAGTTCTTCTCTAAGTTCATAAAATCGAGATAGCACTCGTCCTCGAGAGAGCCATCGGACTTCTGTATGAAATAGAAGCGTGACATGTTCAGCATCCATGCTTTCGCAAAGTTTAGTGAACTGCCGGCATTTCACTGGCCTTGACTTTAAGTAGTTGACCATCTTGACCACCATATCAAGTACCTCTTTTAGCTCTGTGCCAATAGCTTTGGCAACTAGAGCTTCACGATGAAGAAAGCAATGTGTTATGAAAATATTTGGCTGAGATTGCTTTACCAATGTGACAAAACCTTTACACTTGCAATCATTGAAGGACAACCATCTGTGCATATTCCAACACACTTTTCCCATGTCAAGTCCCAGTGATTCAAGTACGAGGTAAGTGCATCATATATATCTTGTCCTTTCGTTGTTTCTGGTAGTTCTCTGCAACATAAAAAGTCTTCGACAATTCCATCATTTTCAATAAATCTAATAAAAGCAAGTAACTGTGATTTTCCACTTAAATCTGTGCTTTCATCCACTTGAATAGCAAAAAAATCAGCAGCTTTCAATTTTAACATAACCCCTTTTCGATATCAACTGACATGTCCGTAATCCGCCTGCCTATTGTGTTGTCAGACAGAGGGATGTTCTTAATTTCTTCAGCAGCAGCATCTCCAAAAAAAATCTTCGCAATGGTAACACATGCTGGTAATATTAACGATTCAGCGATTGTATGTGGCTTCATCTGCTTGGCTACGATCTTTGCCACAGCAAAGCTTGCTTGGTTCGCTTTTTTTGCTGATGTTGAACTTCCTTTCAAATATACGAGCTTGTTTTGAAGTAGATTCTTTCAGTCTTTGAAAGTATTCTTTGGTTTTATCAGCCAAATTAGGATGTTTTGATATCAGATGACGCTTCAACTTAGATGGCAGCATTGAACTGTTTGATAAATTCTCACCACAAACTAAACATAATGGTGATGGGCAGTTCCGATCGTCGCTAGCAATAAATCCAAAAGCTAAATAATCTGAATCATATAGTCGAGTCTTCTGATTGTTATCAATTTTATAACGTTTTCTTTCTTCAAATCCATTTACAAGCATTCAATAAAAAATAAAAAAATTGAATAGGTACTCACACTTCACGTTGTCTAGCCGATGACGAGTAATCTGAGACAATGTTTTATGGTTTAAATTAAACTACGCTAGGCTATACATCAGTAGCGCCTGGCGCTGCATGATTGGATAACGCATACAGTTCTGTAACCTTGAATGACGCCTATTCTACACCGTTCTTTCGGCAATGCTTCGTCATCGAACTCATACAAGCCGATACGCACGCATTTCTTCATTCATCTATAGTTTTCTCTTCAGCAGTGTTGCAGTAGCCTCCTGCCTGCCTTTCCCACGCTCCGCATAGACGTCACGTGCGCACGTCCGAGTCCCGACCTTCGATTAACACTGATGACCTTATTTGGTAATCTGCCACCTCGCGCTCTCATTCGTTCCTTCCTTCCTATTGTACCTCTCCTAGTTAAGCGAGCTCGAGGTAAATTCAAATATACAATAAAGCTGATACACAAGAAGTAAACAAGCAGAGCGTCACGCCGGATAGTATTGGCTACATTAAATGTTTCAATTAAATGACGTAGAGCGTCGTCATAACTGGACTGCTCGACTGCAAATGCGCGCGCAGTTCTTCCCTAACGTTAGCGAAGGTTGCTGGTTTCAGATGTTAATGACGAGTTATCTCGACAAGATGCACTAATTACATTGATACAGTGTACTACTGTACCTACATTGATGTGATACTACATATTGATACACATTGATACTACATTAATTGCACATTGTACATCTGTCGGTCTTGCGGATCCTTGGGCGAACTTCGCGGATCCCCAGGGATCCGCGGGGTTGAAAACCACTGCTGTAAACTATGACTGTAAACATTTACTATAACTTCATGGTTGAGTAATTACTGTAACGTTGCTCATCAGACTGCTATAATTGTATATTTCACGACTTTGATATGATGATCTCTTTATCACATCAACAAAGTGACACAAAAATTATGTCATAGTGAAACAGGCATGCTGTAACTAATTAAGACTTGAGATACTTCCTCAGGCAATGTTTTATATTTTATACTTGTGAGGAATATCGAAGTTTTAACTGAAGAAAATACTTCATAACATTAATCATTAAGTTTACCACAGATAGTTACAAAATGACTGGTCCACTGCCTATAACTTTTATTTATAAAGACATGTTCTAGCAAATATTTAAAAGTAAAAATTAAAGATCAAAATAAAATGGCTTATTTCACATGAAAAGTCAATGTAAGTATTAGCATGATAAAGAGTAATATTATAATCTGGAATCATACCACTGATGAATGCAAGTAACTAAAAATAAATTTGTCGAGTGTAAAACAAGTTCTAAAACATGGATCAATAGTTTTTCATGTTTAACTTTCATTTTCAGTATTGCTACAGAATTTAGTAAGTTTTGCAGACTGACTGATATATAGGCCATCTAATTTACATATAAATCTTCAAACTCAAGTTTTATTGTGTGAGAAGACTGTAACACTAAAATCTTTCAGCCTTTTCTGTTCTCCACGAATAATTGTTAATGTAATATCAACCAACTATTAAAAGAAAAAACCTGCAAATGAACAGACAAAAATATAAAATTGAAATTTCACTTGTTACTAAAAAGCAAAATTATCAGTTTGTAGGCACAAGGATGTTAATCCAGTTTGTTTGTAAAAAAAGAAGTTATCTAAGCTGAAATATAGATATAAACAAATTTCTTCCAGCAAACTGTTTTAAACTGATCACTTTCTTGGCAAAAGAAACAGACACTTCATAATTATGCTACTGAAGACCTAATCCAGGAACTTCAAACTACTTTTTTCTAGTAAATTACAACTAGTTATATTGTGATTTCACTTTCCTTACACTTCTATGAAAAGAGATTCTCATTTAACATTTAGACGTGTAGACATAACAAAGAAATAAAAATCTAGACCAGCACTTCCTGAAGTGTTGTTGTCCACATCTCCTCTTTAATAAATGTGGTTTCTTCCACACACACCCTTTTCAAATGAAGAGATACAATACACACAGATTAAAATGTTATATGTGTTGTTGCAATTATTTATAACCTCATTAAAAAAAATACATTAAAATGCTTAATTTTGCATTAGTACATAATCAACTGCATCCTAACTGCTGCTGTCACTTTTGTCACCTACACTTTTGGAAATGTTTATTAAAACCACATTAATTGTTTCCCTGTAAATAATACATACCCTAACTGCTTCATTCATGATATAAAGAATACAAGCTACTGTAAATCACTTCAGCTTCTTGTGACCTTTCTGAGCAAATCCTTATGGCAGAAGAATAAAACTTTTACTGGTACACATGACAGCAAATATACACTAGCCCAGTGGTTGCAGCTGTGAACAAGCTACTTTAAGTCACTTCAGCTTCTTGTAGCCTTTGTATGCAAATTCTTATGGCAGAAGAACAAAATTTTTATTGGTATGCATGACAGCAAATAATATAATGGAGACACAGAGCAAATCATTCTTTCTATTTCTTCTGCTACTGCTTTGGTGTGTGTGAAGTGTATGTGTTTTCTTAAAGCAAAGCCACATTAGGCTATCTGTTGTATCAACTAAGAGGAATCAAACCCCTGATTTTAGTGTTGTAAAGACGAAGACTTACTGCTGTCCGAGCTAGAGGCACTGCCTTAGTTAATGGATGCTTTACCATCAAAACTAATAAATATGCCTCTGAAACAACATCATGTGATGCGTTTTCCCAGAAAGGTCGAGAACTTTACATTTTTTGTCATTTTAATGTCACATATGTCAATTTTATACATACAACAGATTATAAAAAGCACTAATATCTTTTAATATTACCTTAATTGTGGTATGTGAATAAAAGATACATCATAGTACACTTATATCTCTCTAGAGTAATCACTCTTTAATCAGGTACGTACTTCTACGATGGTCGACTCCTGATACCTCCTATGCGTTGACCATTTCTCACAGAACACGGTAAACCTACATGACAATGGACATAGTTCAGTTCAGCTAGACAGATCATTATTTCTCGTTAGAACGGATAAGTTGATGTTTACGTTTTATGGACTGGCGACCAGAGTAACAAACGTGTTGTAATTGTAAGACGTATACTGTTGACTATAACATAACAATTAGGAGATCCTGCCGATTACAGTTCACTTCCATGCCACGTTAACAACGTCTGGCTTAATTTATCACAGTATTGATATGTGAACACCAACACTGAGTTAATCAACTAAAAGTTTATCAATATTCAGGAACTCACATTCCTTAGACTGATCTTTATTCGATTCGATCGCTCTACCTGGTATTAACATACAATCTTGTTAACAAATGGATATTACACTTCCCTCCCTACTACCGCCATGCTTGTTTTCATATTTTTCTTCTTTAACTTAAGCGCCACCTAGTGACTGACCGATTTAGTCAGTTCAGAATGAAAACAAAACTGATTATGCAGATGAAAAACTATTCCATGAAAAGAGATAAATAACATTTTCATTTTCTCAACTCCTTATGGCACATTACATGAAAATATTTATTTTTATGAGAAAAATGAGAATTTTCTTAAAGAAACAATAATTCAGTTACAACTGGTTTCAGTTTAGTATCATACTTTTAGAAACATTAAAACAACAATTATTTATTTTGTATAGTGTAAAGTACTTTATCACTACTCGTGTCAGGAATAAGTTTGCTTTTCAAATGCCCCCCGATAGTACAGCGGTATGTCTTCGGATTTACAAAGCTAAAATCAGGGGCTCGATTCCTTTCGGTGGGCTCGGCAGATAGCCCGATGTGGCTTTGCTGGAAGAAAATACTAAAATACAATTGCTTCTCAAATCTGGCCCGGCATGGCCAAGCGTGTTAAGATGTGCGACTTGTAATGTTAGGGTCCTGGGTTTGCATCCCCGTCGCGCTAAACATGTTCGCCCTTTCAGCTTTGGGGCGTTATATGTTACGGTCAATCCTACTATTCGTTGGTAAAAGAGTAGTCCAAGAGTTGGTGGTGTATGGTGATGACAAGTTGCCTTCCCTCTTGTCTTACACTGCTAAATTAGGGACGGCTAGCACAAATAGCCCTCGTATAGCTTTGTGCGAAATTAAAAAAAAGTTGTTAAAATAAAACTTAAGAAGCGTTATCTGCTGTTTCAAAATACAAACAACAAAATATATTATTTATGATTAAAAACACCCGGTAGAAGTTTAAATTAATTACATTTCATACTTTTCTGAAGGTTGAAGACTTGAAAAATAGCAACGACTAGCGCATTTCGCCGTCGAGTAGCTTTGCGCGATATTAAAAAAAAAAAATTCTTCTACTTGTTATATTTTAGTGATATTCGAATCGTGTATATTTAACAGAAATAACTTTAAAGAAAGGGTTTATACTTGAAACATTGGGTGGCAATAAAGGTTCCTAAATTTTATTATCTTTATATCAAACTTCTTTTTTTGTATTTCAAAATTAATTTAGATCGCAGTAGAAACAATCATTACCTAATTTAAAACAACGTTGGTTTGTAACAGTGTCCAATAGAAACACCGCCTATACGTAATTACGTCAAAAGTGGAACTCAGTTATCGCTTAGGGACAAGTTTTATTTAAATAAATTTAGAAAAGAATCATGGCAGAGAATTTCCGCAGAAAATTTATCAATATCTTCAGATTTGGAAAGAGAGTAAAGTAGGTTATACTTTTAAGCACCGTATCTCATTGTTTAAAACATCTCTTCCAATTAACGTTTAAAATTTGTTCTAATTTAATATAATAACTTTATCTCAGAAATGACTTTCCAACTTTCTTAACAGTCAGAAAATAAGGCTTAATGTATCGTTTACCTGCTCTGCTCTGAACCTTTTTTTGCCAGAGGCGAATGCCCTATAAAGAGAGATAGTTATACAAGTTATCATGTATAACAGCGAAATACCTCCACTGGTTAAAATAATAATATTTTTCTCAAAGTCCCAGAAAATGTGTTTATGCAGAAGAGTTGAAAAACACAGGCTGCAGTAGCAACCTTGCTTTAGGCTTAGGTATATTCCAACTTGATGGTAAATCATTAAACGTGTTAAATTATCGTGATCTTCAAACTATTGTGTTTTAATGATTCATTTTAGAACTAAAAGTAAATGTCTTTAGCAATGGAAGTAATGAGTGGGGAAAAGGTCCCTAGCATCGGGGTCAAAAAAAGTGGGGTAAATATCTTTAGTAACGGAATGAGCAGTGGGGAATGTCCCTAGCAATAGGGGTAAACAGTATGGGAAATGCCCATAGCAACGGGATTAAGCAGTTGGGGAAATGTCCCAAGAATCGTGTATAAACAGTAAGGGAAATGTCCCTAGAAACGGGGTAAACAGTGTTGGAAATGACCCTAGCAACGGTGGTAAGCAGTGTTGGTAATGTCTTTAGAAAAGAGGGTAAGCAGTGTCCGAAATGTTCCAACAACACCTATAGGCAGTGGGGAAATGACCTTAGCAACAGGGGAAAGAAAAGAGGGTAAATGTCCTTAGCAACTGGGGTAATCAGTGAAAGAAATGTCCCTAGCAACCGGGGGGGTAATCAGTTTTGGAAATGTCACTACCAACAGGAATAAGCAGTGTCTGAAATGCCCCAGCAACAATGTAAGCAGTGGGTTTAATGTCCTTGGACATTGGGTAGCAGTGGGGAAATGTCCTTAGCAATGGGGTGTATTAAAGGGGTAATGTTTAGCAATGAAGCTAAACAGTAAGGTAAATGTCCCTAGCAACGGGAATAAGCAGTGGGCGAAATGTTCTTAGAAAGAGGGTGTATTCAGTGGGAAAACGTCCCTAGAAGAGAGATAAACAGGAAGGTAAATGTCCCTAGAAACGGGAGTAAGCAAGGGTGAAGTGTTTCTAGCAAAGGGTGGTTAGCAGTTGGGAAAATGTCCCTAGCAACGGGTGTATGCAGAGGGAAATGTCCCGAAGTAATGGGGTGTAAGGAGTGTCGGTATGTCATAAGCAACAGGGGCAAGCAGTGTCGGAAATATCCTTAGAAACGGTGTTAAGAAATGGGTGAATGTCCTTAGCAACAGGGGTTAAGCAGTGGGGGAAATTTCCGTAGCAACGAAGGAAAGCAGTGGGGGAAAATGACCCTAGCAATGGGGGGGTAAACAGTGGGGGAATGTTCCTAGCAACGGGTAGTAAGCAGAGTCGGAAATGTCCTCAGCAAAGGGGAGGTAAGCAGTGTCGAAATATCCCTAGCATCTGTGTTAAACAGTGGGTTAATGCCTTAGCAACAGGGTAAAGCAGTCGAGAAATGACCCTAGCAATAGGGGGTAAGCAGTGAGGAAATGCTTCTAGGAATGGAAAAAAGAAAGCAGTGGGAAATGTCCCTATTAACGATGGTAAGTAGTGGAAATGCCCTTAAAACAGGAGGTAAACAGGGAAATGTCGAGAAACGGTTTATAGCAGTGGCGAAAATGTCCCTAACAACCGGGGTAGGCAGTGTGGAAATGTCCCAAACGACGGAAAATAAACAGAGTTGGAAATGTCCATGAAAAGGTGTAAACAGTAAAGGTAATGTCCCTAGTAACAGGAATAAGCAGTGGGGAAATGGAATGAACATGAAATTGTCCCTAGTGAAGGAATGGAAACCCGGAAATGGAAGAAATGGAATGGAATGTCTGAATGGAACAAAGAGGTGATTAAGGAATGCCCAAATGTAGGGTGAGCAGTGAAAATGGAATGAAGAACTGGAAATGGACCGAAGAATGGAAACAGGAATAGTGGTGGAAATGCTCTAGGAATGAAAAGAAAGCAGTGGGGAAATGTCCCATTAACGATGGTAAGTAGGGGAAATGCCCTTAAAAAACAGGGTAAGCAGAGGGGAAATGTCCCGAGAAACGAGTTTATAGCAGTGGCGAAAATGTCCCTAGCAAGGGTAGCATTGAAATGTCCCAAACGAAGGGAAATAAACAGAGTTGGAAATGTCCCATGAAAAGGTGGAAACAGTAAAGGAAATGTACCCAGCAACGGGGGTAAGTAGTGGGTAAATGTCTTTAGCAACGGAGGTAAAGAGTAAGGCATTAACAACGTGGGTAAGCAATGGAGGAGATATCCCTTTGGCAACGGGGAAGCAGTGGGGAAATGTCCCAGCAACGTTGGGAAAGCAGTAGGGGAAATGTCCGGTATGGAAGGTAAGCAGTGGGTAAAATGTCCCTAGCAATGGGGTTAAACATTGTTGAAAAGGTCCCCGTAATGGGGAAAAAGTGGGTTAAGTGTCCCCAGCAACGGGGGTAAGCAGGGGAAATGTCATTAGAAACAGGGTGTATTCAGTGGGGAAATGTCCCAGCAAGGAGGTAAATAGTAGTTGAAATGTCCCAGAAAGGGGTTAGTAGTGGAAATAACACCTGAAACCGGTAAGCAGTTAGGAAACGCAACGTAGCAACGGGTAAAACAGTAGGGGAAAATGTCCCAAATGAATGAATAAACCCGAAGGAATGAAGAAACAGTGGAAATGGAATGGTTGTGCCCCAGCAACAGAGGTAAGCAGTAAGGTAAAATGTCCCCAGCAACGGGTATAAGCAGAGGGAAAAATGTCCCTAGCAACGGGGTTAGAAAGTGGGGAAATGTCCCGAGCAAACGAGGGGTCAGCAGTGTCGGAAATATTACCAGGAACGGGGAAAGCAGTGTCCGAAGTGTCCCTAGTAACGGCGTTAAGTAGGTTAAATGTCCTTAGCAACGGCGGTAAGCAGTGGGGAAATGACCCTTGCAAAAGGGGTAAGCATTGGTGAAATATCTGAAGCTACGGGGTAAGCAGTGTAAAATTCCCCACCAACCTGTTGTAAACAGTGAGGGAAATGTCTCTATAAACTGGGGAAAGAAGGATCCCTAGCAAAGTGTTGTAAGCAGTGTGTGAAATGTCCCTAAGCAACGTGAGTAAGCAGAGTCCGAAATGTCCCTAGCATCGGGGTTAAGCAGGTAATTTATTTGTTTTGACAACTGGGGAAAACATTGGGAGAAATGTTCTTAGCAACGTCGTGTATTCAGTGGGGAAATGTCTCTAGCAATGCAAGAATTGGGAAAATGACTTTAGCAACGAAGGAAAAGCAGTGGGGTAATGTCCCTTAGCAATGGATGTTATCAGTTCGGAAATGTCCCTAGCAACGAGGGTAAGCAGGTCCGAAATGCCCTTAACTGGTGCGGGAAGTAGGCAGTAAGGAATGTCCCAGAAACGGGGTAAGCAGGTAATTTATTGTTTTGACAACTGGGGAAAACATTGGGAGAAATGTTCTTAGCAACGTCGTGTATTCAGTGGGGGAAATGT
>NW_027467782.1:15801468-15882915 GCF_004210375.1 Tachypleus tridentatus | reverse complement strand
ATTCCATCAATTTGATCACATAGTTTGATCAGACACTCATTCCATCAATTTGATCACATAGTTTGATCAGACACTCATTCCATCAATTTGATCACATAGTTTGATCAGACACTCATTCCATCAATTTGATCACATAGTTTGATCAGACACTCATTCCATCAATTTGATCACATAGTTTGATCAGACACTCATTCCATCAATTTGATCACATAGTTTGATCAGACACACATTCCATCAATTTGATCACATAGTTTGATCAGACACTATTCCATCAATTTGATCACATAGTTTGATCAGACACACATTCCATCAATTTGATCACATAGTTTGATCAGACACTCATTCCATCAATTTGATCACATAGTTTGATCAGACACTCATTCCATCAATTTGATCACATAGTTTGATCAGACACACATTCCATCAATTTGATCACATAGTTTGATCAGACACACATTACATCAATTTGATCACATAGTTTGATCAGACACTCATTCCATCAATTCGATCACATAATTTGATCAGACACATATTCCATCAATTTGATCACATAGTTTGATCAGACACTCATTCCATCAATTTGATCACATAGTTTGATCAGACACTCATTCCATCAATTTGATCACATAGTTTGATCAGACACATATTCCATCAATTTGATCACATAGTTTGATCAGACACTCATTCCATCAATTTGATCACATAGTTTGATCAGACACTCATTCCATCAATTTGATCACATAGTTTGATCAGACACACACTCCATCAATTCGATCACATAGTTTGATCAGACACTCATTCCATCAATTTGATCACATAGTTTGATCAGACACACATTCCATCAATTTGATCACATAGTTTGATCAGACACACACACCATCAATTTGATCACATAGTTTGATCAGACACTCATTCCATCAATTTGATCACATAGTTTGATCAGACACTCATTCCATCAATTTGATCACATAGTTTGATCAGACACTCATTCCATCAATTTGATCACATAGTTTGATCAGACACTCATTCCATCAATTTGATCACATAGTTTGATCAGACACACATTCCATCAATTTGATCACATAGTTTGATCAGACACTCATTCCATCAATTTGATCACATAGTTTGATCAGACACTCATTCCATCAATTTGATCACATAGTTTGATCAGACACTCATTCCATCAATTTGATCACATAGTTTGATCAGACACTCATTCCATCAATTTGATCACATAGTTTGATCAGACACTCATTCCATCAATTTGATCACATAGTTTGATCAGACACTCATTCCATCAATTCGATCACATAGTTTGATCAGACACTCATTCCATCAATTTGATCACATAGTTTGATCAGACACTCATTCCATCAATTTGATCACATAGTTTGATCAGACACATTCCATCAATTTGATCACATAGTTTGATCAGACACTCATTCCATCAATTTGATCACATAGTTTGATCAGACACACATTCCATCAATTTGATCACATAGTTTGATCAGACACACATTCCATCAATTTGATCACATAGTTTGATCAGACACTCATTCCATCAATTTGATCACATAGTTTGATCAGACACTCACCATCAATTCGATCACATAGTTTGATCAATTCATCATTTGATCACATAGTTTGATCAGACACTCATTCCATCAATTTGATCACATAGTTTGATCAGACACACATTCCATCAATTTGATCACATAGTTTGATCAGACACTCATTCCATCAATTTGATCACATAGTTTGATCAGACACTCATTCCATCAATTTGATCACATAGTTTGATCAGACACTCATTCCATCAATTTGATCACATAGTTTGATCAGACACTCATTCCATCAATTTGATCACATAGTTTGATCAGACACTTCATTCCATCAATTTGATCACATAGTTTGATCAGACACTCATTCCATCAATTCGATCACATAGTTTGATCAGACACTCATTCCATCAATTTGATCACATAGTTTGATCAGACACTCATTCCATCAATTTGATCACATAGTTTGATCAGACACTCATTCCATCAATTTGATCACATAGTTTGATCAGACACACATTCCATCAATTTGATCACATAGTTTGATCAGACACTTCCATCAATTTGATTTTTGATCCATCAATTTGATCACATAGTTTGATCAGACACTCATTCCATCAATTTGATCACATAGTTTGATCAGACACTCATTCCATCAATTTGATCACATAGTTTGATCAGACACTCATTCCATCAATTTGATCACATAGTTTGATCAGACACACATTCCATCAATTTGATCACATAGTTTGATCAGACACATTCCATCAATTTGATCACATAGTTTGATCAGACACTCATTCCATCAATTTGATCACATAGTTTGATCAGACACTCATTCCATCAATTTGATCACATAGTTTGATCAGACACTCATTCCATCAATTTGATCACATAGTTTGATCAGACACTCATTCCATCAATTTGATCACATAGTTTGATCAGACACACATTCCATCAATTTGATCACATAGTTTGATCAGACACTCATTCCATCAATTTGATCACATAGTTTGATCAGACACACATTCCATCAATTTGATCACATAGTTTGATCAGACACTCATTCCATCAATTTGATCACATAGTTTGATCAGACACTCATTCCATCAATTTGATCACATAGTTTGATCAGACACATATTCCATCAATTTGATCACATAGTTTGATCAGACACTCATTCCATCAATTTGATCACATAGTTTGATCAGACACTCATTCCATCAATTTGATCACATAGTTTGATCAGACACACATTCCATCAATTTGATCACATAGTTTGATCAGACACGCATTCCATCAATTTGATCACATAGTTTGATCAGACACTCATTCCATCAATTTGATCACATAGTTTGATCAGACACATTCATTCCATCAATTTGATCACATAGTTTGATCAGACACATATTCCATCAATTTGATCACATAGTTTGATCAGACACTCATTCACATCAATTTGATCACATAGTTTGATCAGACACTCATTCCATCAATTTGATCACATAGTTTGATCAGACACACATTCCATCAATTTGATCACATAGTTTGATCAGACACTCATTCCATCAATTTGATCACATAGTTTGATCAGACACTCATTCCATCAATTTGATCACATAGTTTGATCAGACACTCATTCCATCAATTTGATCACATAGTTTGATCAGACACTCATTCCATCAATTTGATCACATAGTTTGATCAGACACTCATTCCATCAATTTGATCACATAGTTTGATCAGACACTCATTCCATCAATTTGATCACATAGTTTGATCAGACACTCATTCCATCAATTTGATCACATAGTTTGATCAGACACACATTCCATCAATTTGATCACATAGTTTGATCAGACACTCATTCCATCAATTTGATCACATAGTTTGATCAGACACTCATTCCATCAATTTGATCACATAGTTTGATCAGACACACATTCCATCAATTTGATCACATAGTTTGATCAGACACATTTCCATCAATTTGATCACATAGTTTGATCAGACACATTTCCATCAATTTGATCACATAGTTTGATCAGACACATACACCATCATTCCATCAATTTGATCACATAGTTTGATCAGACACTCATTCCATCAATTTGATCACATAGTTTGATCAGACACACATTCCATCAATTTGATCACATAGTTTGATCAGACACTCATTCCATCAATTTGATCACATAGTTTGATCAGACACTCATTCCATCAATTTGATCACATAGTTTGATCAGACACTCATTCCATCAATTTGATCACATAGTTTGATCAGACACTCATTCCATCAATTTGATCACATAGTTTGATCAGACACACATTCCATCAATTTGATCACATAGTTTGATCAGACACTTCATTCCATCAATTTGATCACATAGTTTGATCAGACACTCATTCCATCAATTTGATCACATAGTTTGATCAGACACTCATTCCATCAATTTGATCACATAGTTTGATCAGACACTCATTCCATCAATTTGATCACATAGTTTGATCAGACACTCATTCCATCAATTTGATCACATAGTTTGATCAGACACTCATTCCATCAATTTGATCACATAGTTTGATCAGACACTCATTCCATCAATTTGATCACATAGTTTGATCAGACACATAGTTTGATCATTCCATCAATTTGATCACATAGTTTGATCAGACACTCATTCCATCAATTTGATCACATAGTTTGATCAGACACTCATTCCATCAATTTGATCACATAGTTTGATCAGACACACACCATCATTCCATCAATTTGATCACATAGTTTGATCAGACACTCATTCCATCAATTTGATCACATAGTTTGATCAGACACTCATTCCATCAATTTGATCACATAGTTTGATCAGACACTCATTCCATCAATTTGATCACATAGTTTGATCAGACACACATTCCATCAATTTGATCACATAGTTTGATCAGACACTCATTCCATCAATTTGATCACATAGTTTGATCAGACACTCATTCCATCAATTTGATCACATAGTTTGATCAGACACTCATTCCATCAATTTGATCACATAGTTTGATCAGACACTCATTCCATCAATTTGATCACATAGTTTGATCAGACACTCATTCCATCAATTTGATCACATAGTTTGATCAGACACACATTCCATCAATTTGATCACATAGTTTGATCAGACACACATTCCATCAATTTGATCACATAGTTTGATCAGACACTCATTCCATCAATTTGATCACATAGTTTGATCAGACACTCATTCCATCAATTTGATCACATAGTTTGATCAGACACTCATTCCATCAATTTGATCACATAGTTTGATCAGACACACATTCCATCAATTTGATCACATAGTTTGATCAGACACACATTCCATCAATTTGATCACATAGTTTGATCAGACACTCATTCCATCAATTTGATCACATAGTTTGATCAGACACATCATTCCATCAATTTGATCACATAGTTTGATCAGACACTCATTCCATCAATTTGATCACATAGTTTGATCAGACACTCATTCCATCAATTTGATCACATAGTTTGATCAGACACACATTCCATCAATTTGATCACATAGTTTGATCAGACACTCATTCCATCAATTTGATCACATAGTTTGATCAGACACTCATTCCATCAATTTGATCACATAGTTTGATCAGACACACATTCCATCAATTTGATCACATAGTTTGATCAGACACTCATTCCATCAATTTGATCACATAGTTTGATCAGACACATTTCCATCAATTTGATCACATAGTTTGATCAGACACTCATTCCATCAATTTGATCACATAGTTTGATCAGACACTCATTCCATCAATTTGATCACATAGTTTGATCAGACACTCATTCCATCAATTTGATCACATAGTTTGATCAGACACTCATTCCATCAATTTGATCACATAGTTTGATCAGACACTCATTCCATCAATTTGATCACATAGTTTGATCAGACACTCATTCCATCAATTTGATCACATAGTTTGATCAGACACTCATTCCATCAATTTGATCACATAGTTTGATCAGACACTCATTCCATCAATTTGATCACATAGTTTGATCAGACACTCATTCCATCAATTTGATCACATAGTTTGATCAGACACTCATTCCATCAATTTGATCACATAGTTTGATCAGACACTCATTCCATCAATTTGATCACATAGTTTGATCAGACACTCATTCCATCAATTTGATCACATAGTTTGATCAGACACACATTCCATCAAATTTGATCACATAGTTTGATCAGACACTCATTCCATCAATTTGATCACATAGTTTGATCAGACACTCATTCCATCAATTTGATCACATAGTTTGATCAGACACTCATTCCATCAATTTGATCACATTTCAATTTGATCACATAGTTTGATCAGACACTCATTCCATCAATTTGATCACATAGTTTGATCAGACACTCATTCCATCAATTTGATCACATAGTTTGATCAGACACACATCATTCCATCAATTTGATCACATAGTTTGATCAGACACACATTCCATCAATTTGATCACATAGTTTGATCAGACACACATTCCATCAATTTGATCACATAGTTTGATCAGACACTCATTCCATCAATTTGATCACATAGTTTGATCAGACACTCATTCCATCAATTTGATCACATAGTTTGATCAGACACTCATTCCATCAATTTGATCACATAGTTTGATCAGACACATCATTCCATCAATTTGATCACATAGTTTGATCAGACACATATTCCATCAATTTGATCACATAGTTTGATCAGACACTCATTCCATCAATTTGATCACATAGTTTGATCAGACACTCATTCCATCAATTTGATCACATAGTTTGATCAGACACTCATTCCATCAATTTGATCACATAGTTTGATCAGACACTCATTCCATCAATTTGATCACATAGTTTGATCAGACACTCATTCCATCAATTTGATCACATAGTTTGATCAGACACACATTCCATCAATTTGATCACATAGTTTGATCAGACACTCATTCCATCAATTTGATCACATAGTTTGATCAGACACTCATTCCATCAATTTTGATCACATAGTTTGATCAGACACTCATTTCCATCAATTTGATCACATAGTTTGATCAGACACTCATTCCATCAATTTGATCACATAGTTTGATCAGACACACATTCCATCAATTTGATCACATAGTTTGATCAGACACTCATTCCATCAATTTGATCACATAGTTTGATCAGACACTCATTCCATCAATTTGATCACATAGTTTGATCAGACACTCATTCCATCAATTTGATCACATAGTTTGATCAGACACTTCATTCCATCAATTTGATCACATAGTTTGATCAGACACTCATTCCATCAATTTGATCACATAGTTTGATCAGACACACATTCCATCAATTTGATCACATAGTTTGATCAGACACACATTCCATCAATTTGATCACATAGTTTGATCAGACACACACACCATCAATTTGATCACATAGTTTGATCAGACACGCATTCCATCAATTCGATCACATAGTTTGATCAGACACTCATTCCATCAATTTGATCACATAGTTTGATCAGACACTCATTCCATCAATTTGATCACATAGTTTGATCAGACACTCATTCCATCAATTTGATCACATAGTTTGATCAGACACATATTCCATCAATTTGATCACATAGTTTGATCAGACACACATTCCATCAATTTGATCACATAGTTTGATCAGACACTCATTCCATCAATTTGATCACATAGTTTGATCAGACACTCATTCCATCAATTTGATCACATAGTTTGATCAGACACACATTCCATCAATTTGATCACATAGTTTGATCAGACACTCATTCCATCAATTTGATCACATAGTTTGATCAGACACTCATTCCATCAATTTGATCACATAGTTTGATCAGACACTCATTCCATCAATTTGATCACATAGTTTGATCAGACACTCATTCCATCAATTTGATCACATAGTTTGATCAGACACTCATTCCATCAATTTGATCACATAGTTTGATCAGACACTCATTCCATCAATTTGATCACATAGTTTGATCAGACACATATTCCATCAATTTGATTCCATCAATTTGATCACATAGTTTGATCAGACACTCATTCCATCAATTTGATCACATAGTTTGATCAGACACTCATTCCATCAATTTGATCACATAGTTTGATCAGACACTCATTCCATCAATTTGATCACATAGTTTGATCAGACACACATTCCATCAATTTGATCACATAGTTTGATCAGACACACATTCCATCAATTTGATCACATAGTTTGATCAGACACTCATTCCATCAATTTGATCACATAGTTTGATCAGACACTCATTCCATCAATTTGATCACATAGTTTGATCAGACACTCATTCCATCAATTTGATCACATAGTTTGATCAGACACTCATTCCATCAATTTGATCACATAGTTTGATCAGACACTCATTCCATCAATTTGATCACATAGTTTGATCAGACACTCATTCCATCAATTTGATCACATAGTTTGATCAGACACTCATTCCATCAATTTGATCACATAGTTTGATCAGACACTCATTCCATCAATTTGATCACATAGTTTGATCAGACACATCATTTTGATCACATCAATTTGATCACATAGTTTGATCAGACACTCATTCCATTTTTTTGATCACATAGTTTGATCAGACACTCATTCCATCAATTTGATCACATAGTTTGATCAGACACTCATTCCATCAATTTGATCACATAGTTTGATCAGACACATATTCCATCAATTTGATCACATAGTTTGATCAGACACTCATTCCATCAATTTGATCACATAGTTTGATCAGACACTCATTCCATCAATTTGATCACATAGTTTGATCAGACACACATTCCATCAATTTGATCACATAGTTTGATCAGACACTCATTCCATCAATTTGATCACATAGTTTGATCAGACACTCATTCCATCAATTTGATCACATAGTTTGATCAGACACACATTCCATCAATTTGATCACATAGTTTGATCAGACACTCATTCCATCAATTTGATCACATAGTTTGATCAGACACTCATTCCATCAATTTGATCACATAGTTTGATCAGACACTCATTCCATCAATTTGATCACATAGTTTGATCAGACACTCATTCCATCAATTTGATCACATAGTTTGATCAGACACTCATTCCATCAATTTGATCACATAGTTTGATCAGACACTCATTCCATCAATTTGATCACATAGTTTGATCAGACACTCATTCCATCAATTTGATCACATAGTTTGATCAGACACTCATTCCATCAATTTGATCACATAGTTTGATCAGACACTCATTCCATCAATTTGATCACATAGTTTGATCAGACACACATTCCATCAATTTGATCACATAGTTTGATCAGACACTCATTCCATCAATTTGATCACATAGTTTGATCAGACACTCATTCCATCAATTTGATCACATAGTTTGATCAGACACTCATTCCATCAATTTGATCACATAGTTTGATCAGACACTCATTCCATCAATTTGATCACATAGTTTGATCAGACACACATTCCATCAATTTGATCACATAGTTTGATCAGACACTCATTCCATCAATTTGATCACATAGTTTGATCAGACACTCATTCCATCAATTTGATCACATAGTTTGATCAGACACTCATTCCATCAATTTGATCACATAGTTTGATCAGACACTCATTCCATTTGATTTGATCACATAGTTTGATCAGACACAGACATTCCATCAATTTGATCACATAGTTTGATCAGACACTCATTCCATCAATTTGATCACATAGTTTGATCAGACACTCATTCCATCAATTTGATCACATAGTTTGATCAGACACTCATTCCATCAATTTGATCACATAGTTTGATCAGACACTCATTCCATCAATTTGATCACATAGTTTGATCAGACACTCATTCCATCAATTTGATCACATAGTTTGATCACACACATCATTCCATCAATTTGATCACATAGTTTGATCAGACACACTCATTCCATCAATTTGATCACATAGTTTGATCAGACACTCATTCCATCAATTTGATCACATAGTTTGATCAGACACTCATTCCATCAATTTGATCACATAGTTTGATCAGACACTCATTCCATCAATTTGATCACATAGTTTGATCAGACACTCATTCCATCAATTTGATCACATAGTTTGATCAGACACTCATTCCATCAATTTGATCACATAGTTTGATCAGACACTCATTCCATCAATTTGATCACATAGTTTGATCAGACACATATTCCATCAATTTCATCACAAAGTTTGATAAGACACTCATTCCATCAATTTAATCACATAGTTTGATCAGACACTCATTCCATCAATTTGATCACATAGTTTGATCAGACACTCATTCCATCAATTTGATCACATAGTTTGATCAGACACACATTCCATCAATTTGATCACATAGTTTGATCAGACACACATTCCATCAATTTGATCACATAGTTTGATCAGACACTCATTCCATCAATTTGATCACATAGTTTGATCAGACACACATTCCATCAATTTGATCACATAGTTTGATCAGACACACATTCCATCAATTTGATCACATAGTTTGATCACACACACATTCCATCAATTTGATCACATAGTTTGATCAGACACTCATTCCATCAATTTGATCACATAGTTTGATCAGACACTCATTCCATCAATTTGATCACATAGTTTGATCAGACACACATTCCATCAATTTGATCACATAGTTTGATCAATTTGATCACATAGTTTTCAGACACATCATCATTTGATCACATA
This sequence comes from Tachypleus tridentatus, assembly GCF_004210375.1. Classification (NCBI taxonomy): domain Eukaryota; kingdom Metazoa; phylum Arthropoda; class Merostomata; order Xiphosura; family Limulidae; genus Tachypleus; species Tachypleus tridentatus. The sequence continues at coordinate 15,872,502 of NW_027467782.1, read as the reverse complement.
GTTTGATCAGACACACATTCCATCAATTTGATCACATAGTTTGATCAGACACTCATTCCATCAATTTGATCACATAGTTTGATCAGACACTCATTCCATCAATTTGATCACATAGTTTGATCAGACACACATTCCATCAATTTGATCACATAGTTTGATCAGACACTCATTCCATCAATTTGATCACATAGTTTGATCAGACACTCATTCCATCAATTTGATCACATAGTTTGATCAGACACTCATTCCATCAATTTGATCACATAGTTTGATCAGACACTCATTCCATCAATTTGATCACATAGTTTGATCAGACACTCATTCCATCAATTTGATCACATAGTTTGATCAGACACTCATTCCATCAATTTGATCACATAGTTTGATCAGACACTCATTCCATCAATTTGATCACATAGTTTGATCAGACACTCATTCCATCAATTTGATCACATAGTTTGATCAGACACACATTCCATCAATTTGATCACATAGTTTGATCAGACACACATTCCATCAATTTGATCACATAGTTTGATCAGACACGCATTCCATCAATTCGATCACATAGTTTGATCAGACACATTCATTTTGATCACATAGTTTGATCAGACATTCATCAATTTGATCACATAGTTTGATCAGACACTCATTCCATCAATTCGATCACATAGTTTGATCAGACACTCATTCCATCAATTTGATCACATAGTTTGATCAGACACTCATTCCATCAATTTGATCACATAGTTTGATCAGACACACCATCAATTTTCACATAGTTTGATCAGACACTCATTTGATCACATAGTTTGATCACACACATCATTTTATCCAATTTGATCACATAGTTTGATCACACACATATTTTATGAATTTGATCACATAGTTTGATCAGACACACATTCCATCAATTTGATCACATAGTTTGATCAGACACACATTCCATCAATTTGATCACATAGTTTGATCAGACACTCATTCCATCAATTTGATCACATAGTTTGATCACACACTCATTCCATCAATTTGATCACATTGTTTGATCACACACATATTCCATCAATTTGATCACATAGTTTGATCAGACACTCATTTTCATCAATTTGATCACATAGTTTGATCAGACACTCATTCCATCAATTTGATCACATAGTTTGATCAGACACTCATTCCATCAATTTGATCACATAGTTTGATCAGACACTCATTCCATCAATTTGATCACATAGTTTGATCAGACACATTCCATCAATTCGATCACATAGTTTGATCAGACACTCATTCCATCAATTTGATCACATAGTTTGATCAGACACACATTCCATCAATTTGATCACATAGTTTGATCAGACACACATTCCATCAACTCGATCACATAGTTTGATCAGACACTCATTCCATCAATTTGATCACTAGTTTGATCAGACACGCACTCCATCAATTCGATCACACAGTTATCAATCATTACTTCGATCACATAGTTTGATCAGACACTCATTTTATCAATTTGATCACATTGTTTGATCAATTCATTCCATCAATTTGATCACATAGTTTGATCAGACACGTCAATTTGATCACATAGTTTGATCAACACTCATTCCATCAATTCGATCACATAGTTTGATCAGACATTCATTCCATCATTTCGATCACATAGTTTGATCAGACACTGATTCCATCAATTTGATCACATAGTTTGATCAGACACTCATTCCATCAATTTGATCACATAGTTTGATCAGACACACACACCATCAATTTGATCACATACTTTGATCAGACACTCATTTTATCAATTAGATCACATTGTTTGACCAGACACTCATTCCATCAATTTGATCACCTAGTTTGATCAGACACGCACTCCATCAATTCGATCACATAGTTTGATCCATCATTCATAACATTTTTTTCGATCACATTGTTTAATTAGACACTGATTCCATCAATTCGATTACATAGTTTGATCAGACTATCATACCATTAATTTTATCACATAGTTTAAACAGACACTCATTCCATCAATTTGATCACATAGTTTGATCACTCACACATTGAATGAATTTAATCACATAGTTTGATAAGACACACACACCATCAATTTGATCACATAGTTTGATCAGACTCGCATTCCATCAATTTGATCACATAGTTTGATCAGACACGCACTCCATCAATTCGATCACATAGTTTGATCAGACACTCATTCCATCAATTTGATCACATAGTTTGATCACATACATATTTTATCAATTTGATCACATAGTTTGATCACACACATATTTTATGAATTTGATCACATAGTTTGATCAGACACACACACCATCAATTTGATCACATAGTTTGATCAGACACTCATTCCATCAATTTGATCACATAGTTTGATCAGACACACATTCCATCAATTTGATCACATAGTTTGATCAGACACTCATTCCATCAATTTGATCACATAGTTTGATCACACACTCATTCCATCAATTTGATCACATAGTTTGATCACACACACATTCCATCAATTTGATCACATAGTTTGATCAGACACTCATTCCATCAATTTGATCACATAGTTTGATCAGACACACATTCCATCAATTTGATCACATAGTTTGATCAGACACTCATTCCATCAATTCGATCACATAGTTTGATCAGACACTCATTCCATCAATTTGATCACATAGTTTCATCAGACACTCATTTCATCAATTTGATCACATAGTTTGATCAGACACTCATTCCATCAATTTGATCACATAGTTTGATCAGACACTCATTCCATCAATTTGATCACATAGTTTGATCAGACACTCATTCCATCAATTTCACATCACATTCCATCAATTTGATCAGACACTCATTCCATCAATTTGATCACATAGTTTGATCAGACATTATTTCATCAATTTGATCACATAGTTTGATCAGACACACATTCCATCAATTTGATCACATAGTTTGATCAGACACTCATTCCATCAATTTGATCACATAGTTTGATCAGACACTCATTCCATCAATTTGATCACATAGTTTGATCACACACACATTCCATCAATTTGATCACATAGTTTGATCAGACACTTATTTTATCAATTTGATCACATAGTTTGATCAGACACACATTCCATCAATTCCATCACATAGTTTGATCAGACACTCATTCCATCAATTTGATCACATAGTTTGATCACACACTCATTCCATCAATTTGATCACATAGTTTGATCAGACACTCATTCCATCAATTCGATCACATAGTTTGATCAGACACTCATTCCATCAATTTCAATTTGATCACATAGTTTGATCAGACACACATTCCATCAATTCGATCACATAGTTTGATCAGACATTCATTCCATCAATTTGATCACATAGTTTGATCAGACACTCATTCCATCAATTTGATCACATAGTTTGATCAGACACACATTCCATCAATTCGATCACATAGTTTGATCAGACACTCATTCCATCAATTCGATCACATAGTTTGATCAGACACTCATTCCATTAATTTGATCACATAGTTTGATCAGACACTCATTTCATCAATTTGATCACATAGTTTGATCAGACACTCATTCCATCAATTTGATCACATAGTTTGATCAGACACGCACTCCATCAATTTGATCACATAGTTTGATCAGACACTCATTCCATCAATTTGATCACATAGTTTGATCAGACACTCATTCCATCAATTCGATCACATAGTTTGATCAGACATTCATTCCATCAATTTGATCACATAGTTTGATCAGACACACATTCCATCAATTTGATCACATAGTTTGATCAGACACACATTCCATCAATTTGATCACATAGTTTGATCAGACACGCACTCCATCAATTCGATCACATAGTTTGATCAATCATTAATTCCATCATTTCGATCACATAGTTTGATCAGACACTGATTCCATCAATTCCATCACATAGTTTGATCAGACACTCATTCCATCAATTTGATCACATAGTTTGATCAGACACTCATTCCATCAATTTGATCACATAGTTTGATCACACACATTTCCATCAATTTGATCACATAGTTTGATCAGACACACATTCCATCAATTTGATCACATAGTTTGATCAGACACATATTCCATCAATTTGATCACATAGTTTGATCAGACACTCATTCCATCAATTTGATCACATAGTTTGATCAGACACACATTCCATCAATTTGATCACATAGTTTGATCAGACACACACTTTCCATTTGATCACATTTTGATCACATATCACATTTGATCAGACACTCATTTTATCAATTTTGATCACATTTTGTTTGATCAGACACACATTCCATCAATTTGATCACATAGTTTGATCAGACACTCAATTTGATCACATTGTTTGATCAGACACTCATTCCATCAATTTGATCACATAGTTTGATCAGACACACATTCCATCAATTTGATCACATAGTTTGATCAGACACACATTCCATCAATTTGATCACATAGTTTGATCAGACACACATTCCATCAATTTGATCACATAGTTTGATCAATCATTCATTCCATCATTTCGATCACATAGTTTGATCAGACACTCATTCCATCAATTTGATCACATAGTTTGATCAGACACTCATTCCATCAATTTGATCACATAGTTTGATCACACACATATTTTATGAATTTGATCACATAGTTTGATTAGACACACATTCCATCAATTTGATCACATAGTTTGATCAGACACTCATTCCATCAATTTGATCACATAGTTTGATCAGACACTCATTCCATCAATTTGATCACATAGTTTGATCAGACACTCATTCCATCAATTTGATCACATAGTTTGATCAGACACTCATTCCATCAATTCGATCACATAGTTTGATCAGACACTCATTCCATCAATTTGATCACATAGTTTGATCAGACACTCATTCCATCAATTTGATCACATAGTTTGATCAGACACTCATTCCATCAATTTGATCACATAGTTTGATCAGACACTCATTCCATCAATTTGATCACATAGTTTGATCAGACACATTATTCCATCAATTTGATCACATAGTTTGATCAGACACTCATTCCATCAATTTGATCACATAGTTTGATCAGACACTCATTCCATCAATTTGATCACATAGTTTGATCAGACACTCATTCCATCAATTTGATCACATAGTTTGATCAGACACTCATTCCATCAATTTGATCACATAGTTTGATCAGACACTCATTCCATCAATTTGATCACATAGTTTGATCAGACACTCATTCCATCAATTTGATCACATAGTTTGATCAGACACTTGATTCCATCAATTTGATCACATAGTTTGATCAGACACTCATTCCATCAATTTGATCACATAGTTTGATCAGACACTCATTCCATCAATTTGATCACATAGTTTGATCAGACACTCATTCCATCAATTTGATCACATAGTTTGATCAGACACACATTCCATCAATTTGATCACATAGTTTGATCAGACACTAATTCCATCAATTTGATCACATAGTTTGATCAGACACTCATTCCATCAATTCGATCACATAGTTTGATCAATCATTCATTCCATCATTTCGATCACATAGTTTGATCAGACACTCATTCCATCAATTCGATCACATAGTTTGATCAGACACTCATTCCATCAATTTGATCACATAGTTTGATCAGACACTCATTCCATCAATTTGATCACATAGTTTGATCAGACACTCATTTTTATTTTGATCACATAGTTTGATCAGACACACATTCCATCAATTTGATCACATAGTTTGATCAGACACATCATTCCATCAATTTGATCACATAGTTTGATCAGACACATTCATTCCATCAATTTGATCACATAGTTTGATCAGACACTCATTCCATCAATTTGATCACATAGTTTGATCAGACACATCCATCAATTTGATCACATAGTTTGATCAGACACTCATTCCATCAATTTGATCACATAGTTTGATCAGACACTCATTCCATCAATTTGATCACATAGTTTGATCAGACACATCATTCCATCAATTTGATCACATAGTTTGATCAGACACTCATTCCATCAATTTGATCACATAGTTTGATCAGACACTCATTCCATCAATTTGATCACATAGTTTGATCAGACACTCATTCCATCAATTTGATCACATAGTTTGATCAGACACTCATTCCATCAATTTGATCACATAGTTTGATCAGACACTCATTCCATCAATTTGATCACATAGTTTGATCAGACACACATTCCATCAATTTGATCACATAGTTTGATCAGACACTCATTCCATCAATTTGATCACATAGTTTGATCAGACACACATTCCATCAATTTGATCACATAGTTTGATCAGACACTCATTCCATCAATTTGATCACATAGTTTGATCAGACACTCATTCCATCAATTTGATCACATAGTTTGATCACACACACATTCCATCAATTTGATCACATAGTTTGATCAGACACTCATTCCATCAATTCGATCACATAGTTTGATCAATCATTCATTCCATCATTTCGATCACATAGATTGATCAGACACTCATTCCATCAATTTGATCACATAGTTTGATCAGACACTCATTCCATCAATTTGATCACATAGTTTGATCAGACACTCATTCCATCAATTTGATCACATAGTTTGATCAGACACTCATTCCATCAATTTGATCACATAGTTTGATCAGACACTCATTCCATCAATTTGATCACATAGTTTGATCAGACACACATTCCATCAATTTGATCACATAGTTTGATCAGACACTCATTCCATCAATTTGATCACATAGTTTGATCAGACACTCATTCCATCAATTTGATCACATAGTTTGATCAGACACTCATTCCATCAATTTGATCACATAGTTTGATCACACACTCATTCCATCAATTTGATCACATAGTTTGATCAGACACTCATTCCATCAATTTGATCACATAGTTTGATCAGACACTCATTCCATCAATTTGATCACATAGTTTGATCAGACACTCATTCCATCAATTTGATCATAGTTTGATCACACACTCATTTCAATTTGATCACATAGTTTGATCAGACACTTCCATCAATTTGATCACATAGTTTGATCAGACACTCATTCCATCAATTTGATCACATAGTTTGATCAGACACTCATTCCATCAATTTGATCACATAGTTTGATCAGACACTCATTCCATCAATTTGATCACATAGTTTGATCAGACACTCATTCCATCAATTTGATCACATAGTTTGATCAGACACTCATTCCATCAATTTGATCACATAGTTTGATCAGACACACATTCCATCAATTCGATCACATAGTTTGATCAGACATTCATTCCATCAATTTGATCACATAGTTTGATCAGACACACATTCCATCAATTTGATCACATAGTTTGATCAGACACACACACCATCAATTTGATCACCTAGTTTGATCAGACACGCACTCCATCAATTCGATCACATAGTTTGATCAATCATTCATTCCATCATTTCGATCACATAGTTTGATCAGACACTGATTCCATCAATTCCATCACATAGTTTGATCAGACACTCATTCCATCAATTTGATCACATAGTTTGATCAGACACTCATTCCATTTTGATCACATAGTTTGATCAACACATTGATCACATAGTTTGATCAGACACACATTCCATCAATTTGATCACATAGTTTGATCAGACACATTTACCATCAATTTGATCACATCATTCCATCAATTTGATCACATAGTTTGATCAGACACTCATTCCATCAATTTGATCACATAGTTTGATCAGACACTCATTCCATCAATTTGATCACATAGTTTGATCAGACACTCATTTCCATCAATTTGATCACATAGTTTGATCAGACACTCATTCCATCAATTTGATCACATAGTTTGATCAGACACTCATTCCATCAATTTGATCACATAGTTTGATCAGACACTCATTCCATCAATTTGATCACATAGTTTGATCAGACACATTCCATCAATTTGATCATTTTGATCAGATCAATTTGATCACATAGTTTGATCAGACACTCATTCCATCAATTTGATCACATAGTTTGATCAGACATTCCATCATTCCATCAATTTGATCACATAGTTTGATCAGACACACATTCCATCAATTTGATCACATAGTTTGATCAGACACACATTCCATCAATTTGATCACATAGTTTGATCAGACACACATTCATTCCATCAATTTGATCACATAGTTTGATCAGACACTCATTCCATCAATTTGATCACATAGTTTGATCAGACACTCATTCCATCAATTTGATCACATAGTTTGATCAGACACTCATTCCATCAATTTGATCACATAGTTTGATCAGACACTCATTTTATCAATTTGATCACATAGTTTGATCAGACACATATTGATCAATTTGATCACATAGTTTGATCAGACACATCAATTTGATCACATAGTTTGATCAGACACTCATTCCATCAATTTGATCACATAGTTTGATCAGACACTCATTCCATCAATTTGATCACATAGTTTGATCAGACACACATTCCATCAATTTGATCACATAGTTTGATCAGACACTCATTCCATCAATTTGATCACATAGTTTGATCAGACACTCATTCCATCAATTTGATCACATAGTTTGATCAGACACTATTCCATCAATTTGATCACATAGTTTGATCAGACACTCATTCCATCAATTTGATCACATAGTTTGATCAGACACTCATTCCATCAATTTGATCACATAGTTTGATCAGACACTCATTCCATCAATTTGATCACATAGTTTGATCAGACACTCATTCCATCAATTTGATCACATAGTTTGATCAGACACTCATTCCATCAATTTGATCACATAGTTTGATCAGACACTCATTCCATCAATTTGATCACATAGTTTGATCAGACACATCATTCCATCAATTTGATCACATAGTTTGATCAGACACTCATTCCATCAATTTGATCACATAGTTTGATCACATTCCATCAATTTGATCACATAGTTTGATCAGACACTCATTCCATCAATTTGATCACATAGTTTGATCAGACACTCATTCCATCAATTCGATCACATAGTTTGATCAGACACTCATTCCATCAATTTGATCACATAGTTTGATCAGACACTCATTCCATCAATTTGATCACATAGTTTGATCAGACACATTCCATCAATTTGATCACATAGTTTGATCAGACACACATTCCATCAATTTGATCACATAGTTTGATCAGACACTCATTCCATCAATTTGATCACATAGTTTGATCAGACACTCATTCCATCAATTTGATCACATAGTTTGATCAGACACTCATTCCATCAATTTGATCACATAGTTTGATCAGACACTCATTCCATCAATTTGATCACATAGTTTGATCAGACACTCATTCCATCAATTTGATCACATAGTTTGATCAGACACATTCCATCAATTTGATCACATAGTTTGATCAGACACATTCCATCAATTTGATCACATAGTTTGATCAGACACACATTCCATCAATTTGATCACATAGTTTGATCAGACACTCATTCCATCAATTTGATCACATAGTTTGATCAGACACTCATTCCATCAATTTGATCACATAGTTTGATCAGACACTCATTCCATCAATTTGATCACATAGTTTGATCAGACACTCATTCCATCAATTTGATCACATAGTTTGATCAGACACTCATTCCATCAATTTGATCACATAGTTTGATCAGACACTCATTCCATCAATTTGATCACATAGTTTGATCAGACACACATTCCATCAATTTGATCACATAGTTTGATCAGACACTCATTCCATCAATTTGATCACATAGTTTGATCAGACACTCATTCCATCAATTTGATCACATAGTTTGATCAGACACTCATTCCATCAATTTGATCACATAGTTTGATCAGACACTCATTCCATCAATTTGATCACATAGTTTGATCAGACACTCATTCCATCAATTTGATCACATAGTTTGATCAGACACTCATTCCATCAATTTGATCACATAGTTTGATCAGACACTCATTCCATCAATTTGATCACATAGTTTGATCAGACACACATTCCATCAATTTGATCACATAGTTTGATCAGACACTCATTCCATCAATTTGATCACATAGTTTGATCAGACACTCATTCCATCAATTTTTGATCACATAGTTTGATCAGACACTCATTCCATCAATTTGATCACATAGTTTGATCAGACACTCATTCCATCAATTTGATCACATAGTTTGATCAGACACAGACATTCCATCAATTTGATCACATAGTTTGATCAGACACTCATTCCATCAATTTGATCACATAGTTTGATCAGACACTCATTCCATCAATTTGATCACATAGTTTGATCAGACACTCATTCCATCAATTTGATCACATAGTTTGATCAGACACATTCCATTCCATCAATTTGATCACATAGTTTGATCAGACACTCATTCCATCAATTTGATCACATAGTTTGATCAGACACACATTCCATCAATTTGATCACATAGTTTGATCAGACACTCATTCCATCAATTTGATCACATAGTTTGATCAGACACTCATTCCATCAATTTGATCACATAGTTTGATCAGACACTCATTCCATCAATTTGATCACATAGTTTGATCAGACACTCATTCCATCAATTTGATCACATAGTTTGATCAGACACTCATTCCATCAATTTGATCACATAGTTTGATCAGACACTCATTCCATCAATTTGATCACATAGTTTGATCAGACACTCATTCCATCAATTTGATCACATAGTTTGATCAGACACTCATTCCATCAATTTGATCACATAGTTTGATCAGATTTTTGATCACATAGTTTGATCAGACACACATTCCATCAATTTGATCACATAGTTTGATCAGACACTCATTCCATCAATTTGATCACATAGTTTGATCAGACACTCATTCCATCAATTTGATCACATAGTTTGATCAGACACTCATTCCATCAATTTGATCACATAGTTTGATCAGACACTCATTCCATCAATTTGATCACATAGTTTGATCAGACACATATTCCATCAATTTGATCACATAGTTTGATCAGACACTCATTCCATCAATTTGATCACATAGTTTGATCAGACACACATTCCATCAATTTGATCACATAGTTTGATCAGACACTCATTCCATCAATTTGATCACATAGTTTGATCAGACACACATTCCATCAATTTGATCACATAGTTTGATCAGACACTCATTCCATCAATTTGATCACATAGTTTGATCAGACACTCATTCCATCAATTTGATCACATAGTTTGATCAGACACTCATTCCATCAATTTGATCACATAGTTTGATCAGACACTCATTCCATCAATTTGATCACATAGTTTGATCAGACACTCATTCCATCAATTTGATCACATAGTTTGATCAGACACTCATTCCATCAATTTGATCACATAGTTTGATCAGACACTCATTCCATCAATTTGATCACATAGTTTGATCAGACACTCATTCCATCAATTTGATCATCATAGTTTGATCAGACACTCATTCCATCAATTTGATCACATAGTTTGATCAGACACTCATTCCATCAATTTGATCACATAGTTTGATCAGACACTCATTCCATCAATTTGATCACATAGTTTGATCAGACACTCATTCCATCAATTTGATCACATAGTTTGATCAGACACTCATTCCATTTTGATCAATTTGATCACATAGTTTGATCAGACACATCAATTTGATCACATTTCCATCAATTTGATCACATAGTTTGATCAGACACATATTCCATCAATTTGATCACATAGTTTGATCAGACACTCATTCCATCAATTTGATCACATAGTTTGATCACACACACATTCCATCAATTTGATCACATAGTTTGATCAGACACATTCCATCAATTTGATCACATTTTGATCAGATCAATTTGATTTGATCACAGTTTGATCAGACACTCATTCACATCAATTTGATCACATAGTTTGATCACACACTCATTCCATCAATTTGATCACATAGTTTGATCAGACACTCATTCCATCAATTTGATCACATAGTTTGATCAGACACACATTCCATCAATTTGATCACATAGTTTGATCAGACACTCATTCCATCAATTTGATCACATAGTTTGATCAGACACACATTCCATCAATTCGATCACATAGTTTGATCACACACTCATTCCATCAATTTGATCACATAGTTTGATCACACACTCATTCCATCAATTTGATCACATAGTTTGACTAGACACACATTCCATCAACTCGATCACACAGTTTGATCAGACACTCCTTCCATCAAATCGATCACACAGTTTGATCTGACACTCATTTCATTAATTCGATCACATAGTTTCTTCAGACACTCATTTCATTAATTTGATCATAAAATTTGAATCAGAAACTCATTCCATGAATTTGATCACATAGTTTGATCAGACACACATTCCATCAATTTGATCACATAGTTTGATCAGATACTCATTCATCAATTCGATCACATAGTTTGATCAGACATTCATTCCTTTAATTTGATCACATAGTTTGATCAGACACACATTCCATCAATTTGATCACATAGTTTGATCAGACACACACACCATCAATGTGATCACCTAGTTTGATCAGACACGCACTCCATCACTTCGATCACATAGTTTGATCAATCATTAATTCCATCATTTCGATCACATAGTTTGATCAGACACTGATTCCATCAATTCCATGACATAGTTTGATCAGACACTCATTCCATGAATTTAATCACATAGTTTGATCAGACACTCATTCCATCAATTTGATCACATAGTTTGATCACACACATATTCCATCAATTTGATCACATAGTTTGATCACATCAATTTGATCACATAGTTTGATCACACACATATTTTATGAATTTGATCACATAGTTTGATCACACACATATTTTATGAATTTGATCACATAGTTTGATCACACACATATTTTATGAATTTGATCACATAGTTTGATCACACACATATTTTATGAATTTGATCACATAGTTTGATCAGACACACACACCATCAATTTGATCACATAGTTTGATCAGACATTCATTCCATCAATTTGATCACATAGTTTGATCAGACACATATTCCATCAATTCGATCACATAGTTTGATCAGACACACATTCCAATTTGATCACATAGTTTGATCAGACATTCATTCCATTAATTTGATCACATAGTTTGATCAGACACATAGTTTGATCAAACACACATTCCATCAATTTGATCACATAGTTTGAACAGACACACACTCCAATTTGATCACATACTTTGATCAGACACTCATTTTATCAATTACATCACATTGTTTGATCTGACACACATTCCATCAATTTGATAACATCGTTTGATCAGACACTTGTTTTATCAATTTGATCACATTGTTTGACCAGACATTCATTGCATCAATTTGATCACATAGTTTGATTAGACACACATTCCATCAACTCGATCACATAGTTTGATCAGACTCTCATTCCATCAATTTTATCATCTAGTTTGATCAGACACGCACTCCATCAATTCGATCACATAGTTATCAATCATTACTTCAATCACATCGTTTGATCAGACACTCATTTTATCATATTGATAACATTGTTTGAAATTCATTCCATAATTTCGATCACATAGTTTGATCAGACACGTATTCCATCAACTCGATCAAAGTTTGATCAGACATTCATTCCTTTAATTTGATCACATAGTTTGATCAGACATTCATTCCATTAATTTGATCACATAGTTTGATCAGACACACACACCATCAATTTGATCACCTAGTTTGATCAGACACGCACTCCATCAATTCGATCACATAGTTTGATTAATCATTCATTCCATCATTTCGATCACATAGTTTGATCAGGAACTGATTCCATCAATTCCATGACATAGTTTGATCAGACACTGATACCATTAATTTGATCACATAGTTTGATCAGACACTCATTCCATGAATTTGATCACACACATATTTTATGAATTTGATCACATAGTTTGATAAGACACACACACCATCAATTTGATCACATACTTTGATCAGACAGTCATTTTATCAATTAGATCACATTGTTTCACCAGACACTCATTCCATCAATTTGATCACCTAGTTTGATCAGACACTCATACCATTAATTTGATCACATAGTTTGATCAGAAACTCATTCCATAAAATCGATCACATAGTTTGATCACACTCATTCCATTAATTTGATCACATAATTTGATCAGACAATCATTCCATCAATTTGATCACATGGTTTGATCACACAAACATTCCATCAATTTCATCAGATAGTTTGTTCACCAACACATTACATAAATTTGATCACATAGTTTGATCAGACACACACACCATCAATTTGATCACATACTTTGATCAGACACTAAATCCATCAATTCGATCACATAGTTTGATCAGTACCTCTTTTCTTTAAATCGATCACATAGTTTGATCATACCCTCATTACATCAATTCGATCACATAGTTTGATCAGACACTCATTCCATTAATTTGATCACATAGTTTGATCACACACATATTTTATGAATTTCATCACATAGTTTGATAAGACACACACACCATCAATTTGATCACATACTTTGATCATACACTCATTCCATCAACTTGAACACACAGTTTGATCAGACACTCATTCCATCAATTTGATCACATAGTTTGATCAGAAACTCATTCCATCAATTTGATCACATAGTTTGATCACACACACATTCCATCAATTTGATCACATAGTTTGATCACACACGCGCTCCATCAATTTAATCACATAGTTTTATCAGACACACACACCATCAATTTGATCACATACTTTGATCAGACACTAAATCCATCATTTCGATCACATAGTTTGATCAGTCCCTCTTTTCTTTAAATCGATCACATAGTTTGATTAATCATTCATTCCATCATTTCAATCACATAGTTTGATCAGACACTGATTCCATCAATTCCATGACATAGTTTGATCAGACACTGATACCATTAATTTGATCACATAGTTTGATAAGACACACACACCATCAATTTGATCACATACTTTGATCAGACAGTCATTTTATCAATTAGATCACATTGTTTCACCAGACACTCATTCCATCAATTTGATCACCTAGTTTCATCAGACACGCATTCCATCAATTCGATCACATAGTTTGATCCATCATTCATAACATTTTTTCGATCACATTGTTTAATTAGACACTGATTCCATCAATTCGATTATATAGTTTGATCAGACTATCATACCATTAATTTTATCACATAGTTTAAACAGACACTCATTCCATCAATTTGATCACATAGTTTGATCACTCACATATTGAATGAATTTAATCACATAGTTTGATAAGACACACACACCATCAATTTGATCACATAGTTTGATCACACACACATTCCATCAATTTGATCACATAGTTTGATCACTTACATATTTTATGAATTTGATCACATAGTTTGATTCAGACATATACACCATCAATTCGATCACATAGTTTGATCAGACACTCATTCCATTAATTTGATCTCATAATTTGATCAGACACTCATTCCATCAATTTCATCACATGGATTGATCACACACACATACCATCAATTTGGTCAGATAGTTTGATCAGACACTTATTTTATCAATTTGATCACATAGTTTGATCACACACTCATTCCATTAATTTGATCACATAATTTGATCAGACAATCATTCCATCAATTTGATCACATGGTTTGATCACACAAACATTCCATCAATTTCATCAGATAGTTTGTTCACCAACACATTACATCAATTTGATCACATACTTTGATCAGTCCCTCTTTTCTTTAAATCGATCACATAGTTTGATCATACCCTCATTACATCAATTCGATCAGATAGTTTGACCAGAAACTCATTCCATCAATTAGATCACATAGTTTGATCAGACACACCTTCCATCAATTTGATCACATAGTTTGATCACACACGCGATCCATCAATTTAATCACATACTTTGAACAGACACTTATTTTATCAATTTCATCACATTATTTGACCAGACACTCATACCATTAATTTGATCACATAGTTTGATCAGACACTCATTCCATTAATTTGATCACATAGTTTAATCACACACATATTTTATGAATTTGATCACATAGTTTGATAAGACACACACATCATCAATTTGATCACATACTTTGATGATACACTCATTCCATCAACTTGAACACACAGTTTGATCAGACACTCATTCCATCAATTCCATCACATAGTTTGACCAGAAACTCATTCCATCAATTAGATCACATAGTTTGATCACACACACATTCCATCAATTTGATCACACACGCGCTCCATCAATTTAATCACATAGTTTTTCAGACACACACACCATTAATTTAATCACATACTTTGATCAGACACTCATTCCATCAATTTGATCACATAGTTTGATTAGACACACACTACATCAACTCGATTACATTGTTTGATCAGACACTCATTTCATCAAATCGATCACATAGTTTTATCAGACACTCATTTCATCAATTTCATCACATTGTTTGATCACACACACATTCCATCAATTTGATAACATAGTTTGATCATACACTCAGTCCAATAATTTGATCACATAGTTTGATCAGACACACACTCCATCAATTCGATCACTCCATCAATTTGATCACATAGTTTGATCAGACATTCATTCCATCATTTCGATCACATAGTTTGATCACACAGATATTTTATGAATTTGATCACATAGTTTGATTAGACACTCACTCAATCAATTGGATCATATTGTTTGATCAGACACTCATTCCATCAATTTCATCACATAGTGTGAGCACTCATTCCATCAATTTGATCATTCACATCATCATTTGATCACATAGTTTGATGAGACACACATTCCATCAGTTTGATCACATAGTTTTCTCAGACACAAATTCCATCATTTCGATCACATAATTTGATCAGACACTCATACCATTAATCTGATCACATAGATTGTTCAGACACTCAATCCATCAATTTGATCACAAGATTTGATTACACACTCATTCCATTAATTTCATTAGATTGTTTGTTCACACACATATTCCATCAATTTGATCAAATAGTTTGATCAGACACTCATTTTATCAATTTGATCACATAGTTTGATCAGACACTCATTCCATCAATTCGATCACATAGTTTGATCAGACACATTTCCATCAATTTGATCACATAGTTTGATCAGACACACATTCCATCAACATTTTTGATCATACATAGTTTGATCAGACTCTCATTCATCAATTTGATCACCTAGTTTGATCAGACACGCAGTCCATCAATTCGATCACATAGTTTGATCAGACACTCATTCCATCAATTCGATCACATAGTTTGATCAGACACTGATTCCATCAATTCGATCACATAGTTTGATCAGACACTCATACCATCAATTTGATCACATAGTTTGATCAGACACTCATTCCATT
The DNA here is from genome assembly GCF_004210375.1 of Tachypleus tridentatus. Taxonomy (NCBI): domain Eukaryota; kingdom Metazoa; phylum Arthropoda; class Merostomata; order Xiphosura; family Limulidae; genus Tachypleus; species Tachypleus tridentatus. Next base: position 15,854,908 of record NW_027467782.1, on the reverse strand, counting down.
AATTTGATCACATAGTTTGATCACATACATATTTTATGAATTTGATCATATAGTTTGATAAGACACACACCCTCAATTTGATCACATACTTTGATCAGACACTCATTCCATAAAATCGATCACATAGTTTGATCAGACACTCATTCCATTAATTTGATCACATAATTTGATTAGACAATCATTCCATCAATTTGATCACATGGTTTGATCACACAAACATTCCATCAATTTCATCAGATAGTTTGTTCACCAACACATTACATAAATTTGATCACATAGTTTGATCAGACACACACACCATCAATTTGATCACATACTTTGATCAGACACTAAATCCATCAATTCGATCACACAGTTTGATCAGTACCTCTTTTCTTTAAATCGATCACATAGTTTGATCATACCCTCATTACATCAATTCGATCACATAGTTTGATCAGACACTCATTCCATTAATTTGATCACATAGTTTGAATCACACACATATTTTATGAATTTGATCACATAGTTTGATAAGACACACACACCATCAATTTGATCACATACTTTGATCAGACACTCATTCCATCAATTTGATCACATAGTTTGATCAGACACTCATTCCATCAATTCGATCACATAGTTTGATCAGAAACTCATTCCATCAATTAGATCACATAGTTTGATCACACACACATTCCATCAATTTCATCAGATAGTTTGTTCACCAACACATTACTTTAATTTGATCACATAGTTTGATCAGACACACACACCATCAGTTTGATCACATACTTTTGATCAGACACTATTCCATCAATTCGATCACATAGTTTGATCAGTCCCTCATTCCATTAATTCGATCACATAGTTTGATTAATCATTCATTCCATCATTTCAATCACAGTTTGATCAGACACTGATTCCATCAATTCCATGACATAGTTTGATCAGACACTGATACCATTAATTTGATCACATAGTTTGATCATACCCTCATTACATCAATTCGATCACATAGTTTGATCAGACACTCATTCCATTAATTTGATCACATAGTTTGATCACACACATATTCCATTTTGATCACATATTTGATCACATAGTTTGATCACATAGACACACACACCATTAATTTATTCACATACTTTGATCAGACACTCATTCCATCAACTCGATCACATAGTTTGATCAGACACTCATTCCATTAATTTGATCACATAATTTGATCAGACAATCATTCCATCAATTTGATCACATGGTTTGATCACACAAACATTCCATCAATTTCATCAGATAGTTTGTTCACCAACACATTACATAAATTTGATCACATAGTTTGATCAGACACACACACCATCAGTTTGATCACATACTTTCATCAGACACTAAATCCATCAATTCGATCACATAGTTTGATCAGTCCCTCTTTTCTTTAAATCGATCACATAGTTTGATTAATCATTCATTCCATCATTTCAATCACATAGTTTGATCAGACACTGATTCCATCAATTCCATGACATAGTTTGATCAGACACTGATACCATTAATTTGATCACATAGTTTGATCAGACACTCATTCCATGTATTTGATCAGATAGTTTGATCAGACACGTATTCCATCAATTTGATCACATAGTTTGATCAGACACTCTTTCCATCATTTCGATCATTTAGTTTGATCAGACACACAAACCATCAATTTGATCACATACTTTGATCAGACACTCTTTCCATCATTTCGATCATTTACTTTGATCAGATACTCTTTCCATCATTTCGATCCGTTGATAAAGACATTTTCTCACTGTTTCACTCCGTTGTTAGGGACATTTGCAATGAATATACTCCTTTGTTAGGGAAATCTTCCCCACTGCTTACCCCCGTTCCTTGGGACATTTCCTCCACTCTTTACACTCTTTTACTACGAACATTAACATCTGAAAACAACTCATTGCAAGGGAAATTTCTTCACTGCTTACCACCGTTGCTAGAGACATTTCCCCCACGGATTCCCCACGTTTCTAGACACATTTCACAAAATGCTCACCCTCGTTCCTAGGAACATTTATCTCACTGTTTACCTCCGTTGCTTTGGACATTTCCTGCACTGAATACACCACTTTGCAAGGAAAATTTCCCCAATAGCTTTTCCCAGTTGCCAAGGTTATTAAACCCACTGTTTACCTCGTTGATAGGGACATTTCGGACACTGCTTACTCCCGATGCTATGGACATTTCCGACACCGTTGCAAAGAACAATTAGGACACTGATCACCCCCGTTGCTAGGGACATTTTTCCCACAGCTTTCCCCTGTTGCTCGGGGCATTTTACCCAATTCTTACCCCTATTTCCAGCGATATTTTCCTACTGGTTTTCCACGTTGTTTGGGACATTTTTTCCACTGCTTACCACCTTGCTAGTGACATTGCTTACTCTCATTGCTAGGGACATTTCCGACACTGCTTATCACCATTGCAAGGGACATTTCCGATACTGCTAACCCCCTTTCTAGACACATTTCCAACACTGCTTTCCCTTGTTGCTAGGGACATTTTTCCAACTGCTTACCCTGTTGCTAGGAACATTTCCCCCACTGAATACACCCAGTTCCTAAAGACATTTCCACCACTTTTATCCCAGTTGCCAAGGACATTAAACACGTTGCTTACCCCATTGCTACGGACATTTCGGACACTGCTTGCTCCCGATGCTCGGAACATTTCCGACACAATTACACCTGTTTCTAAAGATATTTCCCCCACTGATTTCCCCACGTTGCTAGGAACATTTCCACACTGCTTACTCCTGTTGCTAGAGTCATTTCCCCCACTGTTTACCCCATTGCTAAGGACATTTCCTCATTGCTTATCACCATTGGTAGGGACATTTCAGACGCTGCTTACCCCGTTGCTAAAAACATTTCCCCCACTACTTACCCTTGTTTCTAGGGTCATTTCCCCACTGCTTACTTTTGTTGCTAAGGGCATTAACTCACTGCTTAAAACCGTTGCTCAGGATATTTCGGACACTGCTTACCCCCGTTGCAAGGGACATTTCCCCCACTGTTTACCACCCGTTGCTAGGGACATTTCCAACACTGCTCACCCAACGTTGCTTGGGACATTTCTCCAAATGCTTACCCTATTGCTAGGGTCATTTCCCCACTGATAAAAAGAGAATCTAAAGTCATTATGGACACTGCTTACCCCAGGGCCTAGTGACATTTCCGACACTGCTTACCACACGTTTCTAGGGACATTCTCCTACTGCCTACCCCTGTTCCTAGGGGCATTTCGGAAACTGCCTACCCCTGTTGGTAGGGACATTTCCCCCATTGCTTATTCCCATTTCTAAGCATATTTTCCCCAATGCTTACCCCCTTTCTGGGGAGATTTCCCCCATGTTGCTTGGGACATTTCACCCAATGCTTAATCCTTTTACTAGGGACATTTCCCCCACTGTTTACCGCCATTGCTGAGGACATTTCCTCACTAATAAACACCGATGCTAATGACATTTCGGACATTGCTTAACCACGTTGCTAGTTATATTTTCCACACTGCCTACCACCCGTTGCTTACCCTGTTGCTAGGGTCATTTCTCCCACTGCTTACCACCAGTTGCTCGGGACTTTCCCCCACTGTTTACCGCCGTTGCTAAGGGCATTTTCTTAATGATAAATCCCGAATCTAAAAGCATTTCGAACACTGCTTACCGCCGTTGCTAGTGACATTTCCGACACTGCTTACCACCCGTTTCTAGGGACATTCCCTTACTGCCTACCCCTATAGTTAAGGGCATTTCGGACACTGCTTACCCTCGTTGCTAGGGACATTTCCGACACTGATAACATCCATTGCTAAGGACATTACCCCACTGCTTCTCCTTCGTTGCTAAAGTCATTTTTCCCAATTCTTACCCCGCATTGCTAGAGACATTTCCCCCACTGAATACACGACGTTGCTAAGAACATTTCTCCCAATGTTTTCCCCAGTTGTCAAAAACAATAAATTACCTGCTTAACCCCGTTTCTAGGGACATTCCCTTACTGCCTACCCCTGTAGTTAAGGGCATTTCGGACACTGCTTACCCTCGTTGCTAGGGACATTTCCGAAACTGATAACATCCATTGCTAAGGACATTACCCCCACTGCTTTTCCTTCGTTGCTAAAGTCATTTTTCCCAATTCTTACCCCGCATTGCTAGAGACATTTCCCCCACTGAATACACGACGTTGCTAAGAACATTTCTCCCAATGTTTTCCCCAGTTGTCAAAAACAATAAATTACCTGCTTAACCCCGATGCTAGGGACATTTCGGACTCTGCTTACTCACGTTGCTAGGGACATTTCACACACTGCTTACAACACTTTGCTAGGGATCCTTCTTTCCCCAGTTTATAGAGACATTTCCCTCACTGTTTACAACAGTTGGTAGGGAAATTTTACACACTGCTTACCCCCGTAGCTTCAGATATTTCACCCAATGCTTACCCCTTTTGCAAGGGTCATTTCCCCACTGCTTACCGCCGTTGCTAAGGACTTTAACCTACTGCTTAACGCCGTTACTAGGGACACTTCGGACACTGCTTTCCCCCGTTCCTAGTAATATTTCCGACACTGCTGACCCCTCGTTGCTCGGGACATTTCCCCCACTTTCTAACCCCGTTGCTAGGGACATTTTTCCCTCTGCTTATACCCGTTGCTGGGGACATTTACCTTACTGCTTACCTCTGTTGCTAGGGGCACAACTTGTACTGCTTACCCCCGTTGCTAGAGAAATTTCTAATACTGTTTTCCCCCGTTGCTAGGGTCATTTCTCCACTGCTTTGCCCCGGTTTCTTGGAACATTTCCTTCAGTGCTTACCACACGTTGCTTTGGACATTTAACCCAATGCTTACTCTTGTTATTTGGGACATTTCCCCTACTATTTACCCACGTTGCTACGTACATTTCCTAACTGCTTACACCCGTTTCAAGTGTTATTTCCCCACTACTTAACCCCTTTCCTAAGGACATTTCAACTACTATTTACCTCCTTTGCCAGGGACATTTCCCCCACTGAATACACCCTGTTTCTAATGACATTTCCCCTACTTTTTACCCCCGTTGCTAGGGACACTTACCCCACTTTTTTCCCCATTACGAGGGACCTTTTAACCAATGTTTAACCCCATTGCTAGGGACATTTTACCCACTGCTTACCCCCTTTGCTACGGACATTTCCCCTACTGCTTTCCCAACGTTGCTAGGGACATTTCCCCACTGCTTATCCCCGTTGCAAAGGATATCTCCTCCATTGCTTACCCACGTTGTTAGAAAAATTTACCTTACTGTTTACCTCCGTTGCTAAAGACATTTACCCCACTACTTACCCCCGTTGCTAGGTACATTTCCCACTGCTTATTCCCGTTGCTAGGGACATTTCCTTTACTGTTTACACCTTTTCATGGGACATTTCCAACTCTGTTTATTTCCCTTCGTTTGGGACATTTCCAATACTGCCTACCCCCGTTGCTAGGGACATTTTCGCCACTGCTATAAACCGTTTCTCGGGACATTTCCCCCTCTGCTTACCCTGTTTTTAAGGGCATTTCCCCCACTACTTACCATCGTTAATAGGGACATTTCCCCACTGCTTTCTTTTCATTCCTAGAAGCATTTCCCTCACTGCTTACCCCTATTCCTAGAGAAATTTCTAATACTGTTTTTCCCCGTTGCTAGGGTCATTTCCCCACTGCTTTGCCCCGGTTTCTTGGAACATTCCTTCAGTGCTTACCACACGTTGCTTTGGACATTTAACCCAATGCTTACTCTTGTTATTTGGGACATTTCCCCTACTATTTACCCACGTTGCTACGTACATTTCCTAACTGCTTACACCCGTTTCAAGTGTTATTTCCCCACTGCTTAACCCCTTTCCTAAGGACATTTCAACTACTATTTACCTCCTTTGCTAGGGACATTTCCCCCACTGAATACACCCTGTTTCTAATGACATTTCCCCTACTTTTTACCCCCGTTGCTAGGGACACTTGCCCCACTTTTTTCCCCATTACGAGGGACCTTTTAACCAATGTTTAACCCCATTGCTAGGGACATTTTACCCACTGCTTACCCCCTTTGCTACGGACATTTCCCCTACTGCTTTCCCAACGTTGCTAGGGACATTTCCCCACTGCTTATCCCCGTTGCAAAGGATATCTCCTCCATTGCTTACCCACGTTGTTAGAAAAATTTACCTTACTGTTTACCTCCGTTGCTAAAGACATTTACCCCACTACTTACCCCCGTTGCTAGGTACATTTCCCACTGCTTATTCCCGTTGCTAGGGACATTTCCTTTACTGTTTACACCTTTTCATGGGACATTTCCAACTCTGTTTATTTCCCGTCGTTTGGGACATTTCCAATACTGCCTACCCCCGTTGCTAGGGACATTTTCGCCACTGCTATAAACCGTTTCTCGGGACATTTCCCCCTCTGCTTACCCTGTTTTTAAGGGCATTTCCCCCACTACTTACCATCGTTAATAGGGACATTTCCCCACTGCTTTCTTTTCATTCCTAGAAGCATTTCCCTCACTGCTTACCCCTATTGCTAGGGTCATTTCTCGACTGCTTACCCCGTTGCTAAGGGCATTAACCCACTGTTTAACACAGATGCTAGGGACATTTCGACACTGCTTACCCCCTTTGCTGAGGACATTTCCGACTCTGCTTACTACCCGTTGCTAGGAACATTCCCCCACTGTTTACCCCCATTGCTAGGGTCATTTTCCCCACTGCTTAACCCTGTTGCTAAGGACATTCACCCATTTCTTAACACCGTTTCTAAGGATATTTCCGACACTGCTTGCCCCTGTTGCTTATGACATACCGACACTCCTTACACCCCATTACTAGGGACATTTCCCCCTCTGCATACACCCGTTGCTAGGGACATTTTCCCAACTGCTAACCACCCTTTGCTAGAAACACTTCACCCTTTGCTTACTCCCGTTTCTAGGGACATTTACCTTCCTGTTTATCTCTCTTTCTAGGGACGTTTTCCCCACTGAATACACCCTCTTTCTAAGGACATTTCGCCCACTGCTTATTCCCGTTGCTAGGGACATTTACCTTACTGTTTAGCTTCATTGCTAAACATTACCCCCTTTTAATACACCCCATTGCTAAGGACATTTCCCCACTGCTTACCCAATGTCCAAGGACATTAAACCCACTGCTTACATTGTTGCTGGGGGCATTTCAGACACTGCTTATTCCCGTTGGTAGTGACATTTCCAAAACTGATTACCCCCCGTTGCTAGGGACATTTCTTTCACTGATTACCCCAGTTGCTAAGGACATTTACCCCTCTTCTTTCCCCCGTTGCTAAGGTCATTTCCCCACTGCCTATAGGTGTTGTTGGAACATTTCGGACACTGCTTACCCTCTTTTCTAAAGACATTACCAACACTGCTTACCACCGTTGCTAGGGTCATTTCCAACACTGTTTACCCCCGTTTCTAGGGACATTTCCCTTACTGTTTATACACGATTCTTGGGACATTTCCCCAACTGCTTAATCCCGTTGCTATGGGCATTTCACATACTGTTTACCCCTATTGCTAGGGACATTCCCCCACTGCTCATTCCGTTGCTAAAGATATTTACCCCACTTTTTGACCCCGATGCTAGGGACCTTTTCCCCACTCATTACTTCCATTGCTAAAGACATTTACTTTTTAGTTCTAAAAATGAATCATTAAAACACAATAGTTTGAAGATCACGATAATTTAACACGTTTAATGATTTACCATCAAGTTGGAATATACCTAAGCCTAAAGCAAGGTTGCTACTGCAGCCTGTGTTTTTCAACTCTTCTGCATAAACACATTTTCTGGGACTTTGAGAAAAATATTATTATTTTTAACCAGTGGAGGTATTTCGCTGTTATACATGATAACTTGTATAACTATCTCTCTTTATAGGGCATTCGCCTCTGGCAAAAAAGGTTCAGAGCAGAGCAGGTAAACGATACATTAAGCCTTATTTTCTGACTGTTAAGAAAGTTGGAAAGTCATTTCTGAGATAAAGTTATTATATTAAATTAGAACAAATTTTAAACGTTAATTGGAAGAGATGTTTTTAAACAATGAGATACGGTGCTTAAAAGTACAACCTACTTTACTCTCTTTCCAAATCTGAAGATATTGATAAATTTTCTGCGGAAATTCTCTGCCATGATTCTTTTCTAAATTTATTTAAATAAAACTTGTCCCTAAGCGATAACTGAGTTCCACTTTTGACGTAATTACGTATAGGCGGTGTTTCTATTGGACACTGTTACAAACCAACGTTGTTTTAAATTAGGTAATGATTGTTTCTACTGCGATCTAAATTAATTTTGAAATACAAAAAAAAGAAGTTTGATATAAAGATAATAAAATTTAGGAACCTTTATTGCCACCCAATGTTTCAAGTATAAACCCTTTCTTTAAAGTTATTTCTGTTAAATATACACGATTCGAATATCACTAAAATATAACAAGTAGAAGAATTTTTTTTTTAATATCGCGCAAAGCTACTCGACGGCGAAATGCGCTAGTCGTTGCTATTTTTCAAGTCTTCAACCTTCAGAAAAGTATGAAATGTAATTAATTTAAACTTCTACCGGGTGTTTTTTAATCATAAATAATATATTTTGTTGTTTGTATTTTGAAACAGCAGATAACGCTTCTTAAGTTTTATTTTAACAACTTTTTTTTTAATTTCGCACAAAGCTATACGAGGGCTATTTGTGCTAGCCGTCCCTAATTTAGCAGTGTAAGACAAGAGGGAAGGCAACTTGTCATCACCATACACCACCAACTCTTGGACTACTCTTTTACCAACGAATAGTAGGATTGACCGTAACATATAACGCCCCCAAAGCTGAAAGGGCGAACATGTTTAGCGCGACGGGGATGCAAACCCAGGACCCTAACATTACAAGTCGCACATCTTAACACGCTTGGCCATGCCGGGCCAGATTTGAGAAGCAATTGTATTTTAGTATTTTCTTCCAGCAAAGCCACATCGGGCTATCTGCCGAGCCCACCGAAAGGAATCGAGCCCCTGATTTTAGCTTTGTAAATCCGAAGACATACCGCTGTACTATCGGGGGGCATTTGAAAAGCAAACTTATTCCTGACACGAGTAGTGATAAAGTACTTTACACTATACAAAATAAATAATTGTTGTTTTAATGTTTCTAAAAGTATGATACTAAACTGAAACCAGTTGTAACTGAATTATTGTTTCTTTAAGAAAATTCTCATTTTCTCATAAAATAAATATTTTCATGTAATGTGCCATAAGGAGTTGAGAAAATGAAAATGTTATTTATCTCTTTTCATGGAATAGTTTTTCATCTGCATAATCAGTTTTGTTTTCATTCTGAACTGACTAAATCGGTCAGTCACTAGGTGGCGCTTAAGTTAAAGAAGAAAAATATGAAAACAAGCATGGCGGTAGTAGGGAGGGAAGTGTAATATCCATTTGTTAACAAGATTGTATGTTAATACCAGGTAGAGCGATCGAATCGAATAAAGATCAGTCTAAGGAATGTGAGTTCCTGAATATTGATAAACTTTTTAGTTGATTAACTCAGTGTTGGTGTTCACATATCAATACTGTGATAAATTAAGCCAGACGTTGTTAACGTGGCATGGAAGTGAACTGTAATCGGCAGGATCTCCTAATTGTTATGTTATAGTCAACAGTATACGTCTTACAATTACAACACGTTTGTTACTCTGGTCGCCAGTCCATAAAACGTAAACATCAACTTATCCGTTCTAACGAGAAATAATGATCTGTCTAGCTGAACTGAACTATGTCCATTGTCATGTAGGTTTACCGTGTTCTGTGAGAAATGGTCAACGCATAGGAGGTATCAGGAGTCGACCATCGTAGAAGTACGTACCTGATTAAAGAGTGATTACTCTAGAGAGATATAAGTGTACTATGATGTATCTTTTATTCACATACCACAATTAAGGTAATATTAAAAGATATTAGTGCTTTTTATAATCTGTTGTATGTATAAAATTGACATATGTGACATTAAAATGACAAAAAATGTAAAGTTCTCGACCTTTCTGGGAAAACGCATCACATGATGTTGTTTCAGAGGCATATTTATTAGTTTTGATGGTAAAGCATCCATTAACTAAGGCAGTGCCTCTAGCTCGGACAGCAGTAAGTCTTCGTCTTTACAACACTAAAATCAGGGGTTTGATTCCTCTTAGTTGATACAACAGATAGCCTAATGTGGCTTTGCTTTAAGAAAACACATACACTTCACACACACCAAAGCAGTAGCAGAAGAAATAGAAAGAATGATTTGCTCTGTGTCTCCATTATATTATTTGCTGTCATGCATACCAATAAAATTTTGTTCTTCTGCCATAAGAATTTGCATACAAAGGCTACAAGAAGCTGAAGTGACTTAAAGTAGCTTGTTCACAGCTGCAACCACTGGGCTAGTGTATATTTGCTGTCATGTGTACCAGTAAAAGTTTTATTCTTCTGCCATAATGATTTGCTCAGAAAGGTCACAAGAAGCTGAAGTGATTTACAGTAGCTTGTATTCTTTATATCATGAATGAAGCAGTTAGGGTATGTATTATTTACAGGGAAACAATTAATGTGGTTTTAATAAACATTTCCAAAAGTGTAGGTGACAAAAGTGACAGCAGCAGTTAGGATGCAGTTGATTATGTACTAATGCAAAATTAAGCATTTTAATGTATTTTTTTTTAATGAGGTTATAAATAATTGCAACAACACATATAACATTTTAATCTGTGTGTATTGTATCTCTTCATTTGAAAAAGGGTGTGTGTGGAAGAAACCACATTTATTAAAGAGGAGATGTGGACAACAACACTTCAGGAAGTGCTGGTCTAGATTTTTATTTCTTTGTTATGTCTACACGTCTAAATGTTAAATGAGAATCTCTTTTTCATAGAAGTGTAAGGAAAGTGAAATCACAATATAACTAGTTGTAATTTACTAGAAAAAAGTAGTTTGAAGTTCCTGGATTAGGTCTTCAGTAGCATAATTATGAAGTGTCTGTTTCTTTTGCCAAGAAAGTGATCAGTTTAAAACAGTTTGCTGGAAGAAATTTGTTTATATCTATATTTCAGCTTAGATAACTTCTTTTTTTACAAACAAACTGGATTAACATCCTTGTGCCTACAAACTGATAATTTTGCTTTTTAGTAACAAGTGAAATTTCAATTTTTATATTTTTGTCTGTTCATTTGCAGGTTTTTTCTTTTAATAGTTGGTTGATATTACATTAACAATTATTCGTGGAGAACAGAAAAGGCTGAAAGATTTTAGTGTTACAGTCTTCTCACACAATAAAACTTGAGTTTGAAGATTTATATGTAAATTAGATGGCCTATATATCAGTCAGTCTGCAAAACTTACTAAATTCTGTAGCAATACTGAAAATGAAAGTTAAACATGAAAAACTATTGATCCATGTTTTAGAACTTGTTTTACACTCGACAAATTTATTTTTAGTTACTTGCATTCATCAGTGGTATGATTCCAGATTATAATATTACTCTTTATCATGCTAATACTTACATTGACTTTTCATGTGAAATAAGCCATTTTATTTTGATCTTTAATTTTTACTTTTAAATATTTTCTAGAACATGTCTTTATAAATAAAAGTTATAGGCAGTGGACCAGTCATTTTTGTAACTATCTGTGGTAAACTTAATGATTAATGTTATGAAGTATTTTCTTCAGTTAAAACTTCGATATTCCTCACAAGTATAAAATATAAAACATTGCCTGAGGAAGTATCTCAAGTCTTAATTAGTTACAGCATGCCTGTTTCACTATGACATAATTTTTGTGTCACTTTGTTGATGTGATAAAGAGATCATCATATCAAAGTCGTGAAATATACAATTATAGCAGTCTGATGAGCAACGTTACAGTAATTACTCAACCATGAAGTTATAGTAAATGTTTACAGTCATAGTTTACAGCAGTGGTTTTCAACCCGTGATCCGCGGATCCGCAAGACCGACAGATGTACAATGTGCAATTAATGTAGTATCAATGTGTATCAATATGTAGTATCACATCAATGTAGGTACAGTAGTACACTGTATCAATGTAATTAGTGCATCTTGTCGAGATAACTCGTCATTAACATCTGAAACCAGCAACCTTCGCTAACGTTAGGGAAGAACTGCGCGCGCACATTTGCAGTCGAGCAGTCCAGTTATGACGACGCTCTACGTCATTTAATTGAAACATTTAATGTAGCCAATACTATCCGGCGTGACGCTCTGCTTGTTTACTTCTTGTGTATCAGCTTTATTGTATATTTGAATTTACCTCGAGCTCGCTTAACTAGGAGAGGTACAATAGGAAGGAAGGAACGAATGAGAGCGCGAGGTGGCAGATTACCAAATAAGGTCATCAGTGTTAATCGAAGGTCGGGACTCGGACGTGCGCACGTGACGTCTATGCGGAGCGTGGGAAAGGCAGGCAGGAGGCTACTGCAACACTGCTGAAGAGAAAACTATAGATGAATGAAGAAATGCGTGCGTATCGGCTTGTATGAGTTCGATGACGAAGCATTGCCGAAAGAACGGTGTAGAATAGGCGTCATTCAAGGTTACAGAACTGTATGCGTTATCCAATCATGCAGCGCCAGGCGCTACTGATGTATAGCCTAGCGTAGTTTAATTTAAACCATAAAACATTGTCTCAGATTACTCGTCATCGGCTAGACAACGTGAAGTGTGAGTACCTATTCAATTTTTTTATTTTTTATTGAATGCTTGTAAATGGATTTGAAGAAAGAAAACGTTATAAAAATTGATAACAATCAGAAGACTCGACTATATGATTCAGATTATTTAGCTTTTGGATTTATTGCTAGCGACGATCGGAACTGCCCATCACCATTATGTTTAGTTTGTGGTGAGAATTTATCAAACAGTTCAATGCTGCCATCTAAGTTGAAGCGTCATCTGATATCAAAACATCCTAATTTGGCTGATAAAACCAAAGAATACTTTCAAAGACTGAAAGAATCTACTTCAAAACAAGCTCGTATATTTGAAAGGAAGTTCAACATCAGCAAAAAAGCGAACCAAGCAAGCTTTGCTGTGGCAAAGATCGTAGCCAAGCAGATGAAGCCACATACAATCGCTGAATCGTTAATATTACCAGCATGTGTTACCATTGCGAAGATTTTTTTTGGAGATGCTGCTGCTGAAGAAATTAAGAACATCCCTCTGTCTGACAACACAATAGGCAGGCGGATTACGGACATGTCAGTTGATATCGAAAAAGGGGTTATGTTAAAATTGAAAGCTGCTGATTTTTTTGCTATTCAAGTGGATGAAAGCACAGATTTAAGTGGAAAATCACAGTTACTTGCTTTTATTAGATTTATTGAAAATGATGGAATTGTCGAAGACTTTTTATGTTGCAGAGAACTACCAGAAACAACGAAAGGACAAGATATATATGATGCACTTACCTCGTACTTGAATCACTGGGACTTGACATGGGAAAAGTGTGTTGGAATATGCACAGATGGTTGTCCTTCAATGATTGCAAGTGTAAAAGGTTTTGTCACATTGGTAAAGCAATCTCAGCCAAATATTTTCATAACACATTGCTTTCTTCATCGTGAAGCTCTAGTTGCCAAAGCTATTGGCACAGAGCTAAAAGAGGTACTTGATATGGTGGTCAAGATGGTCAACTACTTAAAGTCAAGGCCAGTGAAATGCCGGCAGTTCACTAAACTTTGCGAAAGCATGGATGCTGAACATGTCACGCTTCTATTTCATACAGAAGTCCGATGGCTCTCTCGAGGACGAGTGCTATCTCGATTTTATGAACTTAGAGAAGAACTAATGATTTTCTTTACAAGCAACAATATTGAATATGTGAAATTTCTGAGTGACGAAAGTTGGTGTTTAAAATTGGCCTACCTATCTGACATCTTCCAGCACCTGAATAATTTGAATATGAGTATGCAAGGGAAAAAGGAGAACATTCTAACTTCGGTAGATAAAATCAATGCGTTCAAAAGGAAATTGATTATTTGGAAAAAGCATGCTTCGCGAGGCAATTGTGAAATGTTTCCCACTTTAGTTCAAAGAACAAATTTAATTGACATTTTGCCATTGATAATTAACCATCTGGAATCTTTAATTAAAGGATTGGATAAATATTTCCCTTCAATATCGCTTGAAGAGTATGATTGGATTAGAAATCCATTTGTTGAATCTTTGAACGTGGATTTCAGTTTGATCGACGAGGAAGAGTTGGCAGGTATTTCAAATGACCGGACACTTAGAATGAAGCACACTGAACTTGATCTGGACTCATTTTGGATTTTAACTGCAAAAGAATATCCATCAATCTCGAATAAGGCTCTGCGCATTCTCCTGCAGTTTTCTACATCATACCTGTGTGAAATAGGATTTTCCACCATGACGAACATTAAAAGTAAGAAAAGAAATAAATTACTAGCACTTGAAGAAGAGATGCGTGTATGTCTTTCTAAAACCAGGCCAAACTATCCAGTTCTGTTCAAAAATCACCAAGGACAAATTTCACATTAATTTGTAATTCTCTTGAATAAACAAATTTAGATGGTACTGTATTGTGTTTTTGTGTATATAAACCGTATATATTTTTTCAATGAAATAAAAAATCTTATATATATATATTCATGTACAAGGGGATCCGCAAGAAAAAATGAGCTCCTCGGGGGATCTGCACCTGCAAAAAGGTTGAAAAGCACTGGTTTACAGTCTGTACAAAGTGACCTGTATTGGCTGTATTTGTGTAAACTAGTATTTTGTAAAATAGTCACAACTGAGTTATAAGTTATAAAAAGTTCTTAAATTTAATTTATCTTAAAATTCAGAACAGTAAATAAAGAAGTAGAGTAAACAATAATATTTTCTAGTTTTGAACTTTTTTACTCATTTGGGGCTTGACTCAGTACTGAATATCAAGTCTCATAAAATTTTACAGTAAGATGTGAAACAAAATAATATTTAAGATTTAGCATGTGTACATTTCAAAATAACAAAAAGCCATAATTTACTATATCAGTAACTTAGCTCTGTTTGAGTAATATTCAAAAGTAAGTGTACATTAGCAAGTGCTTCCAAAATGGCAAGAGGTAGGTAGGGGCACTGAGACTAATTCAGTAAATGCAGCAAGCAGAAAAGATGGGAGATTCAATTTTCCATATTATAAGTTCTCAATATCAGTAATTTGAGCTCCTAACTCATAAGAAACTATAGTCTTGGTATTTGGACATCACAAACTCTAATTTGAGCACATCATAAAATGCATAAAAACTGATATTTAGAAATTGTTTTGTTTTTTCAATATTCACTTTTAAATTAAAAATTTAACTGATATATAATACTAAAATTTGAATTATAATTTCCAATTTAAAACCAAACTCATTTGTTTTGAATTTCCAGCAAAGCTTTACGAGGGCTATCTGTGCTAGACTTCCCTAATTTAGTAATGTGAGGCTTGAGGGAAGGCAGTTAGTCATCACCACCCACCACCAACTCTTGGGCTTCTCTTTTACCAGTGAATGGTGGAATTGACCATCACATTTAACACCCCCACAGTTCAAAGGGCCAGCATGTTTGTTGTGACGAGGATTCAATCCCTTAACCCACGTGTTACGAGTTGAGTGCCTTAACCACCTGATTTGAAATTAGTGTTTTGAAGAAAATGTTTAATGAAAAATTTTGTTGTAAGTAAATTTTTCTTATCCAACTTTTGTCATTAAGTCATAGAAATTGAAATGAATGTTATGATATTATGCCATTCAGTAGACATGTGGTATCAGAATGTGTATTTTCACCACCTCAGTTTCAAACTTCCAAAAGGAGTATGCAAAGTATGTTTTTTTTATGTAACCATTGTTAAATAATACAAAATCATAAGTTATTTTATCCATACTATAAAATTCCATTGTATTAATCATTTTTATTAAGTAAACTGTATCTGGTCTAAAAACAAAATCTTTTGAACATCACACTTTCTTCATAAACTATAACAACAAAAAGACAAGTTTACTTCTGAATACACTTTGCAAAGCCTGAGAAATTGTGCAGGAGGAACTGTGAACTTTTGACTGGTTATGTTGATTTCTCCAAGCCAGTTCCCTTGGCTGTGGTTTTGCGAGATAGTAGATACAGGGATAGTTGGAATCTCCTTAATCCATTCATGCACGTCACTAATAAGATGATGAGACATTTGGCTAATCATTCAAATTAAATTTCCAAGTAACCATGGTTTATTCTCTTCAGAAAGCACACTAGCTGAGCTAGCACTCAGTTTATTAAACTAAGCCTCAGATTGACCTTAATGTGTGGTATTCAAGTACAGTAATGCCTGTCACACAGTTATAAGTAGCTGCAAAATACAAATCCTAAATGTTTTGCACAGAATTGTTTCAAACATGAACAATAAGAAATTCCACCTAATATCATTGTGCAATCACCAAAATAATCATTACTCAAACATTAAAACTAAGTCTCCATCCAACTACTGACTACAACAGGCTCATGGAGAATTGAACAAGAAGATGTGTAGATAGAGATGAAATCAATAACTTTAATACATATTCCACACTGTTAATTCTAACTCTGAACCTTGTGCACTGTACTACAGTCCATTTCACAGTAAGGAAGTACTAATTATTGTAATGATGTAAAATAGTCTCACTTCAGGATGACATGACAATAAAAACACAACTACAAGTGTTACAGCACAATAGATACAGCATATAACGTTTGCCAAAAATAAAAGATCAGTATTCATATAAGACTTGCATCTGATTTACATAGATACTTTAACCCTATTTAAAAAGTATGTAACAACAGAAAATATAACATACTGAATAAAATAAGCAAAAAGATTAAACAATGTTTTGTGTTAAAACTATGAATCAAAACCAATTTATGAAAAACAATTAAAATTTATCATACAACTGGAATGTCTGCTGCAGACTTACTCCATGCAGTGAAATATTAAACAACTTATGTACGACCAAACTGCTCCAAAAATAATTTTCTGATCATGACTTCATCAGTAACTAAAACAGTAAAAATCACTATTTGTGTGAACCTCAACAGACACAATTACAATGTTAATCATAAACTGGATTCAAAAGAATATAAATCTTTAAATCATAATGATGTAGAAGCACACAGAGATGAACTGAAAACTGCTGAGAATGATATATATGATATTGATGAAATAACTTTGTTGAAGACCAGTATTTTGTAGAATACAATCATGTTTCAGTTGTAATGCAGTACATTTTACGTATATTTATACATATTATTATTATTACTGTCTACAAGTAAATCTTGAAATATCAATTACTTATCATAGAGCACAGAACATTAAGTAAAGAAATACAGAAAAACAATGATGTTTCCTTCTCAATGAATGTGTACTTACTTTCCACAGTTTGCTAAGCCTTGTCACATTTTAAAACTGAAGTATGTAAAATATTTTTCTTGTTTTATATACACATATTGATATAAAGAACATCATAGGTTATATTTAAGTACCACAGATTTCTAGTGTAATTAATAATTCTTATTAATTAAAATGTATTTATGTCTAAAAATATTTTTAAACATAATTCATCTCACCTTTCCTTGTGAGTCTACAACAACAAAAAAATGGATCTACTCATGAAGACACTTTTCAAACCTAAAATACCATGTGGGTAAAAATTCTGAGCTTTCAATTGGTTGTAAACATTTCATAGAACAAAGTAAGAATGTGTAAACAATCATTTCCAAAAACCAAAGAAATTGACAGAATTAACTTTTTTGATTTTCTAAATATAGTAATATTTCAGAAAATAGATAAGAAAGGAGGTTTTTTATTTTATATTCTAGCTTGTCAAAATAGGTAATTTAAATTTCTATTTGTTAAAAAGTGTAAAATTTGCCTTTGGACATCAGAAATATAATTTAAACCAAAGAAGCCTTCAGTTTTGTGCATGACAAACAAAAATTGATATTTAGGAACTTGTTTAAATATTTATTTTTAAATTAATTAATTATTGTGTACTATTACATTTGAATTACAATCTGCTACCACATGTATTCACACATATTTGTAAAATAATTGATCAATAAAATTTTGAATGCAAATCTACAAATGTGATAACACCCTCTGACCCCTACACATAGTAATAGAGTTAAGAAGGTGTAGAATGAAACAAATACGATTACTAGTATAAAATAATAAATAACATTCAAGCCACCAGAAGCAATACTTAAAGATTATATATGCTATTACAGTGTTGTGACATGCATTTTGAAAGCATCGTCTTCATATACTGTATGGTTTATGGGAAACATGCATGAAAGAGTGGTGTGATTTGGACATGAAAGCTTTCTAATAGCATCTTTTGCAAGGGCAAAAATGCTGCAGACACACAAAACTTGGTTTTGGTAAATACCAACAAAATCATGTCAACAATAAAGGAGGGTACATAATTTCATTGTAGCAGTAACTTTGTTGTTCAACATCATAATACTATTGTATTAATTTACCACATGTAGGTGTGTGAATTTCTACACATTACATGTGGCATTTAGAGCATAATGAAGGCTGATCACTAAGATGTTACTGACTAGTCATAGCATATCATTAGTTGAAATATATCATGCAGACTCTCCCTTCAGTGTCACACAAAGAGGGATATCTATGAATGGGTTAACATTCAAAGAGTCATATCCATAGTTTCATGAAATAGTTGTATTGTACTTTATACTTCCTTCTATATATGAAACTTTATTGTTGTAAGATGTAGAAGCTACTTCTCTGGATACTTGTAATCTGATTTGGTGAGTGATCAACTGAAGAGAGGGAATGGATATGGTCAGATTTATTTTGGAAAAGTCAGGATTTGCTGTTAAGATATATGTAATTTCTTTCTTGAACATGCTAAATGTTTGTGTTTTAGTTATTCACGTGGTGTAAACTTTAGGGATAGTAGTTTTTGATACAAAAGAATGTTTTTGTCGTTCCAAAATATGAAGAGACTGGCTAAGCAAAATTTCCAGTGTACCTTTGAAAGATTATAAATGGCAATGCACTAGATGCAAAGTTAACACTGAAGGTAAACAACAAAAATAACCTGAAGTCAGCTTGTATATCTAATGAATATAAAGTTTTTGATGTTTATGACAATATCAGTCTGAGGCATGTTCATTGTAGTTTTGAAAACTGATTTAAAAAATCAAATACAAGAAGAAGATTTTCAAACATATCTCATACAAATATCTTTGGTAGCATGTATGTAAAGTTCAATTAAAAGTTGTTGCTTATAATTATAAATATTGTACCAAATATAGTTTTGTTTCTGGAATATGTTAAATACTTTTTCCTTTCATAATTACTTGCAGCAGTCTACATATTGTGAAGACTGTAATTGTACAGCCTGATTCAGTGTCAAATTTACAAGTCATATTGATATAAGAATGTTGTTATGAATTAGGAAGAAATAAACCTTTTGCTTGTATCAAATTATTATTTTGTTTGCCACAATGAACATTTTTTTATTATAATATTTGTTATCAAAACTGAGAAAAATGAATGAAAGTAACATTGATATCAAACTGATACTTTTGTGAAATCTTCATCTGTTAGTCACAAAACCTTGTGTTATGGTCTTATATATTCCAAGTTCAACTCACAGTCTGGAGTAGTGGGTTTGAATTCATGTCCAACCAAAAATGCTTGTTCTTTCAACTTAGGGACATTATAATATTATAATCTTTTTTGGTGGGAATACAGTTTCCATTAAATACTTTAAAAAATAAATAGAAATCACCCCTGATATTTCTACCAATTATACCTCCAACCTTTGAAAAAAATATATATTAATTTGAAATATACACCCTACTATCATATTTGTGTATGATCTTTGATGATTATTCATGGCAACTAACTAGATTGACATCACTCTTTGGATTTTGACTGATAGATGGAATATTATGAACACATTTCAGTGCTGTTCCATTATGGCAGTAAGTTGGCAGCATGGACTATTAACGACAGTGCAGTATTTATATATATATATATATATATATATATATATATATATATGTGTGTGTGTGTGTGTAAAGAAACTCAGGAAATAACCAAAATTATATAATAAAGCACATACCTACACAAATAGAAGTCGCACAAAAATAAAACCAGTATGCAAGTGGTGCATAAACACTTAACATACCATAACTAAATAGTTGTTGTTATCGTAAAGGTACATGAATAAAAAAATTTTATACTTAAAGTTAAACTTCAGAAATGTATTTCTGGACAAAAGTATGAAAATTACATGATTATATTTTTATAGGTTTAAGTTATTACAGAAGCAGTTTTATGTTTATCAATTAATTTTAGGTGCTGATATATTTACATTCAGTCCAGTTATGTTTTAATCATAATATACATGTAATTATCATCATATTTTGAACTTTTTTGTTAGTTTGTATAATAAAAAATAAAATGATTTATGACATTGTCAGTTCATCACTAGATTGATTTATAACATCTACAAACTAAAAGGTAAACAGAATGTATCTATGATTCACTCTGTTCCTGTGCAGGTACAGTGGTAAATTTATGAATTCTTAATGCTAAAATCGGGGGTTCAGTTCCATTTGGTGGATACAATAGACAGCCTGATGTGGCTTTGCAATAAGAAAACACACACACTTGTCTCCTTAGTAATGCAATTCTGTGTTTCACCATCAACAATTTCTAGTTTATTCATATAACATGTAATTATTTTCAGGCATATTTTAGTGTTTTAGTTTCAAATTTTATGCATATTATTTCGTAAAATTTGTGAAGTATAGTTATAATTTATAATGCTAAATTTGGATGTTTCCTTGATAAAAGAACAGATTTTAATTTAAACTTATCAAAACTCCTGTGAATCAGTATTAAGTTTATCAGTCAGAAAAGTCAAATAACATGAATATTTTGAAGTACAAATGTTGTTTGTAGTAAAAGATCTGTTTGTATGATTGCAATGCATGTGGAACTTGTACATGCTTGGTTTAGTTGTATTTTTATAAATGAAAGGTAAGCTATATTACCCACATTAAGCAAGAATAAATTTGTGTCTAAGAGAAATAATCTCAGATTTATAGAACAATGGAAAACATCCAAGATCATTATAAATTTGTATCGGCACATCTGTCTTTAGTAATGTAGTACTAATATTAAGAGTCGTATTTCAGTTATTAACCTTTTTTCTAAATTTGAATCAGGAACAGCAAGATAGTTGTACTATATTTTATATCCATTTTCCTTGTCGTGTAGAAAATTAAATTTGATACCAGTGCATTAGCTTAGATGTTATGATTTTTATGATGTGTATAGTGTACATTTGGTTGGATTTGATTAATATGTAGTTTACCTAGTTGCAGCCAACAGTATGTAATATTCCACAGTTTTAAAATATATATGGATGAGTGCAAAGTAAATTGTTTTACTTTGACTGTATACACAATATGTAGTTGTTTCTAAATATACTGTACACATGACAACCATGTATATACTTTTTCATAATTTGTAATGACTATTACACTACTGTGTACAGTATTTTGCACGTGATTAGGTAGTTCAGACTGTATAACTTTAAAAATAAATTTCCAAGACAGACATGTATGTCGTCAAGGTTTAAAATCAACTGTATTATGGTTATCTATTTATTTTCATTTACCTCTACACAAACAAATTGTGTGTAAAACGCTCAGCAGATATTTACAACAATGTTATAACAATAACTTGACACGCATAAATTTACAGTTATAATAATATTGTCTTACATGACATATTTTAAACTTGAAGTGACTGAAACAAATCATCTTATTTAAGTTATAATGAACATTAAAATTTTAGCACATACATAAGCTCTTATCATTAGGTTTAATTTAGTTTTACTTCTGTTTAGCATTGTTTTGACCAGAATTGTATATTTCTTCTGAATAGGTTTGCCATATATTTTTATGTACAATGAGCAGGCTTCATAAATGGTGACCTTCAAGTCATTTGTTAAAAATGGTATGGGGTATTATCCACATTAATATTTAGAACTCTGTTGTTTCTTGTGAGTGTGTTTAACTGTTGGTTATTGTGGAGGACTGAATTTGAACTTGAGTACGAAAAACAAAACAGGTTATTGCAATATTCTAGATGTGAGAAATAGTGTGTTATAAGGAACTTTACAAAATAATACTGTTTACTATGATTGTGGGAGTTTTAATATTTTCTAACAAAACAGTAAGAATACTACTGTATTTTTGTTTGAAATGTTTCCAGGGTCTTTTGCTTATAATACTGAATTGGTATCTCTCACTTTCTTTAAATATTGGCTGTGATTAAGTTTTTGTTTGCCATTTTTTGTATTACTTTTATATTGTTTTAATAATTTCGTATTGTGCTTTGTGTTTTTTTTACCTCATGAATTGTTTGTGCTGTCTTACTGTATGGGTATTGTAGTTAGTAATTTAGTCTGCATATTGCTTGCTGCATGTGAGGAAGTGCCTACTTCAAGTTTTTCCACTTAAGAACTTTGTAAAGATTTATATTGAATACTATTATGTTTTTTCTCAAAGATTTTATAGTAACATTAAATGAATAGCAGTAAAACTTGTTAAACAGTTAACTTTCTTGTAATTCTATATTTAACTGGAAAAGAAAAACTTTGCAAATTTTAGATGACTTGAATCTTAATTGTCCAGGAATTAGTTAAAATGTTAAAAATAAATTGGGACTAAATTGAGATTTTGTGTTCAGAACAATATTTAGTGTGAACAAAACTGTATTTTTCTTCTTTACAGAACTATAAGATTTTAATCCTTTTTTACTGTGAATGGCCTTCAAGTTCAACTTTCCAGCTCCTTGTCGTCATGTCAGTGATGCTGAACAAGATAACTGTGAAGAAGCCTGTGAAGGAAGAATCTGTACATCAGAAGGAAAGGTACCAATAAACCGTGGAGGTGAAACTGTGTGGGTAGAGGTGTCAGCCATTCCACAGCACGTACAAATTTGTTCATATCCTTTTTTTTTGTTTGTGCATGCTTCTATGATAATTTTAGTTTTGTTGGGTTTTAAAAATTTTTTTATTGAACATTAAATTTCTTTAAGTGAGCTAGACATACATAGTGTAGCTCCTACAGTAACGTCTCGAGGTTATTATAAACGCTAAAATCAGGGGTTCGATTTACCTCGGTGGGCTCAGCAGATAGCCCAACTTGGCTTTGCTGTAAGAAAACACACACAAAACAACATTAACGAAGGAAACGATCCTATATAGTTGTGACGTGCAATATGTATCAATACTGTTTATAGTTCTGATGGGTCTAGTAAGTTATGCATTGTTGTGAATTTGCATGCTTTTATTATAACGACTGTATTTTACGTTTAAATACTGATATTTTGGTCCATAGAATACACATTCGAAGACATGGGGTAGTTTTAATAAAGTAATTTGATGTGTATTTGATTCTTAATTCCATGTCGAATCAAAACCAACGCTCGAGACTAAAACAGTGAACAAAATAATACAAAATGCTGTAAAGGTTATACTACTTGAAATCATTAAGTTGCATGACCTCCGAAACAGTGTTTACTGTATTGTGTTGGACAATTCACGACATTACCGCAGATTATTTATGTCGTAAAGATTAAATGTCAGAATAGATAATACTATTATTTTATTTTATCTCAAGAACATAGAGGGGGATTCCAGACGTGTAGTTTCCAGAGACTCTTGTTGATTGTTTGTTTTTGAATTTCGCGCAAAGCTGCACGAGAGTTATCTAAGTTAGCCGTCCCTAATTTAGTTGTGTAAGACTAGAGGGAAGGCAGCTAGTCATTATCACGCACCACCAACTCTTGGGCTACTCTTTTACCAAAGAATAATGGGATTGACTGTAACATTATAACGCCCCATTAGTGAAAGGGCGTGCATGTTTGGTGTGACGGGGATTCGAACCCGCGACCCTCAAATGAGGAGTCGAGCGCCCTAACTACTCGGTCATGATGAACCGAATCGTGTTGAAGCGAACCAGTTGCACCCTACCTCAACTAAAGGCTCTAACGTCAAGCACTGTGTAAAACCGTACATAGTTTGTGAACTGAGCTATAAATGTACAAAATCTCTTATACTCAAGTATGTGCATTTGTGAAACAAAATTGATGAGAATTTCATACTTTTCTCAGTTTCCAGTCTAGTTATACTAATATTTCCATTCAGGTAGTTCGCTGAACATTGTTCAAATATTGTCTTAATGTATACGGGTTCTTTTCTGAAGAGCTAGGACTGAGAAACTTATTTTTAAAATTTTATTCTGTGTTGGTACGAAACACACAGCTAATCTTGTGTTTAATGTGCTGATGAACAAGAAAGAGAAAAAAAACAAAGTTTTATCTTTATAAAAAAATAAATAAATATTAACGTTAACGTGCAATAAGTTGTATTAAATCGAGTCATTAGGTGTAATTATTCAGCTGGTTCACAGCTCGACTTTCAATGGCACTTTTATTCTCGAAAATGCTATGTTGAAAAACACGCGAAAAGTATTTGATACTAGTTCTTCTGTACCAACCAAATAAGATGTATTACATAAATACAAACTATACAGGCAGTTGTGAGTACATACAAAAATTCCCCTCGGTGGACAGAACGATACAGTTCTGTCTCACACGCTATCATTTTCAGCATACTGCAATAAGTTAAGACTTTTGTGTAAATAAAGATACGATACTAATACTCGGGAAGAATTCGGGTTTAGGTAGTCGAGAATTTGAAGCTCAGAATGTTAGTAGCCGAAACAGAATATTCTTTAAGATAATTCATATGTGTGTACATTGATACATCTTAATGAAAGGACTAAAATACATATGTGCATTTAATGATACTTCAAGAATCCAGTTCCATACACAGGAGCCCTATGGATACCAGCGGCGTGAACAGGATTTCCATATGCATAGGCAGTCGTAACATGAGCCTTCACTACAGTAAGCGACAACACCTGGTTGGCTGGAGGCCACAACGGCTTCAGCAGGAGCACTGGCGGCGGTTCCTGGTTCGTTGGTCTTAACCACAGCACAGAAACCAGCACCATCAACAACGTACTCAACTCTTCGATGTCAGTCAGACTGTAGGCTCCAAGTTTGTTTCCGTATCCGTCTCCAGCCTCCCAACGGCCATTGGTGGCCCCGAGTGGGTCAACAATGTCGTAGTTGAAGGCGTAATTACCAAAGTCCTGTAATATTTGAAATTGTGTTTAAAAAATTTAGAAGCAATCGATAAACATTTGCCTTCATTCATTTTCATTCGAATCGAGTTAACTCAATTAGCTATCCTAAAATTTCATGTGTGCTTATACTAAACATTGGTGGGTGAATATGTTATGTAATTCAACTTATTACCTTTAGCTGAATTTCATTCGTTAAATATATTGCTATTACTCTTTATGGCAAAAAATACGTCACTTTATAGGATAAAATATTATTTATATCCTGGCGGCGAGAACTGACACTAGAACTGCCTGCTAAACCATGGTACAGACCAGTGATGTCGAGAAACCCACTTGTTGAGATTTTTTTTTTTTCGAGCCGTTTTTGCATATAAATTTCATGGTACAGACCACCACGAACGACAACTAGCAAGGCGAAAAAGGTGGCAATCTGAAAAATAAATCCATTAAAGCATAAAAATATTACGTAAAAAGCTATATGTATTTGCATACGTCATCTTATAAATAAATACAATAATGAGAAACTGTTATCATCTGTTTTGTTTGCTTTAAAAGCTCTGAAAATGGAGCAACTGTCTAGTAATATAAGAAAATGATCGAAAGATAATCAAGTAATTTTATTAAAAACTAAAAAATCAGAATTTCAAGTTTTATTATGTTTATTCTATTTATATTTTTATTCTTATCCTATGCCAGGTATAAAAAACCTTCAACAATAAAGTTATGCGAGATACTTCGTGAACAATAATGTTATGTATATCCAGTGTTCAATATGAATAATACACCAAACTTAGCTAATACGTTAGTTCACGGGCTTGTAATTTATTATAACTAATAATTGTCAACGTGAAAATACGGTTCCTTACCTTAACGATCATGTTGCTACTGTCGTGTTTTGTGGACCACTTGGACTGTTCCTCAGTTTTGTCTACTTTTATACATGTGGTGGTGTTATCATGATCCAGTAAAATCAATGATTGTGAGTCATTCTGAATTTAAAAAGTCAATCTAGAACACAGAAAAAAAGCAACACACACAAAGTTGAATGTGAAGCACTGTGTTGTTCATAACAAAAATCAAGATTATTCCTTTCTTGGTGTGCATAGCAAGGTGTAAACATGTATTCTGAAGACATCTGTGTACTATTCGTTTTCTGTAGAATTCTTGTAGGATTTAAAACCACGTGGAAATGAAAATAGGATTTCACAGTAGCTTGTTTTCAAGATTTCGAATTAAAGCTACACGTGATCACATACGATTATATGCACAAAGCCGTCCTGAGTTTCGAAGTCAAAAGGAAGCCAGCCATTCAACATCATCTAAAATCATTTCTTGAATTATTATTTGCTGATTTAATAGCTGGATTTAACTGTTACTCTTATAATCTACCCACGGTTCCAAAGTGCTAAAAATGCTTTAATCTTGCTAATAATTGCTTGCTATTAAACACACAGCTACACACTGGGCTATCTATTTTATGTCCATCGTGAGCATCGAAACTAGATATTTAGTGCTATAAGGTCTTAGACGTGCTGCCAAGCCACCAAGGTCGGGAGGCAATTCTTTAAATAAGCTATGAACAACATTTTTGTTATCAATGAAAACGTACAATATTTTTTACATGTCAGCTTCATGTAGTTATGGTAAATCACTGCAGTTTATACACAATTTTTAATTACTATTTTTGGTATTTATTTCAAGACCTTCTTGTATTCCAAGTGCTGCGCAGTTACAATATCGACATTCTGACGATCAAAAATGTCACCGGAAGTTTCACTGAATCGTTTAACAATGTTCATTATGCCAGTTAAGTTTCGCATCTCAGATATTATTTGATGGTGATAAGAAGGAATGCCAACAACAATATAATTTTAAAATAACTTACAAAATAAAATGAAAAGTAACGTCAAACAGTATAGAGATCAAAAGAAAGTAAAGGTCAAATTATTTCAAACCTTCACATAATTTCCAGATTTTTCGAGGGCTAAACAAATAGGCGGTTGAGCTGAAAATCATGGCTAGGTGTCAACTAATAATAATAATATTTCAATTCATCATGCGTGCCATTTTTCCGCTGAAACGCGGATTTCCGCGGTTTTCAAACGGCCAACGATCACCCACGAGATTCGTGTAAATTCGAGGAGAAAATATGAGCGATTTGGGGGCCGGGTAGGTGGTTTTTGAGGAGAAATCGTATTTTTTCAATGTTTATTGCAGAAAAAAAAATCTGACCGCCATCTTGGAGGCAGTCTCGTTGTAGGTCTCGTGGTCTGGTATCGTGTGCATACCAGACGATAAAATATTCTCTACGCTCCAAAGAAACAGCGATTGAAATGTTTTAAAGGAAAGATGTTCATTTTGATCCTGTATACAAGAGAATGTGTAAGGACATTAGATCAGCAGCTTCAAAGTATACCTCAAAGCTGAGGGAGAATCAGAAGAAAAGGGCAGAAAGGCTTGAGGCCTATGGTTCTGTGAAATCTGGCCCAGCCACCTTGGCTAAAGAAAAAGTCCAGAAAGCCGCAGAGGCACAGAGAGCTGCCCATTCAGAGAAGGAGAGAAAAATCTCGGAAGAGAGCACTGGAAACCCTTGTCTCGAAAAAAAGAGGAAAGTAGCCAAAGGAAATTAAGTGATTTGAAATTTCACTGTAATTTATGCAGCAGAGCAGAAGTTGATATCAGTGACTGAAAAACATTTTATTATTATCTGCAGCATACAGTGCCAGTGGTTTATTTTAAAGCATATCATTAATTTTATTTTGAAGCAATGTCAAAGCTTTCCTTGATTTGCTGTTTCAGTTTGTATTGTGAAAGAATGAAAAATATACTGATATTGAGGTACCAGTAATTTACTGACAAGATTGTATAGATGAACAAGTTTTACTGTAGGTAGTCATGTAGAGTAATTTTAAGTAATTTGAAATTTTAATGGAATACATGTAGCAGAGCAGTAGTTGTTGATGTCAGTGACTGTACAAAATTTAATTTCTGAGGCATATCACTGATATCAGGAGTTTAATATTGAACCATATCAGTAGTTGAATTTTTAAGCAATGTCATAGCTTTCCTTCATATGCTGTTTTAGTTTGTATTGTCAATTTGTGAAAGAATGGAAAATTCACTGACATTAAGGTACCAGTAGTATAATGACAAGATTGCATAGATGAACAATTTGAACTGTAGGTAGTCATGATTGGTCAAAAGAGTAATTTTATGGGATTTGAAATTTTAATGGAATATATGCAGCAGAGTAGTAGTTATTGGCAATGACTGTAAAACATTTAATTGGCAGCATACCAGTAGTTGATGATGATGATGTTATTGATGACAAAAAGGATAATAATGAAATGATTTGTATTTGAAATATTTACTGAGTTAATTTTGGCTTTATTAACTCATATTATTAATATATTTTGATTTAGAAAAAAATTAAACTGAATAAATAGCAAATAAACAATCTTAAATTTCATTTGTTTACTTTTTATTTTATTTGTTAATTTTAGATATTTTGATATATCTTCCAAAAAATGAATGCAAATTAAAAGAATAAATCAGTCTGCTAAAAACTGTAAATGAAAGTTATAGTCTTTATTAGTTTGATTTAGTCTTTTAATTTCCTTTTGCTATTTTATATGATATACATTGTGTGCTTTTCCAACATTGCAATGTCAAAAACATAAAGAAATTATGTCCAAGATTGCACCAAATCACACCAAATAGCATCCATTTTTTTAAAATTTCCTGGGAGGCATGCCGGAAATGATTAGTGAACCCCTAGTCAGGCGCGGCTGCGCCATGCTATGGCGCCTTTGGCGCCAGGCTATATACCTTTTCCTCTTTTTTTCATAAATGTCATTGGCATGCCTGATTCATAAAATAACATAATTTAGGTTGAAAAGAAATATAAATTCTGACAACGAGATGGGTAGATAGTTTTGCTTTAATCAAAACAATTATTAAGGTATAAAGTACTTCAATTAAAACATCTGTTATTGCACTCGTGAAGGAAGTAACACTGGTAAACATGTTTTGAATTTAAATTATTAAAGCTTTCTTCCACGTTTTTTGTTTTTTTTTTTTGCAAACATTTTGCCACTGCTAAACTGCATGGTTAACTTTGATCAATAAGTGAATTTTAATCCACAGATGGAACGTGGTGCATCAACAGCATAGCCTAGAAATAATAGTGTATGGCAGATGTTTTGTTTTTCAACAGTTAGACAATAGTCACGAGGTCATATGTTTCGTGTTCTATTCGGTAGGGCGACCTTATGATAATTGACAAAACCATGAAGGATATATTATTGTTTCGTGTACGTTGGGTTGGGCCCGTTTTGCACAAGGTTTCTCGCAAAGACGATAATTAACTTTTGTTTTCGTATCGTATCCGTCGATTCTGTGACCTCAGCTTCCATATTGTTTTAAGAGGTCTGGTCGTCATGTAGCCAAGGATTTATGTAAATGTGTACTGACTTTCAAATGGAATTTCAAATAAGAAAGAGACTGAGACTGATTCTTCCAACTTTCTTTTCTTGGAAGTTTTTCTTTTTTTAATATATAACTTCAAAATATTGTTAATCACATTTAACAACCTGTCAATATAACAGGACTTTAACGGAGTTTAGTTGAAAATTATAACAGCATTCCATGGGAGTTAGCGTATATAGTAGCACTCTACAAGTGTGTGTGTTTTTTTTTTTCTTATAGCAAAGCCACATCGGGCTATTTGCTGAGTCCAACGAGGGGAATCGAACCCGTAAATTATTACATTGTTATAATAGTTGTATAAGATAATCGTTCTATAGTTGAAACAATAATATAGAGAAAATGTTATTTTTACACTTGTCTACGGAATTCACTTTTGTTTAGTAACTTGCCTGTCGTATGAACAATCTATGAAGATTAATCTACAGTCACTGTTAATTTATAACGACTATTGTTACCAGTATGTGAAGATTGTGTGACCAGAAGTCTAGCGTATTGAGTTTTACTTGATATATTACGAAGTATTTATTCTGAATATTCAGTAAAAGTTATAACTTTATAAAATACAATTATTTGAATGTTTGGTAACTAGTTTTCTTTATTTAAAAAAAATTAATTCGTATTGTAGTGTGCATTGTGTGACCCATCCTTTATGCTCTACAATTCTTCTTAAGGAGTAACCTTTATATTAAAATGTGCCATGTGTTATCTACTTGCTATTTAAAAATAACGCTTAACGGTATATACTGTCGTTATTAGTACTTTGTTTGTTTTGGAATTTCGCACAAAGCTACTCGAGGGCTATCTGTGCTAGCCGTCCCTAATTTAGCAGTGTAAGACTAGAGGGAAAGCAGCTAGTCATCATCACCCACCGCCAACTCTTGGGCTACTTTTTTACAAACGAAAAGTGGGATTGACCGTCACATTATAATGCCCCACGGCTGGGAGGGCGAGCATGTTTGGCGCGACTCCGCGACCCTCAGATTACAAGCGCACGCCTTAACGCGCTAGGCCATGCCAGGCCCCGTTATTAGTACTCTAATCTTAGAATCGTTAATTTGTTTGAGTTGTCCTAAAAATAAATCTGTTGCTGACATTGTTAAAAAAAAAAAAGTGATGGAAAATCCATTCCAATTCAGTTTAGAAATGCTGAAAATTTCTATATCAAATGTTTCAAAATATGTTATACACGCATATTTAAACATTTAAACATATTACATATTATCTCTTTTAATGTTGTTACTTGTCTTTTTTTATTTTGATGTCTCAGTTTTGGCATTATTTACAATATTATAATGTTCAAAAACAGAACTGTTAAGAGTTGAAATCAAACAAAATAATATTTTATTTAAATCTTTAACTTGCTAGTAGGAGTTTTTGCTCTAGATAAAGTAAATAGTTTAGCCTTCTTACACTTAAAATAACTACGTTGAAACAGATAACAATACAATTATTATACAATGTCAAACAAAAAAAGCAGTTAGTAATATTTAAATCGACAGCAAGGCAAATATTTGTTTAGTATATGTGTTTTGTTATAGCAAAGCTACATCTGGCTATCTGCTGAGTCCACCGAGGGAAATCCAACCCCTTATTTTAGGGTTGTAAATCCGAAGAGTTACCTCTCTCCCAACAGATGACACAGATGATTAAAAACAGTCACTTTAATTTTTCTGATGTTTAAATCAATGGGAAAAACAATTTGCTTGGTAGACAAGAGAAGTCACTTGTTTTTACCATTCTCACAACAATAAGATAGTGTGTTGTCTGTCTGTCAGTCAGTAGACACTAAAATAACGTCACGTAAGGGACGTTTAACGTTGCAATTTGCGCTGTCATGAAGTACAACTTGCGCATGACACGAATCACAAGAAGAATTATGCACTCTGCATGCTGCAACACAGCATGATATATGTACTTTGAAAGCAAGAAATAAAAATATTTATTATTTTAATTTTGGTTTTATTTATTTCTGAAACAGAACACTTTAGGGAACACTGCGTGTATATATATAACTGCGTGGCTGTATTTTGCGAGCGCAGTTTTCTGTTCATTTCACACGCTTTACATCTAAGTCAGAAGTATAAATGCATTTCAGGTTTTAAAATCAAAGTGGTGCTTATTTTAGCATCTCTGATTCACGTCTGAAATGCTAGTGTATTTTTGAAACTGAAATAATTTATAAACGACACATTTTTGTACAATTTCATTTTGAAGTGATATAGGGGACCAAAGACAAAGAATGAAATTCACTCTGTTAAATGTTAGAAGTAAGGTTTTCCCAGTCATCTTTTTTTATCCATGAATCATTTTTTCAGAATAACACCTGATTAAGTTGAGCAGTTTTGGTTGTTAAGTGTTTATTTGGGTATTTTCTATACTTTGTCGATGTGTCTTTTTTATTTTGCCTTGTTCTGTAAGAACCACGATCTGGTGGCTAGGACACTCGACTAATTCTTTGGGTCGCGGGTTTGAATACTGTAACAAAACATGTTCCCTCTTTCAACTGTGAGGTCGTTATAAGTGACGGGCAATCTAATTATTCGTTGGTAAATGCTGGATGGTGTTGACTAGCTTTCTAGAGTATTACTTCAAACTTAAAAACTTCTAGCGTTTATAGCAGTCGAATAATGTCCCTCCAGTGACACAGTGGGGTGTGCGGACTCACATAACCAGAAATCAAGTTTCGATACCCGTGGTGGAGAGAGCACAGACATTGTACTTAATTTTAAACATCACCTTCGAGAAGTTTTACGCGAAAATTGACAAATAAAACCTGTAAGCTTACATATTTTAATTTGTAATTAAGCTCCACAGTGGGGTAAAGGTAACTTCACGGAATTACAAGACTGAAAATGAAGGGTCCAATTCTCGTGGCGGGCAGAGTGCAGATAACCTATTATACAAATTTGTACACAACCAAAAAAAAATTGTTTTCATGTTGGTTGTTTTTTAATATTCGCGCAAAACTAAGGGTTGCCTGCACTAATTGTTCCTAACTTTGTATTCTCAAGATGGCTGGTATAGATATTAAAACTTTAATTAAAATAAAATACAGAACAACGTTTCGATCTTCTTAGATCATCTTCAGGTTAACAAAAGATGGCGTAAAGATAACCTGAAGATGATCTAAGAAGACCGAAACTTTATCCTGTAGTTTGTTTTAATTAAAGTTTTAATACCCATACCAGCTGTTTTGAGAATATGTTTCTACTTCAAGTAGGTTTGTCGTTATAACGAATTACTGTCCCTAACTTTGAAATTATGGGATAAAAGAAAAGCAGTTAGTCGACAGCATCCACTGCAACTCTTGGGCAACTCTCATTTGATTGAATGTGGGTGAAATTTATATTAAATATTTTGCGGAAAAATGACGAGAAATGTAACTCGCAGATTCGCAGTCGGGCAGCCTAACCATTGGGCCACGTTCAATCTAATTATTTTGAATTTAAAAACTAAATGAGTGATCATACTGAGGTGTGAAAAGTATCGTTTTAAATTCACATTGCCATATAACGTTAAATATTAACTTCACTTCTTTACCAGCAGAAATAGGAATTATTAAGAATATGAAGTTTTCATTTCATTTGTGTTTTAAAGTGCAAAACTGGCCAACGAGCGCCTTATACTGTGACCGATGCAAGGATCGAACTCCAGTTTTCTGTGTTATAATTCCTCCAGCTATTACCTGTTAATTGTTAAGCTTTACGAGACTTATGTTAAGAAAATGGGGGTGACAGCACCCCGCTAGTACAGCGGTATGTCTACGGATTTACAACATTAAAATTAGGGGTTAGATTCCTTTCGGTGGGCTCAGCGGATAGCCCAACGTGGCTTTGCTATAAGAAAACACACACAGGTGACATTATTTTTAAAGAATCTATATAAATGTAATAGTGCTTATTTGTTGTATATCTAATTAATCTATTCGCAGTGTGAATAGATATTCCCAAATTTATTATGAACGTTTATTGAGTCTCTGCTGTGGTATAAACAAACTTTCAATTTTGCGTTTTACTGTTTTTTCGTTTTTTCACCACTACTTCGGAGTTTTGTTGGATTCATGCAGATATACCTGCAAATTTGCGTTTCGCATTTTTGGGTTTTGCAGTTTTTATGGGTGATTTTACGTTTAATATCATTACTTTGTCTCTGTTGATAGATCGTCTCCAAATTTGACATAATGGTTTGGTGTGTTCATGCAAAGATACTTGCAGATTTGCGGTTTACATGTTGTTTGTTTTTTTGACAATTACATATAAGGGGACCATCTTTTCATGTCCTAAGATAACCTTTCATGAATTACA
Organism: Tachypleus tridentatus; assembly: GCF_004210375.1. Lineage (NCBI taxonomy): Eukaryota > Metazoa > Arthropoda > Merostomata > Xiphosura > Limulidae > Tachypleus > Tachypleus tridentatus. The sequence continues at coordinate 15,820,764 of NW_027467782.1, read as the reverse complement.
AATCTGCATAACTTTCGTCCAGTTTAACGGTACGCCAGGCAAAGTATTCATGATGAAACTTTGTAGAATGGACGGCAACTGCCTGTTGTAGAGAAATAAGTGTAGGGGACGATATTTAGAAAGACAGAAGGCTTTGGAAACATTGTCCTCTGCACTCGTTTCTCCACAACTGTTGCCGTCCATTCTACAAAGGTACGCCACCTAGTTGTTAATAAAGACTGTAGCAAGTATACAAATAACACATTGAATATATTTCAATTTTTACTTTATTAGTAATTGTTATACGCTCTTATTGTATCAATTTTTCTTTCAATTTAGAGAATATTTATTAATGGTTATTAAAGATGTACATTTTAAACCACGAGTCACAAACGTTTTTGGATAAATGCAAAATGTACAAATAATTCATTTAATTTGTTTGTTTTTGAATTTCGCTGAAAGCTACACGAGGGTTATCTACGCAAGCCGACCCTAATTTAGCAATGTAAGACTAGAGGGAAGGTAGCTAGTCATCACACCCACCACCAACTCTGGGGCTACTCCTTTACAAAACAGTGAGATTGACACTCACATTATAACGCCTCTACGGCTGAAAGAGCGAAAATGTTTGGTGTGACGGGGATCCGGAAGTTCATTTGAATACTGACTCGTTTCCAAGATATTCATCACCAACGAAGCACCATTTTGCCAAAACTATGTGCATGAAAGTAATTTACCTGTGTTCATTTATCTAACTTAAAGGTAGAGGTTTAGGTTTCACTGTTCATGACCAAATGGTTAGGGCGTTTAACTCGTAATCTGAAGGTCGCGGGTTCGAGACCCCATCACACTGGACAAATTTGCCCTTTCAGACGTAGGGGCGTTATATGTAACGGTCACTTCCACTATTCGTAGGTAAACGAGTGGCATCAGAGTTGGCGGTGATGACTATTATTGTAAAGTTTATTCATTGTTAAAATACATTTTGGGTGATATCTGTGATGCACCAACCGTAAATATCTAATGCAATGTTTTAACACTGTAAGCCTTCAAGCTCACCAATACGCCAGGGTTGGAAGAACATTTTTTGGATAATATTCAAGGTTCTGTTTTCAATGATCTAAAAGAAAGAAACTCGCACAAACGAACATAAATATGTAAGTAACATTTTAGTTATTCGTCGTATTAAATTAACATCCAACTGCAACGCCCCCTACAGTTCTGTACCCGTTCATACTCTTGTCCCTGAGGCATGCTTACAGCAACGGTCACTTGCAAACTCTCTCCTTCTTAAACTGAAGATGATCTAGGAAGGTCGAAACGTTGTTCTTTCCTTATCAATAAAAGTGTTAATACCCATACCAGCTGTTCTGAGATACAAAGTACAGATTAATTTTACAAAGTATCTTTATTATTTTTCAAATATGTACAATTTCTAAAACATATAAAGTAATACAGGAAAGATATTTAATTTAATTACACGGATAGCATAAAAGTTACTACTGAATGCAGTACCTCACATTCCTTTTCATTCAGTACAGTGCGAAATTCTCATGCTGATCCTCAGTCTTGTAAAGTTTATGATATGAGATAATTTGTGAAAGAAGCCAAAATATAGAAGAGAATGAAAATGATGCTGCTGTAAATGAAAATTTTTCTAACATTTGGGGTGTGAATGAAGAACAATTTCTCAAGTTGCTGACATTAAGGAAAGAACTGTACGGTTGCACTGATGATGTAGATGCTGAAAAAAACAAAAACAAAACTAGATTAACAGAAACTGTTTCAGCAAAACAACGAAATCTTTGAACAAAATGTTACAGATGTCTAATCTTTGATTAAAAATACTCTGTAATAATTTCCATTTCATCAAAGCTAACCAAGCACCCGGGTGTTAATAACCATTATCACATGGATTCTTTTTTTGTCTCCAAATAATAGATCAGTCCGATACTAATTCACTTTACACAATTATATTGCCGTTCTTGAAATAAATTCAGTTATACCAAATAGTTGTAATTGGATTGCTGATTAACCACAATGTAACGTGTAAAATAACATTTGCGAGTTTTAAGTTATTGAAATTAATTACCTGAACGTACTTAAAAAAACAAAAAAAAAACAGACACTACAAGCCAACCATCCAGTCAGCAGGGCCCGCTACTTACAGTGTTTTGTATGTGTGTTTGAAAATAATAACTGTATTCACTCTCCCACAGTATGGAGCTTGTTTAGTGGAATTTTCAAACTTAGATCTTTCGATTTCACATCTCGTCACACTAACGTTTTGGCCATGACCGACTCACAATGTATTGCATAAACTATAAGAATATTTAAAATTATCTTACCGATTTTATGTGTCAGACTTCTTTCCATTTCGGGTTTCGTTATAAGTATCTCTGCTGTTTGAACAAGGGAATACCCACCGTTGTACCATATGTTTATTTTTATTTTTAGGAAGGTAACTATATATTCATGTAGTTGACTGTTTATCATGGTTGTTATTGGAACACAGTCAACAGTGGCTGACTGAGTTGTTGAATATCCAGATTGTAAAATATTTTTCATGTTTTCTATTTCTCTATAGCTGCTTTCTAATTCTTCACTGGACTGAAAAACTGAGTGCCTTTTATAGAAAGTTGAAACGTGAGTATTTGGTCTCTCGCAATCGTACGGTTCTTCGGCTTGATGGATTTCAGCTTTTGTTCCAAATGTAAATGAATCTTCATGAAGTGAACAGAAACTGTTGCGCAACAAGCTTTCTTCATAAAAGAACAACTTATATTTTTCATTTTCCTGTGGTTGACTAACCGTGGTTATTTCTCTGAAGTTTTCAAATTCTGCTTCTTCGACTAGATCATCTATCTCTTCGCCTTCTTCTACCTCTGTACCGTAGCTTTCATTTTCTTCATATCTTCCAGTGCAGCTATAAAATAAATTAGTAAAAGTATTTTGTTTGTTTGTTTGTAATTAAGGTCAAAGCTACACAATGAGCTACCTGTGTTGTGCCCATCACGAATATCGTAACCCGTATTTTGGCGTTTTGAGCTTTCAGACGTACTACTGAGTCACTTGGGGCATGAGACTAATATTACGTATGTAAAAAATAATTTAGTAAAAATCAACAACAGCTAAACAAAACAAAAAAGATGAAATAACTATAAATGTAAATGTACATTTATTAATGTAAGTTTTTTAATACATGGAAATCTAATTTTGTCCATAATGCATATTGTTATTTTTTTTCCCTTTGATATAAACATGTGGAAAATTAAAGAAGTGACTGCTTTTAATCATATATGTCCCCTGTGGGACAGAGGTAAGTCTTTGGATCCACAACGGTGAGATCAGGGGTTCCATTACTCTCGGTGGATACAGCAGATAGCCCGATGTGGATTTGTTATAAGAAAACGATGTACACACGCACACATAATCATGGGCCCAGCAGGGCCAAGTGGTTACGGCACTCGACTTATAATCTTAGGGACGCGGGTTTGAATCCCCGTCACACCACACATGCTCGCCCCTTTTAGACGTGAGGGCGTTATAATGTTACGGCCAATCCCACTGTTCATTAATAAAAGAGTAATCCAAAAGTGGCGGTGGATGGTGATTGCTAGCTGCCTTCCCTCTAGTCTTACACTGCTAAATTAGGGACGGCTAGCGCAGATAGCCCTCGAGTAGCTTTGCGCGAAATTAAAAACAATACAAAAAAAACATATAATAATGTAAATAAATGGCCCGGTATGGCCAAGTGGGTTAAGGCGTTCCACTCGTAACCTGAAGGCTGCACCAAACATGCTCGCCCTTTCATTAGGGGCGTTATTATGTAAGGGTAAATCCAACTATTCTTTACCTACTAGGTAAAAGAGTAGCCTAAGAGTTGGCGGTGGGTGTTGTTGACTATCTGGCTTCCCTTTAGTGTTACACTGCTAAATGAGAGACAGCTAGCGCAGATTGCCCATGAGTAGCTTTGAGCGAAATTAAAAACAAACAAACAAACAAAACAAATGTATAAAAATATGAAAAAAAAACGAAATTTAAATATATTAGTGTTATTGAAAGATGTTGGTCAGGTCATCTATTAATTCCTCATATTATTGCTTTCTTTAATATGTTAACAAAATTTTATAAAGTGTATTGGTCTGCTCCAAAAACGTTAGTACAGTACCACCACCACATTAACACAGCAAACTTATAGACCCAGAAATTAGATAAACCGAGCACGGTAATTTCATTCGAAAAGAAAATAAGAATACCTTAATGCTATTACTGATGTTTCCTTTAAGCTTGTATCAGACAAGATATGCAGAGGTGTAACAAGAAATGACTGTTGCATTTAATACAAAATACTGTTTCACGTAATTACAATAATAAAATCTTTTTTTATAGTTATCATCGTCCAATGTTTTCTAATTACTCTTGCAGTAATATTTTGTATTAAATTATTCAACTATGCGATAAACTTTGAATTGTGAAAATAAATGTTAATGTATAATAATAACAAGAAAGGCATAATTAAGCAATAGGGTTATCTCGCAAATGAAGGCTTAGGGAGTATCTACGCACTTTAGATCACATAAAAAAACCACATACCAAGATGGAATCAAACACAAAACAATTTTCGTAACTTTCTCCTCGTATATTTCCCTATTTTTCCCATATTTAAATAAAATTATAGTAAATTGCTCAAAGTAATCGCCTTTCACAAGATTTTATTTTCAATGATAAAAGTAAAGTTCTGTTGTCACAGTAATACCGAATTGTAATACTATTACAACAATATCTTACAGAGACGTTTAAACAAACCCTGAACAATGTTGTTTATTTAGTAACGAATAATCGAATGTTCATATTTAAAAACTTTAAACAATACTTTCTTTCACGTGCTAATGACGTAACTGAAATCAACAATATTTAAGTGAGAAGAGGAAAAATTAGAAAAAATACAAACACACAGTTGGATATTTGTTAATGTAAGGTGTTTTGTTTTTATAAAGATTGTTTATTTTTTGAATTTCGCACAAAGCTACTCGAGGGCTGACTATCTGCGCTAGTCGTTCCTAATTTAGTAATGTACGATTAGAGGGAAGGCAGCTAGTTATCACCACCTACCGCCAACTCTTTTACCAACGAATAGTGGGATTGACCGCCATTATAACACCCCCACGGCTCAAAGAGCGAGCATGTTTGGCGTGACGGAGATGCGAACCCGCGACCATCAGATTACGAGTCACACGCCTTAACACGCTTGGCCTTGCCGGGCCTTTCTGATAAAGACAATTTTATACGATTTATATTGTTTTTGCCAGTTATTTCTACTCTATGAAGGTCCGGCATGGCCAAGCGAGTTAAGGCGTGCAACTCGCATCCCCGTCGCGTCAAACATGCTCGCCCTTTCAGCGTGGGGGCGTTATAAATTTACGATCAATCCCACTATTCGTTGGCAAAAGAGTAGCCCAAGAGTTGGCGGTGGATGGTGATGACTAGCTGCCTTCCGTCTGGTATTACACTGGTAAATTAGGGACGGCTAGTGCAGATAGCTCGAATAGCTTTGCGAAATAAGAAAAACAAACAAACAAACAAACAATCTACTCTGAAAAATCAAAGAAGTGATTATGCTTAACCATGTGTTCAACTTATGAGAAAGAGCTTCGAAATGCTCTTTCAGTATTGTTGGAAAACGTCTGTTAGTTTCTCTGACACAAAATGTGTTATTCTTTATATCGAATTTGTTAAACTGATCCAGCATTTTTGACGAGCACGCTATATCTGGTGTATTAGATAATCTACGCTTGTAATTAAACTGCATAGATTGGAAAACTCTAGTCATCAGTGTTAGTTAGGCCTGTTGTAGTTTATAATACTATATTCTTTATTTAGTCCACTAGAGCTAACAAATAATATGAAGTGTTTAATAGCATTTCAACCATTTGTTGTCCGTCACATCCATTGCCGACGGCAGATTTCTTGCTAAAAAAGAACTTACTTATCAGAGCGGCCCTGCATGACCAGGTAAGTTAAGGCGTTTGACTCGTATTCCGAGGGTTGCGGGTTCGAATCCCGGTCGCACCGAACATGCTCGCCCTTTCAGCCATGGGCGCATTATAATGTGACGGTCAATCCCACTATTCGCTGGTAAAAGAGTTGGCGGTGGGTGGTAATGACTAGCTGCCTTCCCTCTAGTCTTACACTTCTAAATTGGAGACGGCTAGCGCAGATAGCCCTCGAGTAGCTTTGCGTGAAATTCAAAACAAACATACAATTCGATGTCGTTTAAGCATATGAAGATACAGTGAAGGGAAACCTTACAATAACCAAATATTTTCTACATTGGCTAAGAATGTTGAAAACTACTGTATCCTTTAAGTTCCATTAATATAATATGAGATCTTCACGATTCTAATAACACAATATATCGATCTAGCTTTACTGCGTTGTTCTTATATTATAGGAGTTGGAATGTCATATTCTTTATTACAATTCCACCTTTCTCACCTGGGCCCGGCATGGCCAAGTGGATTAAGGCGTTCGATTCATAATTCGAGTAATGCTCTCCCTTTCAGCATGGGGGCGCTATAAACTTACGGTCAATCCCACTATTCGTTGGTAAAAAAGTAGCCCAAGAGTTGGCGGTGGGTGGTGATGACTAGCTGCCTTCCCTTTAATCTTACACTACTAAATTATGGACGGCTAGCGCAGATAGCCCTCTTGCAGCTTTACGTAAAATTCAAAAACAAACAATCAAAACCTCTCTCACCCAATGTTTTCTTTTAGTTATTTTTTTTAGTTAATATTTTCTTTTATTAGCTGTCATAAAATGGTACAACGGGAAACATGTAGGCCTACAATGCTAAAAATCAAGTATACATAGCTGTGGTTGGCACAGCAGAAATAATCCATTGCACAGATTTGTTCTTGACACCAAACAAATTTATTAGTCCGTCTATTTTATAAAAAAAAACTTAAAATTATAAACTTTCTTAGAAACTATTGTCTTTTTGTATGATTTTTATAAGAAAAAATCACATTCAATAAAAAACCTTTTAAATTTTATTTTGGCTCTTTCCTTTCTTTTTGAAGTTGTAAAATAAATTAAGAAAATATTTTGGTAACTTGAGACCTGTATTGATGTAGAATTTGTGGTAGCATATCATTATTGATGTTTTATTTATTCGGAAGAAAATAGGCTATTTTATCTGAAAGTGTTTGATTTTTTTATTATATTAAATTAACTTTCATGATAAATATTATTACTCAAGTATTAACATTTAGAAGTTTCATCACAAAAGTGCCTGAAGGTGTCACACATGAATAATCGGATAAGTTAAGGTATGATTAGTTTTTAAACTTTATGTATTCTTTTCTTGAGTTATGATTAGACTTCTGACTCGATATTTGCAGGTCACGGGCTCGAATCCCGCCACCAAAAATGCTCGCGTTTTCAATCGTGGGGGAGATATAACGTGACAGCCAGTTGAAATACACCATAGCTCATTGTGTGGCTTTGTGCTTAATAACAAACAACAAAAATCAATGGACTGAACCCCCGCTATATTACCAGACACTGAGTGAAAGTTTCCCAAATTTAAAAAAAAAAATTGATACAAAAACACAAGAATTAAAGTTTAATTTAGATATTAAATCTAAATATTTAGATAGATAAATCTATCAGCCCACGGCTGAAAAAGCGAGCATGTTTGGTACGACGGGGACGCGAACCCGCGACCCTCAGATGAGGAATTTCACTCCTTAATTCACCTAGCCATGCCGGGCTTCTAGGATTAGTACGCACATCTAATCCTATAACGTTATTACTCTAGTGAAGGAATGGGGGCATTAAGACGGCTACGGAAACGAAAAGTTGGCGATGATATAACTGACAAGCTGTTTCTTGACTAGTCTACCCCTGGTAACTCAGCGATAAGTGAGTGAGCTTACAACGCTAACATAGGATTTCGATACCCGCAATAGGCAAAATACGGATAGCTCATTACGTAGCTTTGTGCTTTGCAAACTCTCTAGTCTATCAGTTAAAACCATAAATGTCTAAGCGCAGATAGCTGTATAGCTTCGTGTAAAAATTATGAAGTGAACAAATACTGCACAATTTTGTAACTGAAGTTTACAGATGGACGAGTAGGAAATTAAGAGTAGTTCAAGTTACCCTTGACTTAAGTTTGTATTGTGTAAGAAACAAAACATGTATTTCATCACAGCAAAAACAATTATTTTCATAATAGCTGGTAATTAACATTAGATGATAATCATAAGAGATCGAGATATCTCCATTGGGTAATAACGAGTGTTAAAAAGTTTCTGGGTTGAATACATCTTTCTAAACACAGTTAAAATAGTGTTGTAAATTGTTACCAAGATGAAGTTATTTCAGTATTGTAGTTTTTGTATTCAGTAGTGTGTGTGTGTTTTCTATTAGCAAAGCCACAAAGGCTATCTGCTCAGCCCACCGAGGGGAATCGAACCCCTGATTTTAGCGTTGTATTCAGTAGAGTTTATCAGCCAGACTCTAATAGTATTGACTCAAATGCTATTATTAAAATAACATATTTTTATTATATTTGTTGTAGTTTTTGTTCTTAATTAATTTTTTTTACTATTATCATTACAATTTATTTTATCTTTTAGCATAACAATTATAATATTTATTGCAATGTTTCTTGACCTTATAATATCATTTTTATTTTAACTTATCAGACTTTGGGCTTCTTTTTGTAAAGAAACTTAAGGAGTGTGTTCTTTTTTTTTCGTTGTGGTTTATTAAACGTCTCACCTGTAGAAGGTTTGGGTAAGAGACGAAAGTTTGTGGATTAATTTAAAAACAAAAAACGTAATGATAGTCCAAATAAATTATTTAGTACAAACACGTTATATAGTGCTGATTAGGTTACATTACAACTATTTTGAATATGCAAATCAAGTCATATGACAACCACAACCGAAATAATGTCCTTGTGGAACGGAATGTATCAGGACTACATTTTGACATTCTTTAGTGCTTCATAGGAAGTGTGACCCCAACAAAAACTGATCACTTTGAGAAGGATATGTAATAACTCTCTATAACACTTTATGGTATTAATACACTGAGGTAACAAATGTGCTTTCAGATCGTGAGAGATTTAAAATTTCCGATACTCCTTTACTTAATAGCATCAGAGAAAATAGGAATATGGATCAACTTAGGATTATCCAGAAAAAGACCTGCAACAAGTCGTACTGTAACCATGGTAATCAAAGTGCGATGTCATATAATAGGTAAAATCCATGAACATAAAGGTCAGCGTCAAAAGCCATTCACTTGTATGTAACCTACGCAAGATGAATCTCCGTCCGGGAAAACGATATAAGTGTGAACAAAAGATACTTCTATGACACATCCGTTCAATCGTCACAGATAGCTGTAGAATGAAATCAGTATCATGTTACATGACACATCCGTTCAATCGTCACAGATAGCTGTAGAATGAAACCAGTATCATGTTACATGACACATCCGTTCAATCGTCACAGATAGCTGTAGAATGAAACCAGTATCATGTTACATGACACATCCGTTCAATCGTCACAGATAGCTGTAGAATGAAACCATTATCATGTTACATGACACATCCGTTCAATCGTCACAGATAGCTGTAGAATGAAACCAGTATCATGTTACATGACACATCCGTTCAATCGTCACAGATAGCTGTAGAATGAAACCAGTATCATGTTACATGACACATCCGTTCAATCGTCACAGATAGCTGTAGAATGAAATCAGTATCATGTTACTCCATGTAAAGGTATACCGGTAAAGCCTCAAGTTTAGATAATAGAATGATATTGAACAAACAACTAAGTTGCCCTCAAAATGTCAGATTCTGTAAGATACATATACTTATTATGGGTAACAATTAGATAAACTTGTTATTTTACTAAATGTTACCAGCGCAGATAGCCCTCGTGTAGCTTTGCGCGAAACTCAAAACAAACCAAATCAACTTGATCTATATAATTAACGTACGTTTCATCCAAAGTCTTTATTCGTATATATCAAAAAATAAATAAAATGCGGACACAAGAAAGTAGGATTTAAACTTGTTAATAAATCTTCAATCATTGTTTAAGTTTCAGAAATATGTGTACTTTAGAGCATATATGAAGGAAATAGTAGAAATACAAATAATATACTAGTCAGCGGTAAAAATCGGCAATCGTTGGATGTTTTGAAATGTTTTTGTTTTCCTTATTTATTTGGTTTTTAACTCAGTCAACAGATAGCACAGCAAACTAATGAGCGCATGCTCTAACTGTGAAGTACTTAACTGTATAAGTTTCTTTAAATAACTTTTAAAAAAAGATGTAATTATTGTGCTTCTAAACTATCGTAATAATATAAAATTTAAGTTACCGTAATATCTCTTGTTCTGATCTAAGAATAATTCCCACAACTTGGAGCAATTTTCCTACAAATGTATATAAGACTGTATGAGAAACTGTAGGTAATTTCTTGTGTGTGGGGAAAATTTGCGCCCTCATCTGAATTCGCAGCAAAGCTTGTTGGGATTTATTTACTTTTTATTGTCTTGCAGTTTATATGTTCATGAAACGGGTAAATTTTGTAGTCGGAGTAAGGTGGAATGCGAATTTTACGGTGTTGTAAGATTAAAGTATTCAACATGTATTGTTTCATAACATAAAATATTTGAAAGGTAATTCCTTCCGTGAGTAAATATTGAAGTTTTCAAATGAATTAAACGTATAGTATTTTAAGTCATTAACGTTTCGTAAAGGTAAGTGTAAGATTTGCGTTTCTCTTTTACAGTAATTCCAGCGCTGTTTGTAGTGTTACTTAAGTTACGGTGATAGGGTTACCTGGCGTTTGTCCTATTGTCTAATTCTGAATTGTCCACGAATGTTTACTGTCTAAACAACGAGGCCTGTTTCTAGAGCTCAGTTTCATTGTACAATGTTGGTAATGCCCTAATTAGTGATGTCGAGAAACCCACTTGTAGAGAAATATATATGCAAAAACGGCTCGTTTGGATTGATAAAATATTTTACATAGAAGAGCGAACAACGTTTCGACCTTCTTCGGTCATCGTCAGGTTCACAAAGAAAGAGGTAACTGACCGGAAGCTGACCACATGTTTGAAAGGGGTTGTGTAACTGTGTGTCGAAATGTAGAGGGCGGTATTAGATGTTTGAATATATAATTTTATTATATTAATATAGGTATAAAGGCGTTCCTTTATATTGGTTTATTTTGGGTTTAAGTTGTTGTATAAGTAAGGCTTCTTTAATTTTGCGTTTGTTTATGTTTTATTGTTTATTTAGTATTTGAGTGTTTTCTGTGGTTATGTTGTGTTTATTTGACTTGCAGTGTTCGAAAACGTGTGAAGCTGACTTTTTATGTTCTTTGAATCTGGTTTCCATTTTTCTACTTGTTTCTCAATATAGAAGTCGTGGCAGTTATCACATTGTATTTTATAAATAATGTTGGTGTGGTGTTTGTCGGTGTAGTTTTTACATAGTATAGACCTGTTTTGTGCCTGGTTTTTGAATAAATTTGGTATTAACTAGAATGTCATATTTTGTTACTAATTTTTGCCAAATGTTGGTTATTTGTCTGCTGGTATCGGGAATATATGGTTTCGTGATTTTTTGATTCGTGAGATATATTTACTTTAGTTGGTTGATATGTAACGCTCTTCTATGTAAAATATTTTCTCAACCCAAACGAGCCGTTTTTGCATATAAATTTCTCAACAAGTGGGTTTCTCGACGTCACTGATTATTATTTCATCACGGCGATTGTACGAGAAGTGTAAGTTTTGTGTTTTTTCTCAGTGTATTTGTACTTACATGTTACCATTATGTCTGAACTAGCATACCGTACACCACTATTAACAGTACACGCTCACACGATCGTTAAGAAACTAAGAAATTTAAACCAACGAATTATTAATAGAAGAAATGTCCATTCTTCCTTCACTTTTGGTATATTTAGTTTGCCTCATGAGGCAGATGTTTGTATGGATTACTAAGTGTGGATGATGTATTGCTCTCTTATTGGTGAAAGTATGGTTAGTTATTATTACATTTTAAGAACAAAAAAGAAGTATGTCATCAGTTAAACCACCAAAGACAACATGACGTTTACTACAGATATATTTATTTTTTAATATATACTATTGTAGATACAGCCCTTTGGGCAGTGCCCTTCTTCAGTTATCTGTAGTTGAACAGTAAATTTGTGAAAGAAAATGTTCTAAATCATCAAAGGTTATATGACTTTAACAAAGAAATGTGTACAGTAATGATTACAAATGGTTAAAATAGTATAATAGAGAATTAGTGAACACAAGTTATAAGAAAAAAAATCTATGAATAAAATGGATCATTTTAACCACATATAAAAATGCATCATATATTCCATCATATTCATGTGTTGTAGAAAATTATAAATAGGAAAAACCAACATATTGTTCATACATTTTGGGGTCACAGTAAGCTGTAACACAGATAAACCAGTGGCTTAACACTAGTTTGCAAAATAATTACTTTAAAATGTTCAAAGATATCTTAATAGGATAAATGAAAGCTTTAGCTTTTTTTTAAAGTTTCTGTTCTTTGCTTTAACTTCCTTTAAACATTTTTATACAGTATTATGCATTTATTTAATCATGTATTATTTTTTCAGTGATGTTTTTTTTAACTTTCATCAACTAATTTTTCATTTCTTTTACAAAATTTTCAGTTGTGGATTTTTTTTTAAATTATAATATACATGTATATTGTTTTATATGTAAAAACAGTCTAATTTCTTTATTGTATTGTTTTAAACATTTTAAACATTGTTATAAGTGTTTATCTGTTATATTATTGTGTAATCTTTAATTTAAGACTTTTCCATTTACTATTCAGCTAAAGGTACCTGAAGAAAGTATTACCCAACAGTTTTATCCACATCAGTATGTATTATTAAAATATAGTTCTCTGTAGTTAACATCTTATCGTTGGTGGTTTAACCTACAATATACTTCATTTTTCCCTTTCAATAACTACTATGCGTAATTTATTATACAGTTTTATATATTATAGACTAGCACAGAACGCTTAGCATGTGTAGAAATGGGAGCTTTGTTAAAGGCTTGTAGAATGTGCAAGAACTTATATAACTATGTGTGTAAAGGAAATCACTCACTCTTTGTGGTGCAGAGAAGTAGGTATCTCTGAAATACATTTTTCAGGTAAGAAAAGTTTTAACATTTGAAAGTGAATTGCATTTACATTGTATCATCTAAATTCATTATTTAGAACCATAGTGAGAGTATGGAATGGATTGGAACCAGGTACGGATCTCTAAAGCCTGGAAACAAAACCTGCAAAGAAACTGTTTCACATCCAATCATTTATGTCACTTCATGCATGTCATACAGGTTTTCAGGTATGGTCTTTACAGGTCACTTGTGAACTTACTGGTGAATAATGAATTTTCAGAACTAAAGCAAATAGAGAAATAAAGAAGCTTATTGGATTGCTAATCTAAACTGTTCAACCTTTCAGAATTAATCTAGCTCCTGGAATTGGTGATCTCTGTTCATTGGTTTTATCTCTGTCAAAAAAATAAAAATAACTGTTCTTTCCTTATTTTTTATGAAATATGAAAGCTGAATTTTCTAAAATTTGCTGTTCATTTAAGATAACTTTTCATATCTGTTTTTATAAATTAATTAGTATGACATATATTTTTAAATCAGTCTCCAGATGTCACCTTTATTTTACTTAAACACCTAAGCATAGTTTTAAATACACATATATTTAGCCATTTCCAAATTAAAATATCCCTAACACCTTTCCACAGACATTACTGCCATTGGCTATGTTGTATAAGAAATGAGACACTTACAATAATTTATAGACAAATAAACATTTCCTGGAAAAACTGGATGACCTTCATAATATCACTAAACTCCCTCTCTGTATATAAATATCATTCATTTGATTACACCACCAGTTTGCCCTTGAAGAAGAAAAAAAGCCCACCTTATGAAAGAGCTCATATTGTAGTGGTTTTTATTTCATTTTATTTTACGACTTCAGCCTTGTTCTTATTATCCTCCTGCACATTTCAATACTCTCTTTAATGAAATTTATTTTTGTTATTAATTCTCTTGTTTTTTACCTTTTGTGTTTTTGATCTTCTAATTTTCCTTCTCTTTATTCTAATTTCTGTTAATTTATTTCACATCTATTTGTTCTCGTTTTCTTCACGTTATTACCACTGTTTTGTGATTTCCAACATGTTTTTAATCTTGGTTCAAACATACACTGTCATCTTGAAGTCTTGATTCTATTTTATTTACACTAAAATATTATTATTCCTTATGCTAATATTGCAACAGTCTCTATTGGTGTGTTGTTTTCTTTTATTACTTAGTAAAATATTACTAATTCCAGTCTGCTTACAGGAAAAAAAGTGATTATCTCTTTAGCTGCAATCTCTACAACTTACATAATTTCATGAACTAACAATAACTAAGGGATAGGTCTAACTCACATATAAAATAAACTTTCCTATCTGTGGTACTAAATCAAATCTGGCTGTTTAACCTCCACTAATTCAGTAAGTGATTGAGAACATGGTAACAGACTTACTAACTAATTAACTGACACATTATGTGACAGAGTAACTATGTGATACATGTTTCAATATTAAAATATATTTTTTCCAAGTCTTCAAAAACTTAAGATGCAGCATGTAAATCACTCCAACTGTAAACACTTAGAACATTTATAGACATCACAAAATACAAAACAACTCAATTAAAATTATAACTAGAAAACATATTTCTAAATTTGTATAACTGAATTTTTATTGTAATAAAGCTAACTATAAGTCAAGGTAATTTTTTCATTGCTTTTTTTTTTATATAGATTGTCACTGTTTATTACTTATATAAGCTTGAACCGTTTTGTTCAATTGTATGTACAGGGTTCCAGTCCAGCTTGGCAGTATGCTGAACAACTCCATGGACCATCTACATCTTTTGTAAGTCCATATATGTTGAACTGACTCACTCATTTGTCATTTGTAAACTCACCTCTCAGTTCTTAAATAATTTCTCAAAAACAAAGAGTACATATGTTTATGCTAATATGTTATTTGGTTTACTAGCTTGCAAGGTTATCCCACATTTGCAAATGTTTTCATACAAATAACAGAGAAATTTACATATGGCATCACTATGGTGAACATCATTTTTTTACACACATTTGTCAGAATTTGTAAATATTTTCTTAATAATATATTAGTGAATTTACAGTATAATGCACACAATTTCCAACAATCAGTGAACAGTATCATTGTAATATTTTCTTTTATTTGAGTAGTCATTTTTCCAAACATCACTTATATGAACTTGTGGCTACCTTTCTTCCATTCATTGCTCATTTAATGAAAAGATATATATCAGGTTTTAAGTATGTATGGACTGGATTTTTTGCAGTAGGTGTTTGGAACTTGTTGGCAATAAATTTCAACAGTAAACAAATAGCACACATCCACTTGCTTTTAAAATATTTTAAAATAAGTCACTTTTACATACAAATGTTTGTTACACTGTTGGTTATCAGAGTTGTATCCAGAGCTTTAAATAATTGTTTCCTTTCATCAAAGTCCACACAGGCTGATTCAATTACTTTAGAATGCAGTTGATAAGACAAATTATTTTTCTCTACTCTTATCACAAAAGTACCAGCAAATAATTCATTTATATTACCCTATGGGTTACCACAGTTGTATCAGGCTTTATAAACACTCCTTAACAGTACAAATTTTTCTTGTTATCTGAGTTAAACTGTAAAATTCCTTTTAAGACATCAATTATTAACAATTTTAAAATATTTCTTTTACTTAACTTTGTTTGGTGATTGCCACAGTTGTATCCAAGAAAAAATAGTTTAAAGTTTTAAATAAAATTGTGATTTCCTATAGTGAAAAGAATATTTTGTAAATATATTTGACTTGTTTTGATTATTTCAAAAGTCAATTGAATGCCACCCAGTTTGTGTTCAAAATTTTCACAAATGCTTATTTTAAAGAATTCTTCCCTCTTTTGCTATTAAAATCCTGATAACATGACTAGTCTGTGTGATAAATGGCATTTGCTAATTGATCAGTTAATAGGCTCATTAATCAACTAGGTTTGATTAATTAATATGTGCATGCTCCCTACAATCTATGCAACCAAATTAAAAAAAAATTAAAAATGGCTATGTGCTGTCTTTATAATATTTTTCAGCAATGCTCTTTTTTTTTTAAAATATGAAACTTCCTGGTTTTATTCACATTGTTTTGATTTTGTTAAACAGTTTTGAATTACCCTTAATTTTGTATGATAAAACTCTTCCAAATACCCTTGTTTGCATATTCTTAAAATGTGCTTTCGTCTAGAAAGAAATTTGTTGTAAGTTTTACAGATATCCCTACTTAACAAATTTATTATCATTATTGACTAAATACCACAACAAGGTTGATATTATATTTGTTTTCCTAACAAATAGTAATCTTAAGTCTTCTGCAAATTGAAAACATTTTTCTCTATCACAAATAAAGGCAGTAATGTGTTAATTTATTTATTTTGTTTGAACAGGATTAACAAGAAACTAATATCCAGTAAAGATCTGAGTCGTCAGAATATGTTTAACTGCGTGATCGCACACTGAACGATAGACTTATAAATATTGCAACTCAATAACACTGTAGTATATCATTCAATTAGTAAAAATTTAATTTTAAACAAAAAAATCAAAACAATAGTAAAGTATCTTTATTGAGCCTTTAACAGTGTTCATGTGATGTCTGTGTTTCATACATATACATATGCTCATCAAATTATAGGAAAATTTTAAGCCAATACTAGATACCACTATTTAGTGTGTTTGTACTAAATATCGTGCACTTTGATTAAATAGTTTCTACTTTGAGAAGTAAAAAAACCAAAGGTATCAGTGACATTGCTTTTGTCTAGAAATGGTTAAATGAGCTAAACAAAGCTACTGTTTAAAATTAACTTTGAACATATTGTGAACCATATTGTCTGCCTCAGTGTTCATCTGTCTCCCATTCGAAAGCTGCACATGCAGACAAAAATCAACATTCACATGCAGGCAAAAACCAGCATTCACTTCAGAAGTGATGCGAGAACAAGCAGGAATGATGTTGACACCAGGTGTTCTTTTTGCAGGATATTCTAAACTAAATTATTAAGAATTAATAACACTGTCATTCACATTTTAAAATTGTAACATAAATAATAAAAATGTTGATTTATTATATGTTATTATTGAGCAGCTCTTAGCCTGACTTAAGTGCTGTGCAGTTACTTTTCATGCTGGGTAACATAAATAGCTCAAAGCTTTACTCTAAGTGAATAAAATCAAGAGTGCAACACAACTAACCTTTTTAAAGTCCATAAAATAATTTAAAAAAAGATTATCTTAAATGTTTTCTGTCACTTGTAATGGATACTTTTTGCTTCTAACTTACTATTTTACTTAATTAAGATTCCAGATATTCCACCACTACCACCTTTTCCTCTGGATGATGATGGTGTCACAGATGACAAAGCTCTAGCTTCAATGCTGATGTTATGGTATATGAGTGGATACCATACTAGTAACTATCAGGTACATTATAAAGAAATCTTATGAAGTTATCAAACATTTTTTGTCAAAAAAATTGTCCATTCTATTTTACTATTATATCCTTCAGTATGTTCAAAAGTTCTGAGTAACTGTTTTTGACTCTGTTACTAAGGATTGATGATTTCTGTCATCTAATTCTTAATGTATGTACACTTGAAAATTTCGTTTTTTAAATATCTGCATAAGTATTACCTCTTTTGTATGGCCTAATAATTAGTATTTCAGGTTATGAGGGTGGATAACTTGAAATTGTGAGTAGCAGAACTTGAGTTATAGGAAGTGTTTGACTTAGCTGTTTAGCCCTTATGTACATAAGGTGCATCTTTAAGTTGAAAATTCAAATTTTCTAATTTCTTTTCTTTTTTATAACACATTGAGCAGTTTTATCACTAGTATATGATTCCATATTGGATTTTGTTTATAGCTAAACAATACCAACAAGATAAATTCTCTGTTAATTTATTAAAGTTACATTAATTACACTGCACAACTATTTTTTGAAAAGTTTTGCTTTCCAAAAAGTTGTTGCTGATTGTGGCAGATACCTGGTGGGTATGCATAGATATAGTTTTGGTTTTGCTTCATCACATTGGAACTCTGAGAAATAGTCAGTTAACTGTTTACTAGCAATAATGTATTTAATTGCATTTATGTTTCTAATATGCTATTAAGTTCAACATAATTAGAAGTGTTTTGCTCCTGATTTTCGTTTGTATTCAATGTCCGGTGCATCACGTTGCAGTGTCCAACAGTAGTCAGCAAGCATTGATGGATTCCAGTTGCCCAGATATCATTTTTCCATTGTAGCAAAACTGAAGATTTCGATGAAACGGTACATGATGGGCAAATTTGGATGTGATTTTTTTGATCAACAGCCAAAAACCTATAAGGAACACCCAACAGTGTTCAAGAAGCAAAAACTTTGTTGTGCAGTGTTATTAGTAGGATCGTAACAGACATTATTGTGAGGCAATTACCATGTTACAAGTAGTACTTAAATCACTGGATATGCAGTCTGTGATAAGTGTATGGATCACCAACTCCAGAAGATTTATACAGTAATAAGGAAATGAGACAGAGGTGAAGGTTTTAAATAATAAATGAAATATGTATTCAGACCCTTCCTTATCTACTTTGTTTTAGTAACCTTATACTTTTAAGCATCTGCTGGTTCTCATTACTTGAAACATTTTTTAATAAAAGATTAACAAAATCATTGTAAGAAAATAAAACCAAGTAAAAGAAAATGCTTACTGGGAAGCAGAGATTTGGTTGGCAGGAAGAATACATGGCTATGATGACTGGCAGTGTTTGACTCACTATAATTTTACTCTAGCATTTATATAATTTAGTAATTTAGAAGTTTTGGATTCTGATATGCATATGAACTCAATGAAAGTTATTGGTAATCCCAAGAATTACTGCTAAATAAGGACTGGACTGTTCCTCTTAGATGATTTTTTGATAGACGTGCATGAATCAGTTAATGCTGTCTATAGACCAAGATAACTTCATGATTGAGATTTCTTACCACAAGTTTAATAGTGTCTATTTTTATACTTTTACAACTTTGCTGTTTCTAAACCTTGTATATATATGATT